>NC_048574.1:16680175-17280175 GCF_013265735.2 Oncorhynchus mykiss
GCACTCATCCCAGACCTCCTTGGATTTGGAATTGTTAAAGTGCTCCATGCACACAATGCAGAAGTTTACCTCGTTGAAGGAATCTCAATCTTCTGCTTCAATATGCTTTGTTTTGGCTTTTGTCTTAGGCAGGACAGTTTTTTGTTGTTGTTCAATGTGATTTGTCTTGGCTTGCTTCTTTCCAGCTGTTTTTCTATGCAGGGCAATTTTTTAAGCCTTCTGAGTGCTTGACTTTTTATGCTCTTCTTCCAGTGCCTGCTTGATGGGTGTATTCTCCAAAATCTCAGTTTTTCTCCTCTTCTTACCCCTTGTTGTAATTTTCCTAGGCCCTGCTTTTGGGAAGGGGCGTACATCAACTGGGTTGATATCAGAAGAGTAATCAGGTGTTTCCCAGCCACAGCCTGAGACATGTGGGGAGGTGCCCTGTGAAGCGACTGGCGAGGTGGCCTGGAAGGCGGTTGGAGAGGGGGCCTGGATAGCAGTGGTCACAGTGGCCTGAGATGTGACTGAAGAGGCAACCTGGGAGGAAGCTGGAGTGGTGGCCTGGAAGGCAAATGGAGAGGTGGCCTGGAAAGCAGCTAGAGAGGTGTCCTGGGAGGCAGCTGGCAAGGCCAGTGTGTCAGCTGGAGTATAACGATCAGTGGCAAGTGAGGGTGCAAAGTCAGATTCCTGAAATATATCAGCGTTGTATGGACAAATGCCGGTGCACCTGAACACAGCCTGTACATTGTTGGGTGTTGTGGCACCTGGAAGTGCTGTTTTGACGAGGCCTGGAATGTCATATATATAGTCATGGTCTTTCCGGGGTTCATCCGATCCAGGAATTCCTGGCAGAATTCACCATTTTCTTCAATGCCCCGTACACACTCCGGTCCAGGGACTGTGTGAGCAGTGTGGGGGGAAAGCTTGTGTGAGCAGTGTGGGGGGAAAGAAAGCAAGACTATGCCAGAACTAAGATTGCAAAGACGGAGATGGCAGCATCGCCGTGACTAGCTCTTAGACAACTTTGCAGTATTTTGTTATTTGATGTACTATTTTTTACATCAGGAAATATTTTGTGTCATTACATACAGCCGGGAAGAACTATTGGATATTAGAGTGGCTGTAACTCACCAGAACTACCAGCATTACGACCAGGAATACGGCTTCCCTGGAGCAGTTCCTTTGTTCACTCTCCCCAGAGCAATTGAACTTATCCAGAGGCTGACCCAAAACATTGCAGGCGGAGGAGAGGCACTCGAGGCAGCCTGCTGGTTCAACTTAGGAGGCATGCACACCACCCACCACTTCCGAGTATATTACTTGCTAATGTTCAGTCTTTGGAAAACAAAGTTGATGAACTTAGAGCAAGGATTTCTTACCAGAGAGACATCGGGGCCTGTAACATACTTTGTTTCAAGGAACATGGCTCTCTTGGGATACTCTGTCGGAGTCGGTAAAGCCAGCAGGATTCTCAGTACATAGCACAGACAGGAATAAATATCTCTCTGGGAAGCAGAAGGGCGGAGGGGTGTGTTTCATGATTAATGACTCATGGTGTAATTCTAGGAACAAACAGGAACTGAAGCCATTTTGTTCACCCGACCTAGAATACCTCAAAATTAAATGCCGACCATATTATCTCCCAAGAGAATTCTCCTCCGTCATCGCCACGGCCATTTACATCCCACCTCAAGCCGGAACCTTGACGGCCTTCAAAGAACTTCACTTGTCTTTATGCAAACTGGAAACCACATATCCTGAGGCTGCATTTATTGTAGAAAGGAATTTTAACAGAGCAAATCTGAGGACTAGGCTGCCAAAGTTCTATCAACATATTTACTGTCCTACCCGTGCAATTAAGACTCTCGTCCATTGCTATTCAAACTTCCAGAATGCTTACAGGGCTCTCCCTCACCCTCCTTTTGCCAAATCTGACCACGACTCCATCTTGCTCCTCCCGTCCTATAGGCAGAAACTCGAACAGGAACTGCCTGTGCTTTATACTATTCAACGCTGATCTGAACAATCGGAATCCACGTTTCAGGATGGTTTTGATCACGTGGACTGGGATATGTTCCGGGTAGCTGGCAAAATAATCTAGACATGTACACGGACACAGTGACTGAGTTCATAAGGAAGTGTATAGGAGATGTAGTACCCACTGTGACTATTAAAACCTACCCTAACCAGAAACCGTGCATAGATGTTAGCATTTGTGCGAAACTGAAAGAACGAACCACCGCATTTAACCATGGAAAAATAGCCTGGTAAAATGGTAGAATTTAAACAGCATAGTTATTCACTCCGCAAGGCAATCAAAAAAGGTAAATGTCAGTGTAGAGATAAAGTGGAGTCGCAGTTCAATGGTTCAGATATGGGACGTATGTGGCAGGGACTACAGTCAATCACGGACTACAAAAGGAAAACCAGCCACGTCGCCGAGACCAACGTCTTGCTTCCGGACAGGCTAAACACATTCTTTGCACGCTTTGAGGATAACACAGTGCCACTGACGTGGCCCGCTAGCAAGGACTGTGGGCTCTCCTTCTCCGTGGCCGACGTGAGTAAAACATTTAAACGAGTTAACCCTCGCAAGGCTGCCGGCCCAGACGGCATCCCTAGCCGCATCCTCAGAGCATGTGCAGACCAGCTGGCTAGTGTGTTTACGGGCATATTCAATCTCTCCCGAGCCCAGTCTGCTGTCCCCACATGCTTCAAGATGGCCACCATTTTTCCTGTACCCAAGAAGGCAAACGGGACTATCGCCCCGTAGCACTCACCTCTGTCATCATGAAGTGCTTTGAGAGACTTGTCAAGGATCACATCACCTCACCCTTACCTGGCAACCTAGACCCACTTTTTAAAAAAATGTACCGCTCCAATAGATCCATGGACGATGCAATCTCCATCACTCTGCACACTGCCCTATCCCATCTGGACAAGACGAATACCTATGTAAGAATGCTGTTTATTGACTATTGCTCAGCATTAAACATCATAGCACCCTCCAAGCTCATCATTAACCTCAAGGCCCTGGCTTTCAACCCTGCCCTGTAAAACTGGGTCTTGGACTTCCTGACGGGCCACCTCTCAGGTGGTGAAGGTAGGAAACATCCTCTCCACTCTGCTCTGCCCTGTAAAACTGGGTCTTGGACTTCCTGACGGGCCACCTCTCAGGTTGTGAAGGTAGGAAACATCCTCTCCACTCTGCTGATCCTCAACATTGCTGCCCCACAAGGGTGCATGCTCAGCCCTGTCCTGTACTCCCAGATGCTCAATAGGGTTTAGGTCTGGAGACATGCTTGGCCAGTCCATCACCTTTACCCTCAGCTTCTTTAGCAGGGCAGTGGTCATCTTGGAGGTGTGTTTGGGGTCATTATCATGTTGGAATACTGCCCTGCGGCCCAGTCTCCGAAGGGGATCATGCTCTGCTTCAGTATGTCACAGTACATGTTGGAATTCATGGTTCCCTCAATGAACTGTAGCTCCCCATTGCCGGCAGCACTCATGCAGCCCCAGACCATAACACTCCCACCACCATGCTTGACTGTAGGCAAGAAACACTTGTCTTTGTACTCCTCACCTGGTTGCCCCAACACACGCTTGACACCATCTGAACCAAATAAGTTTATCTTGGTCTCATCAGACCACAGGACATGGTTCCAGTAATCCATGTCCTCAGTCTGCTTGTCTTCAGCAAACTGTTTGCGGGCTTTCTTGTGCATAATCTTTAGATTTCCCTTCTGGGACGACAGCCATGCAGACCAATTTGATGCAGTGTACGGCGTATGGTCTGACCACTGACAGGCTGGCGCCCCACCCCTTCAACCTCTGCAGCAATGCTGGCAGCACTCATACGTCTATTTCCCAAAGACAACCTCTGGATATGACGCTGAGCACGTGCACTCAACTTCTTTGGTCGACCATGGCGAGGCCTGTTCTGAGTGGAACCTGTCCAGTTAAACCGCTGTATGGTCTTGTCCACCGTGCTGCAACTCAGTTTCAGGGTCTTGGCAATCTTCTTATAGCCCAGGCCATCTTTATGTAGAGCAACAATTCTTTTTTTCAGATCCTCAGAGAGTTCTTTGCCATGAGGTGCCATGTTGAACTTCCAGTGACCAGTCAGTAGGAGGGAGTGTGAGAGCGATGACACCAAATGTAACACACCTGCTCCCCAGTCACACCTGAGACCTTGTAACACTAACGAGTCACATGACACCGGGGAGGGAAAATGGCTAATTGGGCCCAATTTGGACATTTTCCCTTAGGGGTGTACTCACTTTTGTTGCCAGCGGTTTAGACATTAATGGCTGTGTGTTGAGTTATTTTGAGGGGACAGCACATGTACACTGTTATACAAGCTGTACACTCACTACTTTACATTGTAGCAAAGTGTCATTTCTTCAGTGTTGTCACATGAAAAGATATACTCAAATATTTACAAAAATGTGAGGGGTGTACTCACTATTGTGACATACTGTATATAGTCTTAATTCATTCCTACTTAGATTGGGGTGTATTGGGTATATGTTGTGTAATTTGTTAGATATTACTGCACTGTCAGAGCTAGAAGCACAAACATTTTGCTACACCTGCAATTTTTATTTTTATTTAACTAGGAAAGTCAGTTAAGAACAAATTCTTATTTTCAATGGCCTACGTGAGGAAGCTCTCTGGACCCCTTCTCCAGTAGCTACTTTCTCTCTTTTCAGAATCTGTACAGCGACACATGACATATGTCATACTTTGCAACAGATCTAACGGACTTCCCCTGCTCTGCTACATCATTTGACGCTCTTTTCAAAGTGCGGAAAGGTACTCTCCTGTCTGTGTTTCTTTTCCACGATCTAGGCATGCTGAAAGTTAAAGAAAACTTTCAGTTTTAATTGGGTTAGTTGTAACATTTTCTCACAAATTGGAACTACAAAGCAGTTGATGGCATCACAAAAACACATTTGGTCAAAATAATTACTTTCTTACCTCAAAATCAGATTTATGTCAATAGAATCTGCAGAGTTTATCACAGGGACTTGCTTTTTCACATGAGGGTTTAGGATGAAACTGAGCATGTGCACAGCGAATCACATGATTCTACCTCGCTTCTGATTGGAAGAGTTGCAAGTGTTACAACTATCTTAGGGGCGGCAGGGTAAACCAGTGGTTAGAGCGGTACCCGAGCTGACAAGGTATCTGTCCTTCTGCCCCTGAACAGGCAGTTAACCCACTGCTCCTAGGCCGTCATTGAAAATAAGAATTTGTTCTCAACTACCTTGCAAAGTTAATTAAAGGTAAACATTTTTTAAATTAAATCCTGTGTTACAATCATCCCCAGTCTCCCCTATAGGATCGGGTACAGCACAAACATCAAGTTGTAGGCATAGAGGGTTGGTATAATACATGCAGCTCCAAAAATGTGTTGGTGATCAAGAATATTAACTGTTTACTTTGCAAGCTCACCAGCAATGGGGCATCAAGTAACAATTACTAGCATAGGCCTACTGGTCTTTTGACATGCTAAAATGGCTGGAAATGGGTAATTTACTTATGTAGATTGCATTTGGAATTTGTTTGTGAAATGAATTATTACTGTGACGAAGATGCGCCATTGGCTCGTATCTTCACTTGCGCACTCCAAACTCCAGTGGAGAGAGCTTTGTTCTTTTGTTGAAATGTGTGCTGTTTCTTTCCCAGGTAGCCTAGTGGTTAGAGCATTGGACTAGTAACTGGAAGGTTGCAAGATCAAATCCCTGAGCTGACAAGGTACAAATCTGTCGTTCTGCCCCTGAACAAGGCAGTTAACCCACTGTTCCTAGGCCACCATTGAAAATAGGAATTTGTTCTTAACTGACTTGCCTAGTTAAATAAAGGTATATATATTTTTTAAATGCATATGTGGTAAATCTATATTCCATCTAATCCTACAATAATTGCTAGCATTTCATCATTCCATCCCCGTATCTGTCACGCCCTGGCCATAGAGAGTATTTTATTCTCTATTTTGGTTAGGCCAGGGTGTGACTAGGGTGGGCATTCCAGTTTCTTTATTTCTATGTTATGGCCGGGTATGGTTCTCAATCAGAGACAGCTGTCTATCGTTGTCTCTGATTGGGAATCATACTTAGGCAGCCTTTTTCCCACCTGTGTTTTGTGGGTAGTTGTTTTCTGTATAGTTTATGCACCTTACAGAACTGTTTCGGTTTTCCCTCTTGTTTATTTTGTTCGAGTGTTTTGTGATCAAATAAAATCAAGAACACTTACCACGCTGCACTTTGTCCGATCGTCATTACGATGACAGCCGTGACAGAACTACCCACCACCAAAGGACCAAGCAGCGTGGCCAGGAGGAGCAGGGATCCTGGGCCTGGGAGGAGAGGGAGTGGAGGACCTCATGGACATGAGAGGAGGTTATGGCAGGGGACAATACCCTGCCATGGAAACAGGCGGAAACAGCAAGGGATGAATGGTGGCGATACCATTAGTCACGGCAACGAGGCAAGCACGGGAGGCAGGTCAAATTGTTTTGGGGGGGAGTGGGCACACGGGGAGTGTGGCAGAGTCAGGGTTCAGACCTGAGCCAACTCCTTGTGCTTACTGTAGGGAGCGTGGTACTGGTCAGGCACCATGTTATGCGGTGGAGCGCATGTTGTCTCCAGTGCGCGTTCACAGCCCGGTGCGCTACATTCCAGCTCCCTGCGCTGGACGGGCTAGAGTGGGCATCCAGGCAGGACGGATGGTGCCGGCTCAGCGCGCCTGGCCTCCAGTGTGTCTGCACAGCCCAGTGCGTCCTGTGCCAGCGCCACGCATTTGCTGGGCGAAAGTAACCATCCAGCCAGGACGGGTTGTGCCGGCTCTACGCTCAAGACCTCCAGTGTGCCTCCACGGCTCAGTGTATCCGGTGTCTGTTCCAAGAACCAAGCCTCTAGTATGTCTCCCCAGCCTGGTGAGTCCTGTGCCTGCTCCCAGAACCAGGCATCCTGTATGTCTCCCCAGCCTGGTGAGTCCTGTGCCTGCTCCCAGAACCAAGCCTCTAGTATGTCTCCCCAGCCTGGTGAGTCCTGTGCCTGCTCCCAGAACCAGGCATCCTGTATGTCTCCCCAGCCTGGTGAGTCCTGTGCCTGCTCCCAGAACCAGGCATCCTGTATGTCTCCCCAGCCTGGTAAGCCCTGTTTCAGCTCCATGCACCAGGCTGCCTATACGTCTCCTCACTCCAGTGATGATCCATGGCCCGAAGCCTCCAGTGATGATCCATTGCATGAAGCCTCCAGTGATGATTCATGGCACGAAGCCTCCAGTGATTATCCATGGCCCGGAGCCTGCAGTGAGGATCCATGGCACGAAGCCTCCAGCATTGATCCCCAGTCCGGGGCCTGCAGTTAGGGTCCCCAGTCCGGGGCCTGCAATGAGGGTCCCCAGTCCGGGGCATGCAGCAAGGGTCCACAGTCCGGGGCCTGCAACGAGGGTCCCCAGTCCGGGGCCTGCAGCGAGGGTCCCCAGTCCAGATGCGCCACCAAAGTGGGATTAGTCCGAGGTGGAGCGGGGTCTGTGTCCCACATTGGAGCCGCCACCGAAGTAGATGCCCACCCGGACTCTCCCCTATAGAGTCCCCAGTCCGGGGCCTGTAGCGATGGTCCCCAGTCCGGGGCCTGCAATGAGGGTCCCCAGACCGGGGCATGCAGCGAGGGTCCACAGTCCGGGGCTTGCAGCGAGGGTCCCCAGTCCGGGGCTTGCAGCGAGGGTCCCCAGTCCGGGGCCTGCAGCGAGGGTCCCCAGTCCAGATGCGCCACCAAAGTGGGGGGAGCCTGAGGTGGAGGGGGTCTGTGTCCCGCACTGGAGCCGCCACCGAAGTAGATGCCCACCCGGACCCTCCCCTATAGAGTCAGGTTTTGCGGCCGGAGTCCGCACCTTTGGGGGTGGGTACTGTCACATCCTGGCCATAGGGAGGCTTTTATTCTCTATTTTGGTTAGGCCAGGGTGTGACTAGGGTGGGCATTCTAGTTTCTTTATTTCTATGTTTTGGCCGGTATGGTTCTCAATCAGGGACAGCTGTCTATCGTTGTCTCTGATTGGGAATCATACTTAGGCAGCCTTTTTTCCCACCTGTGTTTTGTGGGTAGTTGTTTTCTGTATAGTTTATGCACCTTACAGAACTGTTTCGGTTTTCCCTCTTGTTTATTTTGTTCGAGTGTTTTGTGATCAAATGAAATCATGAACACTTACCACGCTGCACTTTGTCCGATCCTCATTACGACGAGAGTCGTGACAGTACTATTTATTTCAATATTTTAAGACATTTCTGTTTCATGTTTGAAATACATTTTCATTTTTCATTTCTTACCCCCTGAGTGGTTCGATGTTTATTGTAAACATGAACTCTCGCAAGACTCATGAGGTATAAGTTCTGTTTATTTACTTCAATGTATGGTTTCCTTTGTTAATATTTACAGGGTTGTGTCGGAATTCTGTGTGTCTGTGTCCTTATGTCTCTGTCAATCTGGTTGTGCATAATAGGAGCGCCTCAGTGTGCACAGAAATAGGCTACTTGGCCTGCACGCCATGCTTTGGAGTAAGCAGTCTACAGTGAAAAAGATACAATTATTGTTCCATTTATGAATTGTGATGAAATATCATTAATAATCATTAAGTCCGATTAAGACGAATGTACCAATGGAGGTGGAAATTGCCTTTTACATTGTAGAACCAGTTTATTGGTTGTAATTGACATTTGGGTAATTGTATGGTCTTGGGCCAAGTGCTTATATGTAACTGTTTGAGCTCCTTTTAGAGAGATTTGATTTGGTTTCTCAAGTGGAGGCTGTGCAGTCTTGCCCTCTACCTGTGTTCGTTCAGGACAGACTAAGCCTGATACAGAGCCTATTTCTTTTGTGCTTTTGCCCGTGTATATTTGGTAAACCTACTTGTAAATTTTGTATGATATAGAGAAGTGACCTAGAAGGCAGCTGGAGAGCTGACCTGTAAATAAATATACACTCTGAGCACGTCAACCTGCCTTGCCTTTTGCTGATTTCATGCCCTTACGACTGCTACAAGTCCCTATTTTACAATTACACACTCAAAATGTGTTGTAGACAAAATAATGAAAAGGGCTGCCTGGTAGCCTCAATAAATAGACACAGATTTGAGGTTGAACAAGTCATTGCATGTATAGATTTTTTTTACTTGATTTGAAACTTGACTTGAAAAACTTGACACGACTTGTCTTAGAATGCACGACTTGGACTTGACTCAAGACTCAACCCGTTCTACTCTGGGACTCAATTTTAGACTCGCTCCTTGTGACTTAAGACTTGCTTGTGTATCGAATAATAGTGACTTGGTCCCACCTCTGCTGATTAGTATAGGTCAGGAATGGGATGAATCTCTCCATTTCCACTATGAAGGAAATATTAATCTGTTTCAGGAAAGGCTTGATACTGTTATCTAAATGAGGATAATGACTTCTAATTTTCAATAAATTTGCCTTCACTTCCCTTGTTACTAGCCTACATACACGTCTATGAGATCTTTCTCTATGGACTACGCCATCTTGTTTACCTTAGGATAGGATATTCATTAGGATATTCTTTGCCGTTGATTATTCTACGTTAAGTCCTTAGGGATGTCCTCACATGACCTACTTTCTTATTTCTTTAGGTCAAGCTCATTCATTTGGTTTGCACTGCTTTAATGGGATATTTCACCCAAATTACAAAATTCCATAATCGTAAGACAGCAATCCATACTGTTAATGGTAAGGAAGCCAATAAGTCATTTTTTACATCTAAAGGTAGACTATCTGGACTATCAACATAAAGTGTAACCAATAATTTCATATGCAAGGATTCCCTCATATAGTTTTTTTTTAAATCTACTTTTGCTCCATTGGGATCCTTTGTTTCCACCCCACCTATCCTTGGCCAAATTTTTGGCAAACCATTCTATTCACAACAAATGTCCACAGTAATTTATTTGTCAATGATTGACTTGAGGCATGTACACATCTTCATCATGTTAAAACCAATAAGGTGCCTCGTTGGTTGGAACAGAAAATACATGTTTTTAGAAGGAAGGAGGGATGTGTTACTCACAATGCGGTCGGGAGGAGGAGTGCTGCGGATGAAACACTTGATCTGCCCCTTCTCCCCGTAGAGGACTTGCTGGGTCTGGGTGCTGGAGATAGTGGGAGGACCTACAGCATGGCCAAGGGAAAATAAGTCAATCATTCCAATAAAACGCCCACATACATCAACGGCCTATCAGATGATGGGGAAGGCGAAGGCCACATGCATTATAATGCTTTCTAGTTTACAATAAAATGGAGACAAGCAATTATTCATGATGAGATTTGAATTCGTTTTTATTAAGGTGAGATTCACGGAGTGATGAAAAGGTTGTTTTCATTGCTTAATGGCTAAGAAAGAGAAGAAGAAGTGTAGAAGGTTTGGATAAAGGTCTAGAGAAAACAAAGTAATTCCAGTTCGCAGTCCTGTGCGTTAGTTCCATTTCACCTCCTGCGCCTGTGAAAGAAAACCTTAGAAATGTGTGACCTTCGACTGACACAGTGTGACGTTGACAGCCTCCCAAGTCAAGGAGCTCTTGCAAATTCCAGAACTACCTACCATAAGAATAACAAACATTACAGTGCAAAAGGGGCTTCTCAATACAGCCAAACGTGTTCACACAGGGGCCCTGTGGGGGAGCTCGAGAGATCTGACAAAAGACGTGGAAGCACAAAAGAGTGCTATAACTAGATAACTTTATTTCCCATGACTTTATCTTGGAGCAGCTCTCCTGAGTCGCCGTAGGAGGAAAACAGGGTGGATGAATTTATTGGAGGAGAGGAGAGGAGGTGTCACTTGTTTGTGATTGGAGTGGGGAATGAAACTAGGATTCATTAGCCTGGAATCCAAACAGTTTCACTGTACAATATCAATCTTAACCATAACCTGTCCAATCAGCCGCCGCTTAGAAACAATGGGGAGTGCGAAAACCCATGAGGCCAAATGCTTCACCTTTTCAGGTTGTCAAATAATGGACTTCCTAACAGAAGCTTCAAGGAGAGAAAAAGCCTCCTTTGCAAAGAAGGAGAAATTCATAAAAGCCAAACCTCTATCTTATTGGTTCAATACAGCAGAACTGTATTACACTGTATGGGCTCAAGGGTGAAAGCTTTCATCAAAACAGTCAGTCTATATGCCTCCAGAACCCTTTTTCATTGACTGGTTAAACCTGCAATGAGAGCAGACAATAAGAGAGCCCCTTTGGCAAGCGAGAGGGGGAAAAAAGTACAATTTCAAGTCAGCCATTTTGTGGTGCTACCTACGACCCTGCATATTCTTGTGGTGTGAATTTTATGACGATATCCCGGCTTCAGAAATTCTTCTTCTACGGAGGAGTTATTCAATAGAGCTCGCCATCGATTGTGTGACCTTGACTTCAGGCATATTAAACAACTGGCTTTGTTTACTATTTATTGATTAGTTAAAAAAGGTTGCAATAACTTCTCATTTAGCCATGGCCAGCTGCCACGGCACTGAGATAAGGCTGGGAGATTAGTCCATTTGCAATCGATGTAAAGACGTGTTTAATCACCTTTTTCACCTTTAATTACATTTATCCTGTGCTGTTTATTTCTGGTGCAACATTCTCATTCCTAGGTGAAGTCATTGTCAATGACATTGATTATATTAATGAAACGCTAACAGACAATGGCCATTTTATTCCCTTTCAGATAACACACATATTTCTAATATGTAAAATACATGTTAAGTATGTTTATGTTTAAAATATTTCCTCTTTGAAAGATAAGGAACAATTGAAAGTACACTAGTCTTAAGACAACATTTAGGCTAAGCTTTGATGTCAGAAAGCATGGAGATATCAACACATATCTGTAATAGGATAGGGTTAGGCAATATTATGATAGAATTGGGTATCAACAATTATTGACAGCCATTGTGATATGACAGATATTCTTTCATTGAAATAGTTCATTTTTACATACTAAGTTACAGTCCTAGCTGTCAAAAGCAAACTATGTTATTATGACCCAATGATTTTGACTCCCCTAGTGTAAATATGTCTCCGCTTTTACCTTGTTGTCCCTGAGTCCAGCTAGCCTCAAACATGTCCCTAAGCTTGGAACAACTTCCACATTGAACTTGGAAATTCATTTAGCATTCATGCACATGTGAAATGTACTTACCATTCACAGTGAGGGACACTTCCTTCTCTCCAGCTCCAACTCGGGGGACCACCGCCCGGCATACGTACTTCCCAGCATCCTCCTGCCTCACCGCCTTTAGCGTCAGGATGTTCTCATTGCTAAGCACCTGTGGAGGATCAAGGTCAAAGGTCAGGCTGGTGATAAAACGGTCATCTCTGAATTCAAGGCTGCAGCCGAGTCCTTCCGTCCAACCCCTGTATCAGCTAATCGAAAACCCAATATGCCCTCACCAAGAGGAGAGTGCGGCACACACTTAGTCGTCTGCAAGGCCACCTGAGCCACTGCTTTAATAAACGGTATGAAAGGGTATGTTAACCTCAGAATATCAACATGAACTTCATGGGTGAAATTGCATATACCACAGACTGAAAGCGCTGGACCATGTAAAATAGATTATTTTTTAACCGATACCATTATGAAGGTACAGTGTGATGTGTTGAGAGTCTTGGCCCTTTTCTAGTTTTTCTATCAGTCTCTTGAAATGTCTGAATTTGATGACAAGTGCTTTTCCTGGATAAATACAGAGAATAGCATATTTGATGCACATGTACATGACATTCACCTCTAGGTGAATGAAGAATGAAGCTGCTTTGGCACAGTATAAAAATGAATACCTGTATAATAGAATACATATTAGAATAGAAAAGAAAATAAGACAATAGAATAGACTAGAACAGGATAGGATAGAACAGGATAGGATAGAACAGGATAGGATAGAACAGGATAAGCTAGAACAGGATAGGCTAGAACAGGATAGGATAGAACAGGATAGGATAGAACAGGATAGGCTAGAACAGAATAGAATAGAACAGGATAGGATAGAACAGGATAGGATAGAACAGGATCGGATAGAACAGGATAGGATAGAACAGGATAGGCTAGAACAGGATAGGATAGGACAGGATAGGATAGAACAGGATAGGATAGAACAGGATAGGATAGAACAGGATAAGCTAGAACAGTATAGGCTAGAACAGGATAAGCTAGAACAGTATAGGCTAGAACAGGATAAGATAGATCAGGATAGGCTAGAACAGGATAGGCTAGAACAGGATAGGATAGAACAGGATACGATAGAACAGGATAGGCTAGAACAGGATAGGATAGGACAGGATAGGATAGAACAGGATAGGATAGAACAGGATCGGATAGAACAGGATAGGATAGAACAGGATAGGCTAGAACAGGATAGGATAGGACAGGATAGGATAGAACAGGATAGGATAGAACAGGATAGGATAGAACAGGATCGGATAGAACAGGATAGGTTAGAACAGGATAGGATAGAACAGGATAGGCTAGAACAGGATAGGCTAGAACAGGATAGGATAGAACATGATAGGCTAGAACAGGATAGGCTAGAACATGATAGGATAGAACAGGATAGGCTAGAACAGGATAGGATAGAACAGGATAGGCTAGAACAGGATAGGATAGAACAGGATAGGCTAGAACAGGATAGGCTAGGCTAGAACAGGATAGGATAGAACATGATAGGCTAGAACAGGATAGGCTAGAACATGATAGGATAGAACAGGATAGGCTAGAACATGATAGGATAGAACAGGATAGGCTAGAACAGGATAGGATAGAACAGGATAGAACAGGATAGGCTAGAACATGATAGGATAGAACAGGATAGGCTAGAACATGATAGGATAGAACAGGATAGGCTAGAACAGGATAAGCTAGAATATAATTGAATGAAGGTGAATGAAGAATAAAGCTGCATTGGCACAGTGTAAAAATGAATACCTGTATAATAGAATACATCTTAGAATAGAAAAGAAAATAAGACAATAGAATAGACTAGAACAGGATACGATAGAACAGGATAAGCTAGAACAGGATAGGCTAGAACAGGATACGATAGAACAGGATAAGCTAGAACAGGATAGAACAGGATAGGATAGAACAGGATAAGCTAGAACAGGATAGGCTAGATCAGGATAGGATAGAACAGGATAGACTAGAACAGGATACGATAGAACAGGATAAGCTAGAACAGGATAGGCTAGATCAGGATAGGATAGAACAGGATAGGCTAGAACAGGATAAGCTAGAATATAATTTAATAGAATACCAATTTATTAGAACTGAATATAATATAATAGAACAGAATAGAATACGTTATTGCCCTTAAGAGGGAATGGGTCTTGCAAAATATGCAATTGGCAATAGAAGCATAATAGAAAGGATGATGGTTATTACAATTCCTACCACTCCAGAGCCGCGTTTCATCCACACGATGGTGAGGGAGGGGTTTCCTGTCCAGGCACAGTTGAAGATAGCATCTGATCCCTGGTCCACCTGTAGGGACTGTGGCTCAGCAGCCATTCTGGGCCCAACTGGAATCACAGGAACAGAAATGTTTACACTTTATTTGAATAGTCGTCTATAGATGATCTACAGATACTCAAGCTATGGTATCAACAGGCTAATAACTTCAACTGTGTGGATACATTACAATTTGTGGGGTTAGGGTTACGGTTATGGTTAGGATTAAGGTTAGGTTTATGATTAGGATTAAGGTTAGGGTTACGGTTATGGTTAAGATTAAGGTTAGGGTTATGATTAAGGTTAGGGTTATGGTTAGCGTTAGGGTTACGGTTACAGTTGGATTAAGGTTAGGGTAAGGATTAAGGCTACAGTTATGCTTAAGGTTAGAGTTATGTTAGGGTTAAGGTTAGGGTTAGTGTTATGGTTCGGGTAAGGATTAAGGTTAGGGTTACGGTTAGGGTAAGCATTAAAGTTAGGGTTACGTTAGAGCAAGGAATAAGGTTAGGGCGAGGGATAGTGGATAGTTAGTTGAAATTTTGTTGACAGTTAGTAAGCTCAACATCTACAAACCTTCTATTTGGGACTATCCATGTAGTGGATGTGATTCCAACTGCCTGTAGCTAGCTAGTTATAGTTCCTGAGTGTGTTTTCTTAGGGACTACCCATGGTAGTGTGTGTGTGATACTTGCTGACTACTACTCACAGTAGACGTCCACGTTCCTGCTGATGTTGGTACTGCCCAGGGCATTGGTGACCTCACAGGAGACAGGCTCGGTGAAGAAGGAGTGGTCCACAATGACCTCATAGGTGTCACCTGACACCTCTCTGATGATGCTGCCCCCTTTGGCCCATCTGAATATAGGCCACAATAGAGTAGGTTGAAGAGTTAGACCTAGACCCTGATCTAATGGTTAATGCTAGTAATGTGAGAGGGGAAGCTGATCCTAGATCTGTACCTATATCTGTACCACTCTTGGGAAACTTCCACAGTCACAACAGGGAATAGGGAAGACAATGTGGGCTATGACATCCAACCAGTATATAAATCAAATTTTATTTGTCACATACACATGGTTAGCAGATGTTAATGCGAGTGTAGCGAAATGCTTGTGCTTCTAGTTCCGACAATGCAGTAAAAATCAACAAGTAATCTAGCTAACAATTCCAAAACTACTACCTTATAGACACAAGTGTAAGGGGATAAAGAATATGTACATAAAGATATATGAATGAGTGATGGTACAGAGCGGCATAGGCAAGATACAGTAGATGGTATTGAGTGCAGTATATACATATGAGATGAGTATGTAAACAAAGTGGCATAGTTAAAGTGGCTAGTGATACATGTATTACATAAAGATGCAGTAGATGATATAGAGTACAGTATATACATATGAGATGAATAATGTAGGGTATGTAAACATTATATTAGGTAGCACTGTTTAAAGTGGCTAGTGATATATTTTACATCATTTCCATCAATTCCCATTATTAAAGTGGCTGGAGTTGAGTCAGTGTGTTGGCAGCAGCCACTCAATGTTAGTGGTGGCTGTTTAACAGTCTGATGGCCTTGAGATAGAAGCTGTTTTTCAGTCTCTCGGTCCCAGCTTTGATGCACCTGTACTGACCTCGCCTTCTGGATGATAGTGGGGTGAACAGGCAGTGGCTCGGGTGGTTGTTGTCCTTGATGATCTTTATGGCCTTCCTGTGACGTCGGGTGGTGTAGGTGTCCTGGAGGGCAGGTAGTTTGCCCCCGGTGATGCGTTGTGCAGACCTCACTACCCTCTGGAGAGCCTTACGGTTGTGGGCGGAGCACTTGCCGTACCAGGCGGTGATACAGCCCGACAGGATGCTCTCGATTGTGCATCTGTAGAAGTTTGTGAGTGCTTTTGGTGACAAGCCAAATTTCTTCAGCCTCCTGAGGTTGAAGAGGCGCTGCTGCGCCTTCTTCACGATGCTGTCTGTGTGGGTGGACCAATTCAGTTTGTCTGTGATGTGTACGCCGAGGAACTTAAAACTTACTACCCTCTCCACTACTGTTCCATCGATGTAGATAGGGGGGTGTTCCCTCTGCTGTCCACAGTCCACAATCATCTCCTTAGTTTTGTTGACGTTGAGTGTGAGGTTATTTTCCTGACACCACACTCCGAGGGCCCTCACCTCCTCCCTGTAGGCCGTCTTGTCGTTGTTGGTAATCAAGCCTACCACTGTTGTGTCGTCCGCAAACTTGATGATTGAGTTGGAGGCATGCGTGGCCATGCAGTCGTGGGTGAACAGGGAGTACAGGAGAGGGCTCAGAACGCAACCTTGTGGGGCCCCAGTGTTGAGGATCAGCGGGGTGGAAATGTTGTTGCTTACCCTCAACACCTGGGGGCGGGCCGTCAGGAAGTCCAGTACCCAGTTGCACAGGGCGGGGTCGAGACCCAGGGTCTCGAGCTTGATGACGAGCTTGGAGGGCACTATGGTGTTAAATGCCGAGCTGTAGTCGATGAACAGCATTCTCACATAGGTATTCCTCTTGTCCAGATGGGTTAGGGCAGTGTGCAGTGTGGTTGAGATTGCATCGTCTGTGGACCTATTTGGACGGTAAGCAAATTGGAGTGGGTCTAGGGTGTCAGGTAGGGTGGAGGTGATATGGTCCTTGACTAGTCTCTCAAAGCACTTCATGATGACGGAAGTGAGTCCTACGGGGCGGTAGTCGTTTAGCTCAGTTACCTTAGCTTTCTTGGGAACAGGAACAATGGTGGCCCTCTTGAAGCATGTGGGAACAACAGACTGGGATAGGGATTGATTGAATATGTCCGTAAACACACCAGCCAGCTGGTCTGCGCATGCTCTGAGGGCGCGGCTGGGGATGCCGTCTGGGCCTGCAGCCTTGCGAGGGTTAACACGTTTAAATGTTTTCCTCACGTCGGCTGCAGTGAAGCCCTTTTTGAGGTGGATATCAAAGACACAAGTATTGCAATACATAGGAAATATGGTGCAATTTGGGACGCAACCAGTGAAAACATGTTGTATTCAAGGGCAAGTTCTTGCTATGGTCTGCAATTCGCAGAGCATAGCGATACAACAAAAGAAAAACTGGCTTTTTTGTTATTTCGGTTCATTGCTTTTTCTTTTCTTCATTTGAGCATATTCACGTGCTGCTTGGGAGCCTGGTTGAGGAGGAGGCGGAGGAGGAAGAGGAGGGGAGGAGGAGGGCGTTATAATATAGGTTCTCTCACTTCGCGTCTGTCTTTTGCCCACTTTGATGCTGAAGTCATTTTATTGAGGAATAAATAAATTGTCTATGTGAAGAACCTTGCCCGGCACACGCATATCTCACCGTCACTAATAGGCAGATCAGGCCCCTGAACAAATAAACTATTGTTTACATTGACAGAAGGGGAACAAGTTGAAGGGATAAATACACAGGACTCAGTCTGGAATAAATGTTATGAATTATTATATATGCCAGGCTGTATATCGGCCTGCCAGGCTGTATATCGGAACAAAACATCACTTGAGGATTCTGAGTGAAAAGAGCGATGAATCATGCATAATTAACTTGGACGAACATCTTTGAACATCAAATGTGTTGTTGTTTGTTGTGTGTAATGTTATGGCTCAAAAGATGGCCTGGTTATAGATGTACAAATTTTGAGAATAAGATTATGAACATGCAGAACAGTCTCAGTGAATATAGACAACACAGATATATCCTAGATTTCTTGTCAAAAACAAAAAGTCCTGTTTTCATGTGTTGTGTTCAATTGTTGTAACTCTACAATTGCGTCTAAAATGGCACCTTATTCCCTATATACTTCAATATTTTTTTATCAGAGCCTACATAAGGAATAGAGTGCCATTTGGCAAGCAACCTTCATGTACAGTAATAGAACACGCTAAGTAATAGTTGCGCCCCAACCTATACATACAGTACCAGTCAAAGGTTTGTACACACCTACTCATTCCAGGGTTTTTCTTTATTTTTACTATGTTCTACACAGTAGAATAACAGTGAAGACTTCAAAACTATGAAATAACACATGGAATCATGTAGTAACCAAAAAGTGTTAAACAAATCTAAATATATTTTATATTTGAGATTCTTAAAAGTAGCCGCCCTTTGCCTTGATGACAGCTTTGCACACTATTGGCATTCTCTCAACCAGCTTCATGAGGTAGTCACCTGGAATGCATTTCAATTAGCAGGCGTGCCTTGTGACAAGGGGTGGTATACAGAAGATAGCCCTATTTGGTAAAATACCAAGTCCATATTATGGCAAGATCAGCTCAAATAAGCAAAGAGAAACGACAGTCCATTATTACTTTAAGCCATGAAGGTCAGTCAATGAGGAAAATTTCAAGAACTGTGAAAGTTTCTTCAAGTGCAGTCGCAAAAACCATCAAGTGCTACGATGAAATTGGCTGTCATGAGGACTGCCACAGGAAAGGAAGACACATAGTTACCTCTGCTGCAGAGGATACTACGTTCATTAGAGTTACCAGCCTCAGAAATTGCAACTCCAAAAAAAGCTCAAGTAACAGACACATCTCAACAACAACTGTTCAGAGGAGACTGTGTGAATCAGGCCTTCATGGTCAAATTGCTGCAAATAAACAACTACTAAAGGACACCAATAAGAAGAAGAGACTTGCTTGGGCCAAGAAACACAAGCAATGAACGGACATTAGACTCGTGGAAATCTGTCCTTTGATCTGATGAGTCCAAATGTTAGATTTTTGCTTTGCTTTGTGAGACGCAAAGAAGGTGAATGGATGATCTCTGCATGTGTGGTTTCCACCGTGAAGCATGGAGGAGGAGGTGTGATGGTGTGGGGGAGCTTTGCTGGTGACACTGTGATTTATTTAGAAATCAAGACACACTTAACCAGCATGGCTACCACAGCATTCTGCAACGATACGCCATCCCATCTGGTTTGTGATTAGTGATACTATCATTTGTTTTTCAACAGGACAATGACCCTGTCACGTTTCTTCAAAGTCGAACCCAGAAGCAGACCAGGACAAGGAGAGTAGGAAAAAGGTGAGTATTTATTTACAAGTGAATGGGTAGATATATCCAGGTGGTGTAGCGGGTAGCGGTGATGAGTTGATGGGAGTAAATAGGTGGATCCAATGGGGAAGCGGAATCTTCTGACGACCAGGCGGGAATGGGGTAAATGATCCGGGTGAGTAATGTTCATGGCTAACGATCCGGCAGGGAATGGATGTCAGGTCCGGGCTTATGAAGAGGAGAGATGATGATCAGGACCAGGTGTGCAGATAGCTGATGGGATACAGGTGCGGGTAATCAGAAACCCCAACTGGCTACATTGCCCGGCAACCAGACAGGGTGCGTTCCAGGACGCCGGAAAAACTCTCCAGGACAGAACATAGGCAAAAAACAGACTCAGGAAACGGGATTCGTGACAGACCCAACACACCTCCAGGCTGTGTATGGGCTACTTGACCAAGGAGAGTGATGGAGTGCTGCATTTGTTGACCTGGCTTCCACAATCACCCGACGTCAACCCAAATTAGATGGTTTGGGATGAGTTGGACCGCAGATCGAAGGAAAAGCAACCAACAAGTGCTCAGCATACGTGGGAACTCCTTCAAGTCTATTGAGAGAAGCTGTATGAGAAAATGTCAAGAGTGTGCAAAGCTGTCATCAAGGCAAAGAGTGGCTACTTTGAAGAATCTCAATTATAAAATATATATTTTGAGTTGTTTAACACTGTTTTGGTTAATACATGATTCCATATGCGTTATTTCACACTTTTTATGTCTTCCCTATTGTTCTACAATGTAGAAAATAGTAAAAATAAAGAAAAACCCTTGAATGAGTAGGTGTCTCTAAACTTCTGACTGGTACTGTATATAGTGCATAACTTTTGACCAGAGTTTCCCTATGGGCCCTGGTCAAAAGTAGCGCATTATACAGGGGATAGGGTTCCATTTGGGACGAAGCCACAGAAGCAATACAAACCAGACCCCAGATGCCCTACGACAGTCTTCCATTTTGCCGAAGACATTTCATCACAAAGACAGAGTGGAAAGTGACAGCATTGAAGGAGATCAAGTAAACCAAATCTCCTGAAAATCTGAAAATATTTCACTGCCTTACAATGGCACTCGAAAAACACAGCTTGATGATGGCAAAGACGAATTCCAAAAGGTTGATGCTGTCTGCTGTTAACGTTTTTTCAACATCCCTTCTAAATTCAAATGTAACCTTTCTTTCTGGTCTCTCTCAAGCCTGTGAATGTCAGAACAGAACAGTGCTACATGTCTGATTCTTATCCTTTTCCCAGTCACTTCTGAATTATTCAAGAACAATAGTATATTAGCACCGCTTTGAACATAACTGTATGCACAAACGAATCCATTTAGCTTTTTACAGATATTGAAGCACTGTTCATGTTGTCTATGATCTTCCGCTGTCAATTTCAAATGCAGGGTGGCACGCTCACGTGCCCACACACACACACACACACACACACACACACACACACACACACACACACACACACACACACACACACACACACACTCCTCCCAGAGGAACAAAAAAAGAAACAATGGAGCAAGTTCATGTCCATACACATGGATGGAGTTTGTGTTCACATCACCCACATGTTCACATCAAATAGCCGTCAAGCTAAATCTGTGCAATTGAGTCTTTCTCATCAGACACCTCAGTAGTCACAAATGAGGAAAACCCAGCAGCAGCAGCAGCGACACCAACACCAGAACCCCCCATGTAGATAAGAAGCATACTTTATTTGCAAGCAAAACCAAATAATTTGCCTCTCTCCCCATCACTACCCCTCTCGGCAGCTTTATGATAAACAAACAGTTGCTAATAGAGTCAGATGCCAGATCCTCCCTCACTCACTCCCTCACTCCCTCACTCACTCACTCACTCACTCACTCATTCATTCACTCACTCATGCTCTCTCGGCAGCTTTATGAAAAACAAACAGTTGCTCATGGAGTTAGCTGCCAGACCTCCCACTCTCTCGATCTCTCCCCTTCAGCTTGCCCATATGGCTCTAGTCAAACATTGTGCACTATATAGGGAATAGGGTGCCATTATGGACACAGACCTGATTGCCATATATTATTACCATGACAAGAGATTAGATATTAATCTCCAAACCACTAGGTCTGGAGTCCAACCCATCTCTCCAAGTGTCCAAAACATCATACTTCCTCTGAGTAAAATGAGGAAGAGAAGGAGGTCTAGAGCATCTGAGATAAGAGACACTTCCCTCTTCCTAACCCTCATTATTCCCTTCATCTAGATTCCAGGCCCAACCTCACAGCATCGACAGCATCCTGCTCTGAGCTCTAAGGCCTTTGAGAAACTCTCCTCATTTCACACGGAAAATAGCAGCTCTCAGGTGATCAATAGCCACGCATCAGCTAACAGAGCATTAAAAAGGCAGTGAGAAACAAGCCTGTCCTTATGCAGCTTTGAAGAGAGAACAGAGGAGGAGTAGAAAGGAGGGTTGCGTCCCAAATGGAACCATATTTCCTACTTAGCTCACTACTTTTAACCAGAGGCCTATTGTTTTAGAATTAAGTGGCTAGGATTTTCTTGACTCAGGTCACAATTTCTTCTGTATCATGACCATCCATCAATGGCTTGTTTAGTAACGTGGATATATTTCTCTTACTACATCCTATCTTCAAGGGGATGTTCAGCATTGCGGTACCTTTGCCCCTATCATTGATTTTTACCTAGTGGTGGCTAAAGTTAGCTACTATTTGTAGTGACAGTTTAAAACTGACGAAACCATGGATTACAGTTTCTACTGGTCTACATTCTGTGTGAGGAACCATCTAACATTAAGTTGCAAAATACTGAACAATCATGTTAGGGTATTCAGGTGTTATAATTTTAAACTTAAAAAATTGCCACAAAGAACCTAAGTGTGTGACACAAAAAAAAGGAACAATGGCAAATATAAACTCAGCAAAAAAAGAAACATCCCTTTTTCAGGACCCTGTCTTTCAAAGATAGTTTGTAAAAATCCAAATAACTTCACAGATCTTCATTTTAAAGGGTTTATTAAACAATGTTTCCCATGCTTGTTCAATGAACAATAAACAATTAATGAACATGCACCTAGGGAAAGGTTGTTAAGATACCAAGAGCTTACAGACGGTAGACAATTAATGTCACAGTTATGAAAACGTAGGACACTAAAGAGGCCTTTCTACTGACTCTGAAAAACACCCGAAAGTTTCCCAGGGTCCCTGTGTGAACGTGCCTTAGGCATGCTGCAAGGAGGCATGAGGACTGCAGATGTGGCCAGGGCAAAAAATTGCAATGTCCGTACTATGAGACACCGAAGACAGTGCTACAGGGTGACAGGACGGACAGCTGATCATCCTCGCAGTGGCACACCACGTGTAACAACACCTGCACAGTACAACACCTGGAAACGGCACATCCGAACATCACACCTGCAGGAAAAGTTACAGGATGGCAACAACAACTGCCCGAGTTACGCCAGAACACACAATCCCTCCATCAGTGCTCAGACTGTCCGCAATAGGCTGAGAGAGGCTGGACTGTTGTAGGCCTGTTGTAAGGCAGGTCCTCATCAGACATCATTGGCAACAACGTCAAATATGGGCACAAACCCACTGTCGCTGGACAGACAGGACTGGCAAAACGTTATCTTCACTGACGAGTTGCGGTTTTGTCTCACCAGGGTTGGTGGTCGGATTCGCGTTTATTGTCGAAGGAAGGAGCGTTACACCGAGGCCTGTACTCTGGAGTGTAATTGATTTGGAGGTGGAGGGTCCGTCATGGTCTGTGGCGTTGTGTGTCACAGCATCATCGGACTGAGCTTATTGTCATTGCAGGCAATCTCAAAGCTGTGAGCTACAGGGAACACATCTTCCTCCCTCACGTGGTACCCTTCCTGCAGGCTCATCCTGACATGACTCTCCAGCATGACAATGCCACCAGCCATACTGCTCGTTCTGTGCGTGATTTCCTGCAAGACAGGAATGTCAGTGTTCTGCCATGGCCAGCGAAGAGCCCGGATCTCAATCCCATTGAGCATCTCTGGGACCTGTTAGATCGGAGGGTGAGGGCTAGGGCCATTCCCCCCAGAAATGTCTGGAAACTTCAGGTGCCTTGGTGGAAGAGTGGGGTAATATCTCACAGCAAGAACGGGCAAATCTGGTGCAGTCCATGAGGAGGAGATGCACTGCAGTACTTAATGCAGCTGGTGGCCACACCAGATACTGACTGTTACTTTTAATTTTGATCCCCCTTTGTTCAGGGACACGTGACAGTGAGAGGACGTTTCTTACAATGACAACGCTACCATTTGTGGGGAATACAACAATGGCAAATGTTCACAAGCAGTATGGTACCAGGGTTTGGGTCAATTCCATTTAAATTCCAATTCCAGTCAATTCAGAAAGTATACCTAATTCTAAGTACAATTACACATTTTCCTAATTTACAGTGCCTTGCAAAAGCATACCTTGGATTTCTTCACATTCTAATTTGTTACAATTTTGATATAATTGTATTTTTTTGTCAATAATCCAGAAACATTCTAAAATGTTTTAAAGATGAATAAACATGTAATAACTAAAATATAGTCATTGCATACGTTTTCAGTTCCCTGAGTCAATGACATGTCAGAAAATCCCTTCGCATCGATTATAACTGAATCTTCTTTGGGAAAGTCTCTAAGAGATTTCCATGGATTGTGCAATAATTGCCTATTATTCTTTAAAAAAATGTCAAGCTCAGTCAAGATGGTGGGGATCATGGCTAAACAGACATTTTCAAGTCTTGCCACACATTTTCAAGAAGATTTAAGTAAAAACTGTAACTTGGCTACTCAGGAACATTCAATGTCTTCTTGGTAAGCAACCCCAGTGTAGATTTGGCCTTGTGTTGTAGGTTATTGTCCTGATGAAAGGTGAATTCCTCCCCCAGTCTCTGGTGTAATGCAGACTGAAGCAGGTTTTCCTCTAGGATTTTGCCTGTGCTTAGCTCCATCCTGTTTATTTTTATCCTGAATAACTCCCCAGTCGTTGCCGATGTCAAGCATACCCATACAATGATGCAGCCACCAACATGCTTGAAAAAAAGGAGGCAGTTACTCAGTGATGTGTTTTGTGGAATTTGCCCCAACCGTAAGGCTTAGTATTGTGTCAAAAAGTCTATTCCTTTACTGTGTTTTTTGCAGAATTACTTTAGTGCCTTGTTGCATTCAAGTTGGATATTTTCTGTATATTTGTATTCTTCTGTTCACCTTGTCATTCAGGTCATTATTGTGGAGTCACTACAATATTGTTGATCCATCCTCAGTTTTCTCCCATCACAACTACTGAACTCTGTAGCTGTTTTATAATCACTATTGACCTCATGGTTACATCCCTGAGCAGTTTCATTACTGTTCTGCAGCTATGTTCAGAAGGACGACTATATCTTTGTGCCATGATGGCATGAAGGGATTCGGGAGACAGGCGCAGGAATGCGTAATAGTTTTTTTTATTCAGCCCAAATTATGGCGTGCCGCGTAAAGGAACGGGGACGAAGACCAAACAAACATGCAACAAAAACACAGGGTTGAATCCCAAACAAAAGAGCGAGGAGTATATTGAATAAATAACACACGCGCACAATGATTAACGCATGGGACGTATCATCTGCACAATCCACAAGGGCACAAAAGCCTAAAACACACAGCACAGGTACTCACACGCACCAATGGACATTGTAACAATAATCGACAGGACAATGGTGAACAAAGGGCACACTTATAGAATTACTAATCAAATGGGAATAGGGACCAGGTGTGCGTAATGACAGTTATGTAGGGATCCGTGACACATTGATGTGTCTGGGTGGTGTAATACATAATCCACAGCATAATTATTAACTTGACCATGCTTAAAGAGATATTCAATGTCTGATTTGCTATTGTTACCCATTTACCAATCACTCTCCCTCTTTATGAGGCTTTCGAAAAGCTACCTGGTCTTTGTAGTTGAATCTGTGCTTGTATTGAATTCAATACTTGACTGAGGGACCTTACAGTTGTTGTATGTATGGGGGACAGAGGAAGGGCTAGTCCTTAAAAAATTGTCATCCCCTGTTATTTCACATAAAGTGAGTCCATGTATCTTATTATGTGATTTGTTTAGCCAAATGTTACTACAGAACTAATTTAGGCTTTCCTAAACAAAGGGGATGAATACTTACACTACCTTTCAAAAGTTTGGGAAATGTCCTTGTTTTCCATGAAAACATTTGTATTTTTTATTTTGTTTCACCTTTATTTAACCATGTAGGCTAGTTGAGAACAGGTTCTCATTTGCAACTGCGACCTGGCCAAGATAAAGCAAAGCAGTTTGACACATACAACAACACAGAGTTACACATGGAATAAACAAACATACAATCAATAATACAGTTGAAAAATCTATATACAGCATGTGCAAATGAGGTAGGATAAGAGAGGTAAGGCAATAAATAGGCCATTGTGGCAAAGTAATTACAATATAGCAATTAAACACTGGAATGGTAGAATGTGCAGAAGATGAATGTGCAAGTAGAGATACTGGGGTGCAAAGGAGCAAGATAAATAAATAAATACAGTATGGGGATGAGGTAGATTGGATGGGCTATTTATAGATGAGCTATGTACAGGTGCAGGGATCTGTGAGCTGCTCTGACAGCTGGTGCTTAAAGCTAGTGAGGGAGGTAAGAGTCTCCAGCTTTAGTGATTTTTGCAGTTCATTCCAGTCATTGGCAGCAGAGAACTGGAAGGAGAGGCGGCCAAAGGAAGAATTTGGGCTTTGGGGGTGACCAGTGAGATATACCTGCTGGAGCGCGTGCTACAAGTGGGTGCTGCTATGGTGACCAGTGAGCTGAGATAAGGAGGGGCTTTACCTAGCAGAGACTTGCAGATGACCTGGAGCCAGTGAGTTTGGCGACAAGTATGAAGCGAGGGCCAAAGAGAGTGTACAGGTCGCAGTGGTGGGTGGTATATGGGGCTTTGGTGATAAAATGGATGGCACTGTGATAGTCTGCATCAAATTTGTTGAGTAGAGTGTGGGAGGCTATTTTGTAAATGACATCGCCGAAGTCGGGGATCGGTAGGATGGTCAGTTTTATGAGGGTATGTTTGGCAGCATGAGTGAAGGGTGCTTTGTTGCGAAATAGGAAGCCGATTCAAGATTTAATTTTGGATTGGAGATGTTTAATGTGAGTCTGGAAGGAGAGTTTACAGTCTAACCAGACACCTAGGTATTTGTAGTTGTCCACATATTCTAAGTCAGAACCGTCCAGAGTAGTGATGCTGGATGGGCGGGCAGGTGCGGGCAGTGATCGGTTGAAGAGCATGCATTTAGTTTTACTTGCATTTAAGAGCAGTTGGAGGCCACGGAAGGAGAGTTGTATGGCATTGAAGCTCGTCTGGAGGAAAGTTAACACAGTGTCCAAAGAAGGGCCAGAGGTATATAGAATGGTGTCGTCTCTATAGAGGTGGATCAAAGGATCACCAGCAGCAAGAGCGACATCATTGATGTGTACAGAGAAGAGAGTCGGCCAGAGAATTAATCCCTGTGGCACAAAGATAGAGACTGCCAGAGGTCCGGACAACAGGCCCTCCGATTTGACACACTGAACTCTATCAGAGAAGTAGTTGGTGAATCAGGCGAGGCAATCATTTGAGAAACCAAGGCTGTTGAGTCTGCCATTAAGAATGTTGTCATTGACAGAGTCGAAAGCCTTAGTCAGGTCGATGAATATGGCTGCACAGTATTGTCTCTTATTGATGGCGGTTATGATATCCTTTGGACCTTGAGCGTGGCTGACATGCACCCGTGACCAGCTCTGAAACCAGATTGCATAGCGGAGAAGGAATGGTGGGATTCGAAATGGTCGGTAATCTGTTTGTTAACTTGGCTTTCGAAGACCTTAGATGTAGGTCTGTAGCAATTTGGGTCTAGAGTGTCTCCCTCTTTGAAGAGGGGGATGACCGCGGCAGCTTTCGAATTTATGGGAATATCAGACGATACGAAGGAGAGGTTGAACAGGCTAGTAATAGGGGTTGCAACAATTTCGGCAGATCATTTTAGAAAGAGAGGGTCCAGATTGTCTAGCCCGGCTGATTTGTAGGGTGTCCAGATTTTGCAGCTCTTTCAGAACATCAGCTATCTGGATTTGGGTGAAGGAGAAGTGGGGGAGGTTTGGGCAAGTTGCTGTGGGGGGTGGAGGGCTGTTGATCGGGGTGGGGTAGCCAGGTGGAAAGCACGGCCAGCCGTAGAAAAATGCTTATTGAAATTCTCAATTATAGCGGATTTATTGGTGAAATTAGTTGCAAAATGAAGAGGAAATATAGTCAAGACGTTGACAAGGTTATAAATATATATTTTTAAATGAAATAATAATTGTGTCCTTCAAACTTTGCTTTCATCAAATAATCCTCCATTTGCAGCATTTATAGCCTTGCAGACCTTTGGCATTCTAGTTGGCAATTTGTTGAGGTAATCTGAAGAAATTTCACCCCATGCTTCCTGTAGCACCTCCCACAAGTTGGAGTGGCTTGATGAGCACTTCTTACGTACCATACGGTCAAGCTGCTCCCACAACAGCTCAATAGGGTTGAGATCCGGTATCTGCGCTGGCCACTCCATTAAAGACAGAATACCAGCTGGCTGCGTCTTCCCTAAATAGTTATGGCATAGTTTGGAGCTGTGCTTTGGGTCATGGTCCTGTTGTAGGAGGCGTCCACAGGGTATTTGCATGGCATTGCCAAATGGAGTAATATCCTTCATTCTTCAATATCCCTTTTACCCTGTACAAATTTCCAAATTTTTAGTATGTTATTCAGATGTTATCATTTTCATCTTAAAAAGGTGCCACAAAGAACCTAAGTGTGTGACACACTGAAAAAAACTGAACAATGGCAAATATACAATGACAAAATATACAATGATCCGAACACCTCAAACTTAGGTTTGTCTGTCCATAACACTTTCTTCCAATCTTCTTCTGTCCATTGTCTGTGTTATTTTGCCATCTTAATATTTTATTTTTATTGGCCAGTCTGAGATATGTCTTTTTCTTTCCAACTCTGCCTAGATGGTCAGCATCCGGGAGTCGCCTCTTCACTGTTGATGTTGAGACTGGTGTTTTGAGGGTACTATTTAATTAAGCTGCCAGTTGAGGACTTGTGAGGCATCTGTTTCTCAAACTAGACACTCGAATGTACTTGTCCTCTTGCTCTGTTGTGCACCTGGGCCTCCCACTCCTCTTTCTATTTTGGTTAGGGCCAGTTTGCCTTGTTCTGGGAAGGGAGTAGTACACGGCGTTGTACGAGATCTTCAGTTTCTTGGCAATTTCTCGCATGGAATAGCCTTCATTTATCAGAACAAGAATAGACTGACGAGTTTCAGAAGAAAGTTATTTGTTTCTGGCCATTTTGAGCCTGTAATCAAACCCACAAATGCTGATGCTCCAGATACTCAACTAGATACTCAACTAGAAGGCCAGTTTTATTGCTTCTTTAATGAGGACAACAGTTTTCAGCTGTGCTAAAATAATTGCCAAAGGGATTTCTAATTATCAATTAACCTTTTAAAATGATACACTTGGATTTTCTAACACAGCGTGCCATTGGAACACAGGAGTGATGGTTGCTGATAATGGGCCTCTGTACGACTATGTAGATATTTCTTAAAAAACCTGTCTTTTCCAGCTACAATAGTCATTTATAACATTAACAATGTCTACACCGTATTTCTGATCAATTTGATGTTATTTTAATGGACGAAAAATTCATTTTCTTTCAAAAACAAGGACATTTATAAGTGACCCCAAACTTTTGAACAACTATATTTGATTTGTGAATGTTTTATTATTCTTTTTTTAAGTTAAAATCTTTCACTTTGACATTACATAGGTTTTTGTGTAGATTATTGACTGGAATTTAAATGGAATTGACCCCAAACCTGTATGGTATACAACAAATTGCATATACTCACAACCCCCACTAATGAGCCAGATCATCCCCGTCAACCTGTATTATTAGCCACAAAGCATTGTTGTTGAGGTGGCAAAATCACTCCAGCCAGGCCTATTCACATCAAAGAGATGTTCCACTGTTGTTTCGCATAAACATTTTTGTTCCATTTAATGTCCAACCGCCGCTAATGCCAAATCATATGCAGGCCTTTGATATTTACTGAGGCACGTAGCCCTACTCTTGTTTTCATGCTAAAATAGAGAAGCTTGTCTAATCAAATTCAAACACCAGTGTGCAATTCCCCGGAGTGTTGCCACACAGAATAATAAACAACTCATTTTTCTATTACTGTCGATTATATTGGGGATTGTCCCCTTTCGCAATATCGGAACCAATAAGGGGTGAATGGTAGTTTCTGGAGTATTGCTGTAGTTGCTAACTTGCTTATTGCAGCGCAATATGCTGGATGATGGCACGTCAAAGCTCTCTGTTGTTCATGACAGCTTGTAGTTATTGTATGCACTATAATTGTATATTGTCATGACAATTAATGTTCCAGGAACAGGGATATCCCAAACCCAAACCACTTCGAGATATAAGCCAAATAAATGGTAGTAATCATACAGTGATATTATCCCTAAACCTATAAGAAACATTGTGTGGACTCAAACACTTTCCCAGCAGCTGGATTTTTGCCTATAGTGTATTTACTGGGCAGAGCCTAACCATCCTCAAAGAGACCAAAGAACCCAGTCACCTCCCTCTCTGTATCCTTCCACTCTCTCTCCCCCTTTCTCTCTCTCCCCTTTTCTCTCTCTCCCCCGTCTCTCTCCCTCCCCCGTCTCTCCCTCCCCCGTCTCTCTCTCTCGCTCTCTCTCTCTCTCTCTCCATCCCTCTCTCTCTCCCCCTACTCATTCTCTCTCCAACCTCTCTTCCCTTCCCATCTCTCTCTCTCTCTTTGGACCTCACCCACCCACTGGCTAGGTACAAACCACGGGAAACCCTTGTGTATTGTGGTTCACTCTGTGCCCCCTCTGTGCCAACCTAATGCAGTTGGTGCTCGCCCCTGCACTGGCATAGGCAGATGGCAGTGATGTGTGCCACAGTCTCAGGGACCCCCGCCCATCTATTATCAATGAGATGCCAGCTGCTGGCAGGGAGTTACGGTCTAAGGTGACCTCTGGGTACATTTGACACACTTTTTTACGTCGACTAACCACCTGTCCCACCGCGGACTGCCTACGACAATGTGAAACATATGGGGATGCTTCCTGTGTTATACCCCAATAGAGATGCATTACTTGGAAAGAGAGACTATAACAATCCTTATGCAGCCTGTATGCATAAGCATGAGAGGAATGTAGATAGACTATTAATTTGGATACAAGCCTACTGAACACATTATAAGCACATCAAATAGTGGAGATTTTGGGTAACCCAAATTAAAGACTTAAATCGGAGAAGAAAATAGGTGCAGATGTAATGCTTTTGCATGTGTGTGTGTGCAGGTGTACTATCTTACCTGTAATGGATGACGGGTGGGTTAGCCTTGGCAGAGCAGTCAAACTTCACTAGGTTGCCCTCCAGTATGGGCTGGGGCTCCACCGACAGGTTGACAAGAGGCAGGTCTACATGGGCGAGAACAGAGGGTCAGTCTATAAACCAACACCAGACTACATATTAGGACAGCTGTGCCTGGGTCATGTTCGTTAGGGCTTCAAAACATTTAGCAACGGACGACAAAAAAGAGTTCAGGTAATCCCTTTTCTTCCATTCCGGTACCTAATAAACCCTGGACTGGGAAAGAGGAAGGGATAACCAACACTGGATGTGATGACAGAATCTAGGCCACAATTAATATAAAGTCACAATGCAGAATTTGCGCAAATAGTGCATTACGACATATTTGTTTAACCTGCATGTGGTTAATTGAAATGGTAAAATGGTTTAGTGTCTGTAAAACCAGATTGAGTCCTCTAATAGCGTAGGTGGATTGTGTGTATGTGTTTGTTGTTTGTTGGTGTGTGTGTGTGTGTGTGTGTGTGTGTGTGTGTGTGTGTGTGTGTGTGTGTGTGTGCGTATGAGTATGCACGTGCATGTGCATGTGACCCCAATCAAAGGGTGTTGTGTGTGAGTGCAAGCAGCAGGCTGTAAACAACTGTATAAATATTGATGCTATGGTTGGGGTTTGATGCTATCCTGACCCCCGTAAGACATATTCACATGGCAGTGCTTAAACCGGTTAATTAAAGATTCACTCAGTAAAATTTCCATTGGAGATAAAAGAACAAAACAAAGCAAAGAACAAACATAGCGGAAAGAGCTTGTTAATTACTCTCCTCTGTAAAGGCTGATATTTCCCATTAAGATGAATTCGAGCCTCGGTTCGCTTGCTAATTGCTACATTAGCAATTTACTCAACTTTTGATAGAATATCTGTGATTAAGGACAGCTCTGGATAAAAGTAACAAACACATCAATTAAATAAATGAAACAAACAACAGTGTTGAGACGAATGCGCCGAATGTGCTCCCAAGTGCTGTGAGCTACTGTACCTCTGTGCTTTTCTCGGGCTGTTTATAAAGCAAATCACACAGCGAAATTATCAGCCGAAATGTACAACGATGGGGCCCTTCTGTGCTGCTACCTCCAAAAACCCTCTCTGTGATTTTCTTAAAAAGCACTGCAGATCTCTGATAGAAACTAATGGAACTCCCCTTCACTTTACCTTGTGTCGCCTTGATTGTGACTTATCAGGAAAAGGTTTAGAAAGTGCATCCTTGAGTAAAAAAACGTACTTCCATTCCTTTTGGCCAAGGGGAGATTATGAAAATCTATTTGTCTAGCTTAATGTGTTTTACATTCAACAAATCTCGCCAGTGAATTATTGATAATAACTTTAATCAACTTTAATTTACAAGAGTGATGGATTAAAGAGGACAGTCATTACTTCCCCGTAAGGTTAAAGGGGATGTTCGTTCCTCCCTTATAAAGGCCTTGTGGGAAGCTTTGCTCTAACATTACAGGTCAAATATTAACAATTTACTCCCAGCTCTGTGGAAAATAAATAATCCAGATAACGGTACGAAATATAAAGCAGCCACTGAAAAATGAACATCCTGAGGTTAAGTCTTAAACTACTCGCTATATATTGAAGAAACACTTTTATATTAGGAAAATAAATCAGGGTGAGTTTTTTCATCCAAACACCTTTTTATGAGCACAGTGTGCTAGCTACAGAAGTGCACTACCGTTACAAAAAAAGATTGCCATTTTAAAACTGCAGTAAAAGTGCAGTACCTGCAGTAGACTGTGGTATTTTGGATGCAGTAACTGCAGTTACACTGCAAAATTACTGTAGGAACTTTGATGGGATTGACAATGACACATGTATGTTTTAGGAATGTTAACTTTGACTGGCTGTTGTCAGATCGCTCCCGTCAACGGGATTGCAGCCATAAGAAGTTAATGGAAGCCTCTCAAATGTAATCCAGTTAGAATCAGGAATTCCCCAGGGTAGCTGTTTAGGCCCCTTGCTTTTTTCAATTTTTACTAACGACATGCCACTGTCTTTGAGTAAAGCCAGGATGTATTTTGATTCTACTGCAGATGACTCAACACTATACACGTCAGTTACTACAGCTACTGAAATGACTGCAACACTCAACAAAGAGCTGCAGTTAGTTTCAGAGTGGGTGGCAAGGAATACGTTAGCTCTAAATATTTCTAAAACTAAAAGCATTGTATTTGGAACAAAACTAAATCCTTAACCATAATTAAATCTTGTAATAAATACTGTGGAAATTGAGCAAGTTGAGATGACTAAACTGCTTGGAGTAACCCTAGATTGTAAACTGTCATGGTAAAAACATATTGATGCAGTAGTAGCTAAGATGGGGAGAAGTCCCCATCCTGTCTCAGCCTCCAGTATTTATGCTGCAGTAGTTTATGTGTCGGGGGGCTAGGGTCAGTTTGTTATGTCTGGAGTACTTCTCCTGTCCTATCCGGTGTCCTGTGTGAATTTAAGTATGCTCTCTCTAATTCTCTCTTTCTCTCTTTCTTTCTCTCTCTTGGAGGACCTGAGACCCAGGACCATGCCTCAGGACTACCTGACATGATGACTCCTTGCTGTCCCCTGTCCACCTGGCTGTGCTGCCGCTCCAGTTTCAACTGTTCTGCCTGTGATTTTTATTATTTGACCATGCTGGTCATTTATGAGTATTTGAACATCTTGGACATGTTCTGTTATAATCTCCACCCAGCACAGCCAGATGAGGACTGGCCACCCCACATAGCCTGGTTCCTCTTTAGGTTTCTGCCTAGGTTTTGGCCTTTCTAGGGAGTTTTTCCTAGACACCGTGATTCTACACCTGCATTGCTTGCTGTTTGGGGTTTTAGGCTGGGTTTCTGTACAGCACTTTGAGATATCAGCTGATGTAAGAAGGGCTATATAAATACATTTTATTTTATTTTATTTGAAGTCTGTCTATAAGAAAGCAGTTCTCTGCCTTCTTAACAACACTATCAACAAGGCAGGTCCTACAGGCCCCAGTTTTGTCACACCTTGACTACTGTTCAGTCATGTGGTCAGGTGCCACAAAAAAGGACTTAGGAAAATTGCATTTGGCTCAGAACAGGGCAGCACGGCTGGCCCTTGGATGTTCACAGAGAGCTAATATTAATAATGTGCATGTCAATCTCATGGCTGAGAGTGGAGGAGAGATTGACTTCATCGCTGCTTTTATTTATGAGAGGTATTGACATGAATGCACCGATCGGTCTGTCTAAACTACTGGCACACAGCTCGGACACACATGCATACCCCACAAGACATGCCACAAGAGGTCTCCTCACAGTCCCCAAGTACAGAACAGACTATGGGAGGCACACAGTATTATATAGAGCCATGACTACATGGAACCCTATTCCACATCAAATAACTGACGCAAGCATTACAATTAGATTTAAAAAACAGATTAAAAAAACATCTTATGGAACAGCGGGGACTGTGAAGCAACACAAACCTTGGCACAGACACAGACACAGACACAGACACAGACACAGGCACACACACACACACACACACACACACACACACACACACACACACACACACACACACACACACACACACACACACACACACGCACTATATATACACATGGATTTAGTACTGTAGATATGTGGTAGTGGTGGAGTTGGGGCCTGAGGGCACACAGTGTGTGGTGAAATCTGTGAATGTATTGTAATGTTTTTAAAATTGTATAAACTGCCTCAATTTTGCTGGACCCCAGGAAGAGTAGCTTCTGCTTTGGCAGCAGCTAATGGGGATGCATAATACATACAAATACAGTATCACCTGCCCCTGTTCCACTCCAGAGTCGACTTTGACGATGTATGAGCAGTGCGGAACCATCTTACAAATGGCTGGGAGTTGAAGTTGTCGACACAACACTGACTCATTAGCCGAGGAAATGGCAGCAAATGGAGGTTGACCAAAGAAACAGGCTGACAAGCCATTAGACATACGCTTCAAAGTCTGGAACATCTCTTGTTTGCTTTCTTGAATGGCCTCTCTTTCCCATGTCGTTAGCGATATCTTCTTCATCTTTTGGAGGACGTCTGGTCCATATCATTGTGTTTCTGTTTCTTCCTCATTGCTGATGGATTGATGGGGCCTACTTTGTTGAAAGAAATGGCACTCTTTTTTTTACCAAACATTGTTGAAGAGCTCAGTAACAGGGACGAGTGGGGTAATTATTGTTACCGTGGCTGTTTTTATTTACTGCTTTCCAATTACATGCAGCTCAACCATAATAGACAGCAGACTAGCAATGGTAAAATGACACTTTTATCTTTCAAAGAGAAAAAGTTTGACAGGAATGTTTGGGAGTACAAGATACTGTTCAGGAGCTACAGCAGACAAAACAACACAGATAACAATTACAACTTAGACGCTTCAAAACATAACTATGTTAAACAAAAATGGCGTTCTCATGGGAATCAAGAGCCCGTGCTTTTCAAAGTCAGTCCATATAGTATACCTCAGTCTGTCAGTTCCAACCGTCTTGAATTTAGGTTCTACGTTCAAAACAGCAGATACCTGAAGGCCGTATTTCTTATTAACAGTCAGATGCCTTATAATCAGGAAAAACGTTTGCACGTTGGACAGATGTTCTATTCATAATGCTTGATGTTGCAGGATTCATATTTTCTTTGAAACACACCTGCAGAGTTTGCAAATTAGATAGCAAACAAAGAAAGATGGACTGGAATGGCAAAACAAATTAAAGTGAGTACATGCACCTTATGAAGGCTAACACACCGTTTGAAAAGAGGGAAAGGTGGGGAACTGTATAATGAGAATGACTGGGAGAGGGGTCTTCGTGTCTTTATAAATAATATCCTGGAGGGGTCTTTTTTGTATGGGACCAGATGCAGATTCATAAATGCTTAGAATAAAATGCAGACTACAATATTCAATCCAAGTCATTCCAATGGTTCCAATGGTGGGAAGGGTGGCAAGCATTAGAGCCACATTTATTTTTCAGTCAATGACTGACAATTACTTTGTTCATTTGTCATGAAAGCTATAACATCCCTAACCATATTTCCATCCAACCATTTCATGCAGATTAATTACCTGACGCATGAAAAGAGCCATGACTGGGCTGATGGAAACATTAATAGGCGGTACAACGTTATAAATGCCGAAAGACGATAAATTATGCGAGACATTATGGTGGAAACGACTTTATGCGCAAATATTGATATAATAAGTAAACTAGGAGTCACATGATGATATGTTGTGTGGTCGTCCCACTATGACTCGTTGGGAAAGTCCTGTGCCAGGTCCCAGCACTCGCCCTGAAGTGCGGGTCACCAGTCCGGTGTAACCTGTGCCTGCTCCACGCACCAGGCCTCCAGTGCGACTCCCCAGTCCGGTACGTCCTGTCCAACCCAGCTCCATGGCCGGAGCTCTCCTCTGCGCCGGTGCCCAGTACGGGCGTGGCGTCCAACCCAGCTCCATGGCCGGAGCCTTCCACTGTGCCGGTGCCCAGTCCGGGAGCGACGTCCAACCCAGCTCCATGGCCGGAGCTTTCCACTGTGCCGGTGCCCAGTCCGGGAGCGACGTCCAAACCAGGTCCATGGCCGGATCTGTGGTCAGGGCGGGGGCTACGACCCGCGCCGGAGTCAGCACCTTTGGGGGGGGGGGGGGGGGGGGGGCACTGTCACGCCCTGACCATAGAGAGCCCTTGATTCTCTATGGTGTTTAGGTCAGAGCGTGACTAAGGGGGTGTTCTAGTCATTGGTTTTCTATGTTATTGATTTTGAATGGTTCCCAATTAGAGGCAGCTGGTAATCGTTGCCTCTAATTGGGGCATATTATTTTTTAACCATGATCGATGCTTGGCTGCCGTTTGATAAATAAAAATAATATTGGTCATATCCGCAATAATTGCATAATGTACAGTCGAAGTTGGAAGTTTACATACAATTAGGTTGGAGTCATTAAAACTAATTTTTCATCCACTCCACAAATTTCTTGATAATAACAAACTACAGTTTTGGCAAGTCGGTTAGGACATCAACCTTGTGCATGACACAAGTCATTTCTGCAACAATTGTTTACAGATAGATTATTTCAGTTATAATTCACTGTATCACAATTCCAGTGCGTCAGAAGTTTACATACACTAAGTTGACTGTGCAGGTTAACAGCTTGGGAAATTCCAGAAAATGATGTCATAGTTTCAGAAGCTTCTGATAGGCTAATTGACATAATTTGAGTCAATTAGAGGTGTACCTGTAGATTTATTTCAAGGCATATCTTCAAACGCAGTGCTTCTTTGCTTGACATCATTGGGAAATCAAAAGAAATCAGCTAATTGTAGACCTCCACAAGTCTGGTTCATCCGTGGGAGCAGTTTCCAAACGCCTGAAGGGACCACGTTCATCTGTACAAACAATAGTACGCAAGTATAAACACCATGGGACCACGCAGCCGTCATACCGCTCAGGTAGGAGAAGTGTTCTGTCTCCTAGAGATTAAGGTACTTTGGTGTGAAAAGTGCAAATCAATCCCAGAACAACAGCAAAGGACCCTGTGAAGATGCTGGAGGAAACAGGTACAAAATTATCTATATCCACAGTAAAACGAGTGGACTTTTTGTAGAAATGTCCTCTGGTCTGATGAAAGAAAAATATAACTGTTTGGCCATAATGACCATCGTTATGTTTGGAGGAAAAAGGGGGAGGCTTTTAAGCCGAAGAACACCATCCCAACCGTGAAGCACGGGGGTGGCAGCATCATGTTGTGGGGGTGCTTTGCTGCAGGAGGGACTGGTGCACTTCACAAAAAAAATGGCATCACGAGGAGAGAAAATCATGTGGATATATTGAAGCAACATCTCAAGACATCAGTCTTGTTGAAGAATGGTCGCAAGTGGGTCTTCCAAATGGACAATGATGCCAAACATACTTCCAAAGTTGTTGTAAAATGGCTTAAGAACAACAAAGTCAAGGTATTGGAGTGGCCATCACAAAGCCCTGACCTCAATCCTATTGAAAATTTGTGGGCAGAACTGAAAAAGTGTGTGCGAGCAAGGAGGCCTTGTTGACTCAGTTACACAAGCATTGTCAGGAGGAATGGGCCAAAATTCACCCAACTTATTGTGGGAAGCTTGTGGAAGGCTACGTGAAACGTTTGAACCAAGTTCAACAATTTAAAGGCAATGCCACCAAATACTAATCGAGTGTATGTAAACTTCTGACCCACTGGGAATGTGATGAAAGAAATAAAAGCTAATATAAATTATTCTATCTCCTCTTATTCTGACATTTCACATTCTTAAAATAAAGTGGTGATCCTAACTGACCTAAGACAGGGAATTTTTACGAGAATTAAATGTCAGGAATTGTGAAAAACTGAGTTGAAATGTATTTGGCTAAGAAGTATGTAAACTTCTGACTTCAACTGCTGGTAGCCTACCCACACTGTATCTGCAAGCTGTTGGCTAGAGTGCATGTGCCAAGGCCAGAGTGGGGACATTTACAGTGGGGAGAACAACTATTTGATACACTGCCGATTTTGTAGGTTTTCCTACTTACAAAGCATGTAGAGGTCTGTAATTTTTATCATGGGTACACTTCAACTGCGAGAGACGGAATCTAAAACAAAAATCCAGAAAATCACATTGTATGATTTTTAAGTAATTAATTTGCATTTTATTGCATGACATAAGTATTTGATCACCTACCAACCAGTAAGAATTCCGGCTCTCACAGACCTGTTAGTTTTTCTTTAAGAAGCCCTCCTGTTCTCCACTCATTACCTGTATTAACTGCACCTGTTTGAACTCTTTGCCTGTATGAAAGACACCTGTCCACACACTCAATCAAACAGACTCTAACCTCTCCACAATGGCTAAGACCAGAGAGCTGTGTAAGGACATCAGGGGTAAAATTAGATTTGTTTTAGATTCCGTCTCTCACAGTTGAAGTGTACCTATGATACAAATTACAGACCTCTACATTCTTTGTAAGTAGGAAAACCTGCAAAATCGGCAGTCTATCAAATACTTGTTCTCCCCACTGTATGTGCACTACGCACAACCTTTTATCTGCAAAAAAATATATTTCATGGAAACACTTCTCTGGTGGAAACACTTGCATATTGTTTATGGATATTTTAGAATACTCACATGAAAATCTGTCTCAAATTGGATGGAAACATAGCTATTGACAATGAAGTGATGAATGTAATGTCAAAAATGGGCTCACAGTCACAGTCACACAACTTATCCCCATTTAGCTCACCTATCATGTTCTCTTCCAGTGGAGCCTTCAGTCAAAACAACCTATGAAGTTGCTAATGGGGACATTGTAATAAAGAGATAGATACCTCTGGTGAATATAAATGTATGGGGCTTTTTTAGTGAAGGCTAGCAGACTCCTGGGGGAGACCGAGCTGCTTCTTTCAGCTTGATGAAGCACTCTTCTTACTTTAGATGGCAGAGTGATCTGCTGTGAAGTAAGAGAGTGTGTGTGTGTGTGTGTGTGTGTGCGTGCGTGCGTGTGTGTGTGTGTGTGTGTGGCTGTGTGTGTGTGTGTGTGGCTGTGTGAGAGATCGAGAGTGTGTGTGTGTTTGGGTGTGATCCTAGGTATGTGTGTGTGTGTGTGTGTGTGTGTGTGTGTCTTTGTGTGCCTGTGTGTGTGTCTTTGTGAGGTGCCCAGGGGCCTGGTGGACATAGCCAATCTGCATCTGGCTATTATTTCCCCCTCCCCCATTATTCCTGCACTGCTCTTATCCACTATATGCAATCAGTCCTGAAGGCCTGTGGCCTCGCGCCCCTCTTGTGCATTGATCCTTCCAGCTCGTTCTGTTTCCACTGAGAAGGAAGCAGAGCCATGAAAAAAATAAAAGACTTCTCAAAAATAACAAGCAATTTAAAAAAAAATACCTTTTTTTAAATGCACAGTATCACCCTTGGGTACAGAGCGCTTACTGTACTGTAGAAATTTACATCAAAGTACTTACATACATACTGTTAGGCGTGTATATGGGAGGCGAAGTCAAGTGCAGGAGAGCGGAGTATATTAAACAGGCGCACTTTAATACCGGTCAACAACGACAGCACATAAAACATACTATTGCCACAAACACGGTCTATAACAAAAGTGCAGTGCCTGACAAAAATAATCACACACAAAGACATGATGGGTAACAGAGGACTAAATACATGTAGATTGATTGGGGAATGAAAACCAGGTGTGTATGGAACAAGACAAAACAAATTGACATATGAGAAATGGAGCGGAGATGGCTAGAAAGCCGGTGATGTCGATTGCCGAACGTTGCCCAAACAAGGAGAGGAGCCGACTTTGGCGGAAGTCGTGACAGTACCCCCCCTTGACGCGTGGCTCCAGCGGCGCGACGACACCGGCCTCGGGGATGACCCGGAGGGCGAGGCGCAGGGCGATCCGGCCAGCGACGGTGAAACTCCCGCAGCAGTTCGGCGTCCAAAACATCGACAACCGTACCCCAGCACATCTCCTCCGGACCGTACCCCTCCCACTCAACAAGGTACTGAAGGCCCCCTGCCTGATGACTCGAATCCAGGATGGAGCGAACGGAGTACTCCAGGGGCCCCTCGATGTCCAAAGTGGGCAGAGGGACCTCGCGCATCTCAGATTCCTGGAGCGGACCAGCCACCCCCGGCCTGAGGAGAGACACATGGAACGAGGGATTAATAGGATAATCAGAGGGAAGGTGTAATCTGAAACACACCTCATTCACCCTCCTCAGGACTTTGAAGGGCCCAACAAACCGCGGACCCAGCTTCCGGCAGGGCAGCTGGAGGGGCAGGTTTTGGGTCGAGAACCAGACCCGGTCCCCCGTTGCGAACACCGGGGTCTCACTGCGGTGACGGTCCTTGCTGTCTTTCTGGCAAAGCGCGGCTCACTGAAGATGTACATGGGCGGCCTCCCATGTCTCCTCCGCACACCTGAACCAGTCGTCCACAGCAGGAGCCTCGGTCTGACCCTGATGCCATGGCGCCAGAACTAGCTGGTACCCCAATGCGCACTGAAAGGGGGAGAAGTTAGTGTAGGAGTGGCAAAGCTAGTTCTGTTCCATCTCGGCCCAGGGCACAAACACCGCCCACTCCCCCGGCCGGTCCTGGCAATGGGACCACAGAAACCTGCCCACATCCTGGTTGACTCTCTCTACCTGCCCGTTACTCTCGGGGTGTTGCGAGTAAGGGGTAAGGGGTGTTGCTTACCTCTGGGCAGCTGTTTCGGAGCCTTACACTGGGCACACACCGAGCAGGGGAAAACATAGATCCTCACCTTAGCCAAGGTGGGCCACCAGTACTTCCCAGTCAGACAGTGCACCGTCCGACCGATCCCCAGAGGAGGGTGACGTGTGGGCCCAATAGATCAACTGGTCACGGACAGCAGATGGAATGTACATACGCCCGACCGGACACTGGAGGGGAGCGGGCTCTGTACGCAGCGCCTGCTCAATGTTTGCGTCCAGCTCCCACCTGACCGGCGCTACCAGGCAAGAGGCCGGGAGTATGGGAGTCTTATCCATGAGCCGCTCCTCTGTGTCATACAGTCGGTACAGTGCGTCTGCCTTCGTATTCTGGGAACCTGGTCTGTGGGACAGGGTAAACACAAAATGGGTAAAGAACATGGCCAACCTTGCTTGGCGAGGAGTCTCCTCGCTGCCTGGATGTACTCCAGGTTGCGGTCGTCAGTTCAGATGAGGAAAGGGTGTTTAGCCCCCTCAAGCCAATGTCTCCACTCCTTCAACGCTTTAACCACAGCCAACAACTCCCTGTCCCCCACATCATAGTTACGCTCAGCTGGGATGAGCTTCTTCGAGAAGAAAGCACAGGGGAAGAGTTTTGGTGGCGTACCCGAGCGCTGTGAGAGCACAGCTCCTATCCCAGCCTCGGACGCGTCCACCTCCACTATGAACGCCAAAGAGGGATCCGTATGGGCCAGCACGGGAGCCGAAGTAAACAGAGCTCTTATCTGCCCAAAAGCCCTGTCCTCCTTAGCCGACAACTGCAACCATACGGGACCCCCCTTCAGCAGTGAGTTAATGGGAGCAGACACCTGGCCAAAACCCCGGATAGATCTCCGGTAGTAATTAGCAAACCCTAAAAATCGCTGCACCTCCTTTACCGTGTTTGGAGTCGGCCAATTGCGCATGGCTGCAATGCTGTCACTCTCCATCTCCACCCCTGATGTGGAAATGCGGTACCCTAGGAAGGTGACGGCCTGCTGAAAGAACAGGCATTTCTCAGCCTTGACGTACAGGTCATGCTCCAACAGTCGTCCAAGTACCCTGCGTACCAAGGACACATGTTCGCGGGTGTAGCGGAGCATATCAGAATGTCATTGATATACACCACTACACCCTGCCCGTGCAGGTCCCTGAAAATCTCGTCTACATAGGATTGGAAAACTTCACCCAACTTATTGTGGGAAGCTTGTGGAAGGCTACGAGAAACGTTTGACCCAAGTTCAACAATTTAAAGGCAATGCTACCAAATACTAATTGAGTGTATGTGAACTTCTGACCCACTGGGAATGTGATGAAATAAATACAAAATGAAATAAATCATTCTCTCTACTATTATTCTGGCATTTCACATTCTTAAAATAAATTGGTGATCCTAACTGACCTAAGCCAGGGAATGTTTACTCTGATTAAATGTCAGGAATTGTGAAAAACTGATTTGAAATGTATTTGGCTAAGGTGTATGTAAACTTCCGACTTCAACTCTTTTTTTCCATAGCCCTATATAGACACATCCTATGGGTTTTAATAAAATCAACTAGGCTATATGGACTGAACTTGTCTGATGCTTCAAGCATGCCGTTTGATTACACAATGAAGACACACAAATTATTTGAGAGGGAGTCAGAATAAAAAAAACTCCCCGACCCTCCTTCTCCCACTGCTGCTGGCATTCACAGATTCTTTCATTATGCTCCTGACGTTGCTGGTAATAGGCTACACCAGCTGTCGGTAACCTTTTACATTTGGAGTGCCAATTTATCTTTATACCAATCTCCATGCCAGATACGATTATCATATTATCATATTATCTTGGAACAGTTTAAATGAATTGATAATAGTCTTTGTATCTCAAAATCATTTTCAGTGGTTAATCTATATTCTATCTAAATCTAGATGAAAATTATACAAATCTATAAGTAACTTTTACTGCCATTTCCAACTGTGTAATAATAACCTACAAAAAGCCAACCCAAAAACATTGCAGCCTGCATTTAGAAAATATCCTGTTAAAAATAAATATCCAATAAATCACATTGGCTACACATGGTCTGTTTGCAACGAACATTGTATCAACTATCAACTGGATCGCCGCAAAACTTGCGCTATAAAACTTTAAACGTTGTATTAAATATTCGGGGCCCTCAGAGTTTTCCGAGCCAGTGAGCTCGGGACAGACACAGCTGTAGGCTATTTGTGCATGGGATAAGAAGCAATCAGTTTTTTATGACCTTTCCACTAAATCAGAGCATTACATTTTCCCTTTCATGCCGAGTGGTTATCGAAAGGGAGAGAGCTGGAAATATTGTTCAAATACTTTGAGGAACTATTGTCATTCTCAATTGATTCTAAAAACAGACATTGTTTATTTGCTGTTTGAGGTGAATAAAAAATATTTTGAGAAGGTCCACAGCTCATTAGTGGTGGAGAGTTAAGACAATCAGAAGTACTATCAGACATCCCCAAATGGGCATATTTGTCACAGATCCCTCTGGAAATGTGTCATTACGCACAACTGGTCCCTATTCCCATTGATTAATAATTGTATAAATGTGCCCTTTGTTTACCATTGTCCTGTCGATTATTGTTCCCATGTCCGTTGGTCGTGTGAGTACCTGTGCTGTGTTGTTTTGGCTTTCATGCCACTTGTATTGTGCAGAGGGTTACGGGTCTTGCCCCGTGTATTTATTCGAGGTACTCCTCACTCTTTTACTGGGTTTCAACCCTGTGTTTTGTATAGGTGTTTGTTTGGTCTTCGTGCCTTTACAGACACGCTGTAATTTGGGCTGAAAACCCCTATTACGCATTCCTGCGCCTGTCACCTGATCCCTTTATACCATCATGACAGAATAATCGACCATTAAGGGAGACAGTGGGAATGGTCCGTCCGGCACTGCTGCAACTTCAGCAGCTGCAACTGGCCCGTCCAACATCGCCAGAACTGGTCCGTCCGACGACGGAACTTCAGCAGCTGCAACTGGCCCGTCCGACGCCGCCACAACCAGTCCATACACGCCGCTGAAACTGGTCCGTCCAACACCACCACAACTTCGGCAGCGGCAACTAGCACATCCAACGACACAACTTCAGCAGCTGCATCGGGTCCTAATCAACCCGCACTGCGTTCCTGTGACGAGGGTGGTATGTGTGTTTTTGTCTCATCTAGGTTTTTTTGTATGTCTAGGTGTGTGTGTGTCTTCCCGTGCTTACAGGAGAGAGGGACTGGGCAGGGACCGTGTTATGCGGTGGAGCGCACAGTCTCCCCAGTGCGTGTGCATAGCCCAGTGCAGTACATTCCAGCTCCTCCTATCGGCAGGGCTAGAGTGGGCATCTAACCAGGTGCCATGAAGCCGGCTTTACGCATCTGGTCTCCAGTGCGTCTCCTCGGGCCGGCGTACATGGCACCAGCCTTACGCATGGTGTCCCCGGTTCGCCAGCACAGCCCAGTGCCGGCTGTTCCACCTCGCCGCACTGGCCTGGCTACCGGGAGCATTCAACCAAGACTGCCAAGACTGAGGTAGAGCGGGGTCCACGTCCCGCACCCGAGCCGCCGCCATGAAAGAGGCCCACCCAGACCCTCCTCTTTAGATTAGGTTTTTGCGGCCGGAGTCCGCACCTTTGTGGGGACCTGAGTATTCTTTGTTTTCTTTATATATTTTGGTTAGGTCAGGGTGTGACGAGGGTGGTATGTGTGTTTTTGTCTCATCTAGGGTTTTTTGTATGTCTAGGTGTGTGTGTCTAGTCTAGACATATTGTAGGTCTATGGTGACCTGGATTGGTTCCCAATCAGAGGCAGCTGATCCAGATTATCTTTGTCTATGATGGTGGATCCTATTTAGGTTGCCATTTTCCAGTTTGGGTTTGTGGGTTATTGTCTATGTGATGTTGCATGTTAGCACTCTGTTTCTATAGCGGTCATGTTAGTCTGGTTAGTTTGTTTGTTTGTTTTAGTGTACTTCGTGTTTTTTCCGTCTTTCCGTCATGCATTCACAACACGCTGCACTTTGGTCCGCTTCTTACGACGATCGTGACATGGAGGAAAAACTAATACCTGAAGTTGGTGGCTAACGTTAGCTAGCTAACTCACTAACTTTTGGCTAGTGCTAACTGGCGAAAACTAGCCAATTTAATTTACTTCTGTTGAAATGGGATAAAAAGGCTACAAAACATTTCCGTACACACAACAGCTGTTAGAAACTACTATCTGACAGATAGCTTGAGGCTAGCTGAACTGGCTGTGGTAGGTACTAGCTAGCTAACTAGTTAAGTCTCTTCAGACAGAACTTCATTTGAGAGTGGATGAAACATTAGCTAACACTACATGTCAGTTACACTACTAGCTCAGCACTGGGAACACAAGTCAAACAGCAAATACCTTGCCAGCTACATCAGTCAAATAAAGAGCAGACAGTTTCTGCTCTGCTTGCTGAGAACAAGCACAACACACAGACAGCAGCGCTGTGCTGGTCAGAAGCTTTGCCTTCACACAGCCTAAAATCAGCCGGCTGAAATCGCCAAACAGCCTACCCGACAGCTCGGAGGCATTCGCGTGGTCCTAAAGCACAGCGATGCCGCTTTTTTTTTGTATCACAGTGCAATGATACAACTGGGGGGACAACATGTTTATTTTAGAATGTGGGGGGTTCATGTCCCCCGCATCCCCAGTAAAAGTTGCGCACACATTGGATTTATGCATCAAATTGTAGACGGCTTGACAGAAATGGTAACAGAAGATGAATGTTGAACTTTTGTTGCACACATATCCAGATTATGCTTCATACCATTTTGCGCAATGACGCTGTAGGTGTGTTCGAGTTGTTAGCTGCTTAAACTATGTGTTAACAATGGATACTTTTTGGTACATAACTCAAATACTTCAACACAATTGGTAACTTATTGGGAGCCAAATTGTACGTAGTGATGATTGTGTCAATAATTCTCAAAGAAGCAGAAGTGTAATTAGCAATCAATTAGAACAGGTAACTAACTACCTGCTTATAAAATAACCCTGTATGCTCATTTCTACTGCATAGATCATCATCACAGATATCCAGGTGGTCAGGAACACATTCAAATGGACAGAGCTAAGAGAAATATGATAATTCTCCATTAGAACACCCCTGTGAGCAGTGAGAGATTGCCTGACATGATTGGTTTCGGCAACTTGATGGACCCCGTGCTAACCCACCTCCCCAATGTTTGTCTGCCTTCTGCCCAATGCATTCTGGGGCATGTGTCTGTGTGTGTGCGTCTCACACCACCTGCCATCACCACCCAAACCGACAGCTGCCTCTCATCAATATTAACTGGCTACTGTGGCAGTATAGCGCCCCTGGTGGCAGTCTGTGGTTCCCTGAGGACCTCCAGGAGCATCATGGCCTATCCACCTCACCGTGCTCTGTTATCACTTATTCATCCAACACCTGTTCCCAACCCCTCACTCTGACCTGCTGAGGTGGGGTGCCTGTGGCTTGTGGATTATTGCTTGCTTTCCACTCCCCCCTTCAACAATCCACCCCTCCCTTTGCTACTGTATGTGATGCAAAGTGGAACGAGAGACGCATATAGGGGGGAATTCAGTCGGGCTAATGCTAAGCGCTAAAGGCAGACCCATCGCTCAAGCTCTTCTCGATCTGTTATGGCGGGGTGATCGGCTCTCACTTTTGCATCCTGAGGAGAATTAATTCCAACAGCTTTGGCATTCCAATAGAGAGTGTATTGTTCAACCACTGTTGGTGTATTGGGGGGGAGTCCTCAACTCTGCGCTGGTGCAGTTCATTCCCATCAAACGTGCTACACTTATGATCGGTATCAGATTCACCTTATTACCCAAATTGATTCAAGGACATACAGCAACTATAGCTCCAGTGTTGCTGCATCTGCCCTCTACTCTATATATTTATTTTATTTCAGGCTACTCAAGGCTACCCAGATGGAAAGAGCTAGGGCAGAATCAAACATTTGTTTTCATACAGCAGTTGACTTGCGTAAGGAGAGGAAAAAAAGGCGCCATTGTTTTGCTTGACAAAACGATTAGCCCCTCTCTGACAGTGCACACAGCAATGGCTAATCGGTTAGCGCTCTCGTTTCTGTCTCTCCCCGTGCCCAGGCTTGGGGAAAGGATTCCTTTTGGATGACACACAAAAAATATAAAGAATGCACTAGGAAGAATGGAGCTGTCAAGAGTAATGGATCCTTGAATAGTATTTTCTGCTTTATTAGTCATACTTAATAGCTTTGAAGGAGCTATGAGGGATGTGAAAGGCCTTTGTTTGAAATCTATAACTTATGGCAAATGATTTTTGTGATCAAATAATATCATCTGACAATTGAATTTTGTACAGAGGGGGCCCATTTTTCACTATTCGGAAGGAATCTCCTATGATGGCATTTTGATTAGTGGCAGGGCGAGCTCCAGAAATAAAAAAAGAGAAGCACACACAGTGGCAACACACACAGCAAGAATAAAATGGCAAACATTAGCATTGACTTTCATTGGCTAAGACTGTGACATTGTTAATCTTCATCAAATGCATTATCTCTTTCATTGTGCTTCCAGACCAATTTTCCTTTGAATGGGAAGTGCTGCATTTCATAGAATTCACATTTCAACAATGTTTGTGAAAACCCAGCCATGGACAACGGAAATAATATGGCAATCTGGCATACTCCAATAAGTAATGTTGAGAAATATTGGAAATATTGGGTTAGCACGTGCAATGTTAGGGGTAGAATTCTGCAGTAGAAATAGGATAAATAGAGTGTTTCAATGGACAGATAGATAGACCAATGGATGAGTTTTGGAACAAGAGCTTCTTCTATCACAGATCAATATAACATTATAGCCAGATATCAACTGTTTGTTGTGAATGAATAGTATGTACACCATATATACAAAAGTATGGACACCCCTTCAAATAAGCGGATTTGGCTATTTCAGCCACACCCGTTGCTGACAGGTGTGCACAATTGAGTACACAGACATGCCATCTCCATAGAAAAAACATTGGCAGTATAAGGGCCTTAATGAAGAGCTCAGTGACTTTCATAGTGGCACCGTCCTAGAATGCCACCTTTCCAACCATTTCTATCCTGCTAGAACTAGAGACGAACGCTACCTGCCCCAATACCTCCCCCTGACTGCCCTTGACCAGCACAAAAACATCCTGTGGCGTACTGCATTAGCATCGAATAGCCCCCGCGATATGCAACATTTCAGGGAAGTTAGGAACCAATATACACAGGCAATTAGGAAAGCGAAGGCTAGCTTTTTCAAACAGAAATATTCATCCTGTAGCACAAACTCCAAAAAGTTCTGGGACACTGTAAAGTCCATGGAGAATAAGAGCACCTCCTCCCAGCTGCCCACTCCACTGAGGCTAGGAAACATTGTCACCACCGATAAATCCACAATAATTGACAATTTCAATAAGCATTTTTCTACGGCTGGCCATACTTCCAACCTGGCTACCCCTACCCCGGTCAACAGCACTGCACCCCCCACAACTTGCCCAAGCCTCCCCAGCTTCTCCTTCACCCAAATCCAGATACCTGATGTTCTGAAAGAGCTGCAAAATTTGGACCCCTACAAATCAGCTGGGCTAGACAATCTGGACCCTGTCTTTCTAAAATGATCGCCGCAATTGTTGCAACCCCTATTATTAGCCTGTTCAACCTCTCTTTCGTATTGTCTGAGATCCCCAAAGATTGGAAAGCTGCCACGGTCATCCCCCTCGTCAAAGGGGGAGACACTCTAAACCCATACTGTTACAGACCTATATCTATCCTACCCTGCCTCTAGACCCAAACTGTTACAGACCTATATCTATCCTACCCTGCCTCTAGACCCAAACTGCTACAGACCTATATCTATCCTACCCTGCCTCTAGACCCAAACTGCTACAGACCTATATCTATCCTACCCTGCCGTTCTAAGGTCTTCGAAAGCCAAGTTCACAAACAGATCACTGACCATTTCGAATCCCACCGTACTTCTCCGCTATGCAATGTGGTTTCTGAGCTGGTAATGGGGGCACCTCAGCCACGCTCAAGGTCCTAAATGATACCATAACCGCCATCGATAAAAGACAATACTGTGCAGCTGTAATCATCGACCTGGCCAAGGCTTCGACTGTCAATTGTTTTTATTTTTTTTATTTCACCTTCATTTAACCATGTAGGCTAGTTGAGAACGAGTTCTCATTTGCAACTGCGACCTGGCCAAGATAAAGCAAAGCAGTTTGACACATACAACAACACAGAGTTACACAAGGAATAAACAAACATACAATCAATAATACAGTCGAAAAATCTATATGCAGCATGTGACAATTGAGGGAGGATACATAGGCCATGGTGGCGAAGTAATTACAATATAGCAATTAAACACTGGAATGGTAGAATGTGCAGAAGATGAATGTGCAAGTAGAGATACTGGGGTGCAAAGGAGGAAGATAAATAAATAAATAAATGAATAAATACAGTATTGGGATGAGGTAGATTGGATGGGCTATTTACAGAAGGGCTATGTACAGGTTCAGGGATCTGTGAGCTGCTCTGACAGCTGTTGCTTCAAGCTATTAAGGGAGGTAAGAGTCTCCAGCTTTAGTGATTTTGCAGTTCGTTCCAGTCATTGGCAGCAGAGAACTGGAAGGAGATGCGGCCAAAGGAAGAATTGGCTTTGGGGGTGACCAGTGAGATATTCCTGCTGGAGCTTGTGTTACGGGTGGGTGCTGCTATGGTGACCAGTGAGCTGAGAAACCTAGCAGATACTTGTAGTTGACCTGGAGCCAGTGGGTTTGGCGACGAGTATGAAGCGAGGGCCAGCCAACGAGAGCATACAGATTGCAGTGGTGGGTAGTATTGGGGCTTTGGTGATAAAATGGATGGCACTGTGATAGACTGCATCCAATTTGCTGAGTAGAGTGTTATTTTGTAAATGACATCGCCGAAGTCGAGGATCGGTAGGATGGTCAGTTTTACGAGGGTACTGTATGTTTGGCAGCATGAGTGAAGGGTGCTTTGTTGCGAAATAGGAAGCCGACATTAGCGTCCCACATGGCCAAAATCCAGTGAAAATGCAGAGCGCCAAATTCAAATAAATTACTATAAAAATTTAACTTTCAAGAAATCACACATGCAATACACCAAATTAAAGCTACACTTGTTTGAATCCAGCCAACGTGTTAGATTTAAAAAAGGCTTTACGGCGAAAGCAAACCATGCTATTATCTGAGGGTAGCGCCCCAGCAAACATATTTCAACCCTCCAGGCACAACACAAAACGCAGAAATAAAGATATAATTCCTTACCTTTGACAAGCTTCTTCTGTTGGCACTCCAATATGTCCCATAAACATCACAAATGGTCCTTTTGTTCAATTAATTCCGTCAATATATGTCCAAAATGTCCATTTATTTGGTGCGTTTGATCCAGAAAAACACAGGTTCCAACTTGCGCAACATAACTACAAAATTTCTCATAAGTTACCTGTAAGCTTTGTCCAAACATTTCAAAGTATTTTTTAACCTAAATAATCAATAAAATTGAAGACGGGATATACTGTGTTCAATACCGGAGGAAAACAAAGTGGAGCGTGCTTTTCAGGTCACGCGCTTCTATCAAAGAGTACACTTCCCTCTAGCCTCATTCTGGACAGTGCTACTTCTTCATTTCTCAAAGGAAAACCTCAACCAATTTCTAAAGACTGTTGACATCCAGTGGAAGCGATAGCAACTGCAAGAAAGTTGCTTAGAAATCTCGATTTCCAATGAAACCCCATTGAAAAGAGAGTGACCTCAAAAAAACAAAAATTCTGAATGGTTTGTCCTTGGTGTTTCGCCTGCCAAATAAGTTCTGTTATACTCACAGACCTGATTCAAACAGTTTTTGAAACTTCCAGAGTGTTTTCTATCCTAATCTACTAATACTATGCATATCTTAGCTTCTGGGCCTGAGTAGCAGGCAGTTTACTTTGGACACACTTTTCATCCGGATGTGAAAATACTGCCCCCTATCCCAAATAAGTTTTAATTTTGGATTGGAGATGCTTAATGTGAATCTGGAAGGAGAGTTTACAGTCTAACCAGACACCTAGGGATTTGTTGTTGTCAACATATTCTAAGTCAGAACCGTCCAGAGAAGTGATGCTGGACGGGCGGGCAGGTGCGGGCAGTGATTTGACACACTGAGCTCTATCAAAGAAGTAGTTGGTGAACCAGGTGAGGCAATCATTTATAAGTCTTTGCTAGGTAAAGCGCCGCCTTATCTCAGCTCACTGGTCATCATAGCAGCACCCACCCATACCAGCAGGTATATTTCACTGGTCACCCCCAAAGCAAATTCCTCTTTGGCCGCCTTTCCTTCCAGTTCTCTGCTGCCAATGACTGGAATGAATTGCAAATATCACTGAAGCTGAAGACTCATATCTCCCTCACTAACTTTTAGCATCAGCTGTCAGAGCAGCTTACATATCATTGCACCTGGACATAGCCCATCTGTAAATTGCCCATCCAACTACCTCATCCTCATATTGTTTTTTGTTGTTGTTTTTTTGCTCTTTTGCACCCCAGTATCTCTACTTGCACATTCATCTTCTGCACATCTATCACTCCAGTGTTTAAGTGCTAAATTGTAATTATTTCGCCACTATGGCCTATTTATTGCCTTACCTCCCTAGTCTTATCTCATTTGCAAAAGCTGTATATAGAATTTTTTTTCATTGACTGTACGTTTGTTTATTCCATGTGTAACTCTGTGTTGTTGTTTGTGTCGCACTGCTTTGCTTCATCTTGGCCAGGTCGCATTTGTAAATGAGAACTTGTTCTCAACTGGCCTTCCTGGTTAAATAAAGGTGAGATAAAAAAATATTAAACATGTATTGTGCCACCTGTAAAGTTTGGTGGTTGAGGACTAATGGGCTGGGGGTGTTTTTCACGGTTCAAGCTAGGCTTAGTTCAAATGAAGGGAAATTTTAACGCTACAGAAGTAAATGACATTCTAGATGATTCTGTGATTCCAACTTTGTGGCAACAGTTGGGGAAGGCCCTTTCCTGTTTCAGCATGACAATGCCCAGTGCACAAAGTGAGGTCCATACAGAAATAATTTGTTGATCGGTGTGGAAGAACTTGACTGGCCTGCACAGAGCCCTGACATCAACTCCATCAAACACCTTTGGGATGAATTGGAACACTGACTGCGAGCCAGGCCTAATTGTCCAACGTCAGTCAGTGCCCGATCTCAGTAACTCTCTTGTGGCTGAATGGAAGCAAGTCCCTACAGCAATCATCCAACATCTAGTGGAAAGCCTTCCCAGAAGAGTGGAGGCTGTTATGACAGCAAAGGAGTGCCCATGATTTTGGAATGAGATGCTCGATGAGCAGTCGTCTACATACCTTTGATCGTGTAGTGTAAGTTTTCACACAGTGCATCCCCCCCTCATCCTAGATCTGTTGGGACTTTTGCTTCCAAACACCCTAGAATAGATCATTTCCATGGTGTGAGTCATGGGACGCTGTACTCACGTTGGATATCGATGGTGACGACAGCATCTTTACCATTGGGCGCTGCCTTGTTTGAAGCCCGACAGGTGATCCGTTGGCCTGTCTCGATGTTGGAGGCAGAGAGGTAGAGTGTGCTGACTGTGCTCTCCCTTCGCCCATCCCGTAAAAGTGTCTGAGGAATCATTAAAAGATCAAAGATTATCACTAGCTATTACAGTTACAAGATGTCTTACTTTCATTACATTTACCTTGGGTTCATTTAGCATTCTTACCCAGTGTGACTAGAGTAACTAAGGTAGATGAGACAACCACATATCACAGCCATGCAAGTACAACCTTCTACAGTACAGTATGTATTGTCATGACTGTCCTGATCAGGTCAGGTTACAGGAGACCACAACCCTACAGATCATCTCTCAACCCCAACAGAGGAGGAGAGATCTAGGAGTCTGAAGATGTGGGGGTTTTATGACCCCTCATGCCCCTGGTAAATTTCAGGCCACAGACAAATTCCTTTGTCCTGTTACTATGGAGAACCAGCCTCAGAACATTAAACATGAAATAAAGGGACTTTGGAACAATGGCTTCCGTCAGCCACAATGGTGGTCACGACGATAGATGGAATATGAATGTCATTTTTGTTTTGTTATTATAGGTTAATAGATGACGTTATTACAAAAACATTTTAACATGAAGAGTTTTCCTAGTATATGCTTGATGTTTGTACATTGTACGTTGTGTGGAAAATGTCCAAATCAAAGGGATTGTTTTGGAGAAGATGAAATGTTAAGTTAGTTGTCTAAAATTGGATTTGAGTAATATCTGTACCTTGCCTCATTAACTTGGTATGCCCAGAGAATTGCCCTAAAGGCGGCTACGCCCACTTCTGACCCAAGGGTATAAAACCTGTGAGTATAGAATTTACAGCAGGACTACGTGACCCCAGCTGCAGCAAGGTCTAAAAAAAGTAAACGAACCCAGAACACAACGCAAGTTTGAGGACAAAGAAATCCTTTTCTACCCAAGCTACGGATGAGTAGCTGTGTCTAAGCGGGTGCATTCAAGTCGAACCACCTAGCCTCCATCTCCCATCGAATCATGGTATCTAAAGGGTTTCATTCCTATGCTGCGAGCTCTGAGCTACAGAGCTGTCTGTCCTCAGAAGACCCCTTCCAGAGAAAAGGGTGAGGAAACAGACTCCTAAGCCAAAAAGGACACTGACATCAGGAGGACGAGCAGGGAGGTGTGCAGGAGAAGTGCGTCATCGAACAGCGGAAAGGTCCACGCAGAGAATCCTCGGAGATCATCCCCACGTAATTACATCATTATATTCTGACCCATAAGAGCGGCAGTTTGGGGCAAGGCTAGGGTTAGAATAGCATAGCTGACAAATTCACCCAAATGTATATGTCTCTTGTGTACTTTCTTTTTTCTCTCTCTTTTGAAATCCTCATTGTGGGTAACACGCGCCATAGTGTGTTGGCCCGTTACACTAAGCTTCAATCAATAGCCTATAATGTGTTTTGTCTATGTGTATCTTTTATCATAATTTTAGCTTTTTAGTAAATAAATATTAAACTAAGATTGGTGTGGTACGAATTCATTAGTGAGACCCGGGTCCGTGCAGATTCACGGGCTATACGACGTTCAGTACAAGATTGGTAGAGGTAACTGGTTAATTAGCGGCTGTTGTAAAATCGATATTCTGATATTCTTTGAGTTCATTTGGGAAATAGAAACTCAATAAAAACGAGTTTTCCCATGGTGCCCCAGGTTAATGAGTTAATAATTGCTTGATTCAGTTAATCACGCAATTAGAAACTTGTAATCATTCGATGAGCAACAGTCGTCACATGAACTAATACAACGTCATGAAAGTATGTAGGGAGCAATAGGTTTACAGTACATCATGCAATGTTTGTACTGTATGACCTATAGGATTTTGCACATTTTTTCCATAAATCTCATGTATGTCTTGCCCTGACTTACATAGTAATATCATAGTAGTTACATATTTGGAATTACATAGTTATAGAGTTTATTGGTATACATCATTGATTGATTTGTGATGTCATACACAGGTTAGCATTTCTCATTATGAATCTGATTCAGGGGGCAGCTCTTTAGAGTGGTCACTAGCTGGCACAGCCACAAAGTCATATGATCTGATTTGAAACCTAACCCTAAACTTAACCCTAACCTTAACCACAAGGATAACCCTAATATCTAACCCTAACCTTAAATACATTTTTGTTTTCATGAACCTGTACAATATTTAGACTTTGTAGCTGGCCTATTTAGTGGAAATTGCTTAGTTCTGCCTCCAGGACAAGACTCATCTCAATTCACGTCAACCTGCATGTCATACTGGACAGATGGGATCAGTCATCTTTCTATCGTTTGCCTTCTCAATCTGCATGCCTTGATATGCCACGTCAAGTCATGATATGACTCAAAGTATGTGAATCCAAAACCCAGACTCATCATTGGATAAAGATTAAACATATTGGTTCTCTGTCTCCAAAATATTTTTTTATGATGCATTTAAATTAAGCTGTTACCAGACTAAGAAGAATCAAAAGGACTTTACATCCTAACAGTGTGACATGTAAATAATATGACATGATGGGTGCCAGGTAGCCTAGCAGTTAAAAGCATTGGGCCAGTAACTGAAAGGTTGCTGGTTTGAATCCCCTAACTGACTACATAAAAAATCTGTCGATGTGTCCTTGAGCACTTAACCCTAATTAATCCTGTAAATTGCTCTGGATATGAGCATCTGCTATATGATGTAATCAGTATCAAATGTGATACATATCAAATATGCTATACAGATGTTGATACTAAGTACTTACAAAGTAACTATACACCGCCCCTCTAAATCCTGATACAATAATATACACGTCTAAGTGGCTTGCCTCTGTCTAATTTATGGGTTTATATTGAGTGAAGGGAGCGCTCTCCAGTGGGTTTGTTTGGGTTAGACTCACCCTGGAACAAGCAAGACTACACTGCGAGATTGTCATGGGGCCACTTCTTTAAATGCGCCTCTCACTTTCTCTGTTTCCTACCCACGGCTGACAAAGTGAACAAATTGCCCAAGAACACATCCATAATGTAGAGTGATGGAATGCTTTCTCTTTTTTCGTCATGTTGAAAGTGCGACGTGAGTGCTCCATCTTGCCCTGTGGATCAAATTAAAAATCTCAGCTGTCATTAAATTGACAGAGCGAGGCCTTTTTTAGGACAGCTGTGTGGAGGAAGAGAAAAGTGAATGCAGCATCAGAGAGGAAGATATTAAGAGGGGGAAGGATTCCTCCAATTGGAGGTGGAGAGAGCACACCTCGTATCAAGGGCCAAAGGACACATTTGAAGTGCACAATCAATGTATTTTTGCAAACTTAATTTGAGTGTGTGCACTTTTTAGAGTTTTTATAGTTTTCAGCTAAGGTGTTGAGTTAACATTTGCTGCAGTTACGGTCAGAGCAATCCCCTGAATTCTCTACATTGGTGTCAGAAGCGGGGTCATCAAAGGCATGCCTGGGCATGAGGGACTTGAGATAAAGAAGTGTGGGGCACTCTTTTTGTAGGAAGGTGATAGAGTAGCGAACTTAATCCAGCTTGAATTTCTTGGTGTAATGGCTAAACTGTTCAGTTGGCAGTCGTTGGACCCAGGTTTGAGTCCCGGTTGGGGCTACCCATGAATTCGCTCCTATACGTACAAATAGAGCTGTCCTTTTGAAAGAGTCAGGTCAGCACAGAGATCAATCAAAACTAGCCCAAAGCACACCTACAGGGAAATGATAAAACTGGGGCGGGGACAAATACCTTAGAGTACATGGCGCCATTCAGGACCTGCCCGTTGCGGATCCAGATGATGGAGGCAGCAGGCTTGGCATTGTCGGCGTGGCATGTCAAGTTGAGGGGGTCACCGGCTCTTAGACTCACCACGGGAGCCCCCATAATCACAGGGTCTTCAGGGGGAACTGTGGGGGACGATAAAGATGGATTTAGTTCAATTGCATTGCATTCTGTAAAATGTGTACTGTTGTAGAGCAGTTAAAGGCTTAGTAGTTCACCTAAATTACATATTGGTTTTCTTACCCTGTAAGCAGTTTATGGACAAGTTAAACAGCAATCCTTGATTCATTTAGTTGACCTGGCCAATATTTGCCCCTAATCCAACGCAGGTGTACAAGGAAATCAATATGTTGTTTTGCAATTTCAATTAACTATCAATTTAAGAGGCATTGCTATGCCATTGTATGCCAACTCAGGTTAACACCTCTGACGTTTCAGTCTGATACAAAAATCTAGAATAAAATACGCTTAATTTCTGAGCAGCATGGAGGCTGCATTATGTAAATTCACCATAGTGCATATCAAAATATTGTACGCCATATTTGTTTTCAACAAGTAGCCTACATTTCAAATACACATGAATTGGTAAGAATATGTTTACACTTTGTGTTGCATAGAGGTTATACACCATCATCCTCACCCTTGCTGCTGCTTTCTGTGGTCTCTTCCCACTGGGCACACACTGGTTGAATCAAAGTTGTTTCCACGTCATTTCAATGAAATTACACTGAACCAAAGTGGAATAGACATTGAATTGATGTCTGTGTCCAGTGGGGTTCTGACGCTTCCCACAGGTGAGCGATGACATATTGAGGCAAAAGAGGAAGCAGAAACTGGAGAGTCTGCCTCCGTTCATGCAGGAGAAACGGGGGAACAAAAGAAAGAAAGGAAGGCAGAAAGGAAAGAAGGTAGCTAGTTGGGGAGAGCTTGGCCGAATCCAAGCTTGTGAATGGCACTGATTACTTTCTTGTTTGAAACCAGCTCTGATCACCCTCAATTTTATTCAAACTCCAGTGAATTATTGATTGAGCACTCAGCTCATTAGAGAGCAGATCTGGAGCAAGCCTGAATCAAAGGCAACATGCAGCTGGCACATCCTGAGTGCTTGGAAGAAAGAGAGTGAGGGAGAGAGAGAGAAAACAGCATATGTAGATGCTCTCTCCCTCACTCCTTAACACGCTTAATATGCACTGCCATGCACTTCATATGTAACATATTACCCGAAACAGATACAAAACAAGGCATATCATCATCACCACCACCTCAATTCCATACTTACACATTGTTCACCACTACCGTCGCCTTCCACCACCTCTACTGCCTTCGCTGCATTCACTTCATTAGCGTCATACATTTTCCTTCCCTCCCATGGGTAATTCAGGCGAGAGGTACAGTATAGCTTGCTAGCTCGCCACATGCAGACAAACGGCGGCAGCAGCAGGAGAGTTAAAGTTACGAGAATTTGATGAAGGTGGAGTTCGAGGGAGCTAGCTGGCTTCATTAGGGCCTGGACTTGGCCCCTTTGCTCATTACTCATCCCTCACAGTTGGGGGAGAACTGATTAGAGCCCTGGCAAGCGCTTTCACCTTTGTCAGCCATATTTGTTCAGCACAGTTACATTGCGACTCATAGAGCAAGAGAACACTTCTGACTTCTGGGGGGCCAGAGGAGACAGAAAAGGTAGAATGGAATTCTCCAAAGAGGCGTGTAACTGTTGTGAGAGTGACTGTGCTGCAGCCAATCCTACTTCCGTTCTTATCGTCCACAATACGGCCATTGAAAGGATGACAGTTCCACAGTGAACAATACCGTTCCACAGTGGCAAAGTGCTTTATGAGCAATGTTGGTCTATCTTTTTTTAGGTCCTCATATCTCCTCGCACATTGTCAACCTTGCTCGGTTCAGATCAGTGTGTGAGGACGAAGGATATTGTAATTTATCTGATAGTGTTACCTATCTATAACTGATCAAGTTTCCCTCCAGTTTGAGGAACCGTGGAGCTATGAGTCTGAATGGTTGTTCATCTAACTCCCCATAAATATAAGAGGAAATATCAGTGAACTTGTTTTCAGAGAAGTTTAAAAAGAGGGGGGGAGAACGGGAGAGGAAAGAATGGAGAACCCAATACGTATTGAAAGTCCACAATGAGATATTATAGGGCGCATCAAAGAGTCATTCAACTTTACAGCTTTGAAGTAGTTCCAATGAAAGCTTAATCATCAAAAGAATACTAAAAGCGACTTTCAAAGGGAAAATAATGAATACTGTTAAGTAACCTTAGGAAGAATTTAAAAAGTGAAAGAGTAAATACTGAAAGGTTTCAACAACCTTCACCTTGACCAAAATCTGCATATAGCATTTTTTTCATCTTTTACAATCTGAATATGAAGACATTGCATGAATATACGAAATGTTAAAAGTGAAACATCACTCACAGCTTGAACGGATACAGTGAGAATAAATGGTCACATTTTGGAATTGTAAGTCACTTGAAGTCATTTCATGAAGGTGATGCAATGGTGGAGTACCAGACAGGAGTTATATATATTTAAAAAGAAACAGTACTCTAAAATCAAGTCATGATGAGGCAATTCCCTGAGTTTTCCTCCCTGAGTTTCCACGGTAATTATGCCATCTGTATCTTACTGGGGGACTAGATTTGTTATTGTTTGTTATTGACAAGGATCAGATTGTAAAACACTGGTTGCCCTGTGTTGTACTGCGAAGTTGGAAGAACATTTTTATTCACACATTTTTATTTCTTCCCTAATGAGAAAAGCGAGCAGGCAATCATGTCAGGTTGGCATGCTGCATTTGGTTTGCTTTCAATCTCTCTTGGACTATGTCCCAAATGGCACCCTTTTCCCTATTTAGTGCACTACTTTTGATCAGGGCCCAAAAAGCTCTGTTCAAAAGTAGTGCACTATACAGGGAAAAGGGTGCCATTTGAGAAGCAGCCTGGATGCTGTGAATAATTCAAGGAGCTCCTTTCTGTTCTGACTGGTGAAATACAGGAGGACCATTTTCAATATCTCTCGCTCTGTGATGCTAAATCAAGACACACTACAGCTGTCACTGGCACAACATATCACAAACAGGCACATTTACATTATTATCTGAGCATTAAACAAGCCGCTACTGGTAGCCATCTGTCCTTTCCTGCCTGCCTGCCTCTTTGTGCTGTAGGCTTCCTTTTCTCAGCCTAAGTCCTAAATGGCATCCCATTCCTTACTAAAGTGCACTACTTTTGGGAATAGGGAATAGGGTTCCATTTGGGACACATTCCTCAGACTTGTTATGAGCTGGCACCGGGAGATGCCAACAACACACACTTTGAGTGTGTGAACCAGCTAAGCAACAGGCCTTGGGGGTGTGAACCAGCTAAGCAACAGGCCTTGGGGGTGTGAACCAGCTAAGCAACAGGCCTTGGAGGTGTGAAACAGCTACGCAACAGTCCCTGGAGGTGAAAACGAGCTAAGCAACAGGCCTTGGAGGTGTGAAACAGCTAAGCAACAGGCCTTGGGGCCCATAAAGATCTTACTAAATTCCTAATTCTATGTTGGGAGCTCTGCATAAAATCCTGACCAGTGCAGTGAGTTCACCATCCCACCTTCCCAGGTCTTGTGTTGTGTTAACAAGTCGTTCATCATGTCAGAGCTGAGGGCACAGGCTCCATTTTTGCATTGGGTCGGCAAAGAAGCTAATACCGTGTGACTCATTACATGGGTCTAATTCACATCAGCAGTGATGTTTGGCCTTCAAAGCCAAGTTAGACCTCAGAGAGAAAGACAGAAGTAGAGGGAGAGAAAAGGAGGAGAGGAGGAGAGGGAGAGAATGGGGGGGAGAAAGAGAGAAACACATGAGGGCCTTCTCTCCAGTAACCCCACAGAGGCTCAACCCATCATCATTACCGACATGTTTGTGAATGTGGCATGGTCTAATGGTTCCAAATTGATGATTTAACGTGGCCAGTCAATAGATTTCTCATGAGCTGAACGACACAGAGGCGGACTAATCACCCCCTACTTTAATTACTGTCGCTGGGTGCTGGAAGTATCCTCTCTCCCCCTTCTCTCTCTACCCTCCTCTCTCTCTTTCTCTCTATCCACGCTAGGGCTTGGTTCTTTGTCACGGAATTACATTCTCTTTCTCTACGCTTGATTCACTGACCCCTTGGGATGGACCAAAGTCCTTCAGTTCTGTAGATTTGGAAAGGAGGGAAAATATAGCAATTTAATATTAGAAAAAAACAGAGGGGAAGGGCAGCTTGGGGAAAATGTGACCCATTTTCAACTGTACCTGGATCTTGTTTTGAGATCTTAACATGACTGTCTCACAGGAATTGGCGGCCAGGGTGGATTAATCACCTTAATGGCGGGTTCACTGGCGGTACCACGTTTGTGCCTTTGCCATCGCCCTCTCACTTTTGGAACTTTAAGATGGATGACTTAATCAATCGTCTTCTTCACGTCAGCTGTTTGCATGCACTCAGCACACATTTTCTGAGCTCTCAGTGTAACCTTCTTGAAAGTTCTCTCCCTCCTCTTGAAGCTGGAATCCTAAATGTTGAAACCGCCATGTCCGTTTGCGATATTACAACAACAAAGAAGTTACTGGGAAGAAAGAACACAGTTTTTTTTCCATTCGGACATCATCGCTAGAGCGATAGAATAGCAGCATATACAGTGGGGCAAAAAAGTATTTAGTCAGCCACCAATTGTGCAAGTTCTCCCACTTAGAAAGATGAGAGAGGCCTGTAATTTATCATAGGTACACTTTAACTATGACAGACAAAATGAGAAAAAAAATCCAGAAAATCACATTGTAGGATTTTTAATGAATTTATTTGCAAATGATGGTGGAAAATAAGTATTTGGTCAATAACAAAAGTTTATCTCAATACTTTGTTATATACCCTTTGTTGGCAATGACAGAAGTGAAACATTTTCTGTAAGTCTTCACAAGGTTTTCACACACTGTTGCTGGTATTTTGGCCCATTCCTCCATGCAGATCTCCTCTAGAGAAGTGATGTTTGGGGCTGTTGCTGGGCAACACGGAGTTTCAACTCCCTCCAAAGATGTTCTATGGGGTTGAGATCTGGAGACTTGCTAGGCCACTCCAGGACCTTGAAATGCTTCTTACGAAGCCACTCCTTCGTTGCCCGGGCGGTGTGTTTGGGATCATTGTCATGCTGAAAGACCCAGCCACATTTCATCTTCAATGCCCTTGGTTGAGGTTTTCACTCAAAATCTCACGATACATGGCCCCATTCATTCGTTCCCTTACACGGATCAGTCGTCCTGGTCCCTTTGCAGAAAAACAGACCCAAAGCATGATGTTTCCACCCCCATGCTTCACAGTAGGTATGGTGTTCTTTGGATGCAACTCAGCATTCTTTGCCCTCCAAACACGACGAGTTGAGTTTTTACCAAAAAGTTATATTTTGGTTTCATCTGACCATATGACATTCTCTCAATCTTCTTCTGGATCATCCAAATGCTCTCTAGCAAACTTCAGACGGGCCTGGACATGTACTGGCTTAAGCAGGGGGACACGTCTGGCACTGCAGGATTTGAGTCCCTGGCGGCGTAGTGTGTTACTGATGGTAGGCTTTGTTACTTTGGTCCCAGATCTCTGCAGGTCATTCACTAGGTCCCCCCGTGTGGTTCTGGGATTTTTGCTCACCGTTCTTGTGATAAGTCTCTCACCGTTGCCGCCTGCTATAGACCACCCTCTGCCCCCAGCTGTGCTCTGGACACCATATGTGAACTGATTGCCCCCCATCTATCTTCAGAGCTTGTGCTGCTAGGCGACCTAAACTGGAACATGCTTAACACCCCAGCCATCCTACAATCTAAACTTGATGCCCTCAACCTCACTCAAATTATCAATGAACCTACCAGGTACCTCCCCAAAGCCTTAAACACGGGCACCCTCATAGATATCATCCTAACAAACTTGCCCTCTAAATACACCTCTGCTGTTTTCAACCAAGATCTCAGCGATCACTGCCTCATTGCCTGCATCCGTAATGGGTCAGCGGTCAAACGACCTCCACTCATCACTGTAAAACGCTCCCTGAAACACTTCAGCGAGCAGGCCTTTCTAATCGACCTGGCCGGGGTATCCTGGAAGGATATTGATCTCATCCCGTCAGTAGAGGATGCCTGGATATTTTTTTTAAATGCCTTCCTAACCATCTTAAATAAACATGCCCCATTCAAGAAATGTAGAACCAGGAACAGATATAGCCCTTGGTTCTCCCCAGACCTGACTGCCCTTAACCAACACAAAAACATCCTATGGCGTTCTGCATTAGCATCGAACAGCCCCCGTGATATGCAGCTGTTCAGGGAAGCTAGAAACCATTATACACAGGCAGTTAGAAAAGCCAAGGCTAGCTTTTTCAAGCAGAAATTTGCTTCCTGCAACACTAACTCAAAAAAGTTCTGGGACACTGTAAAGTCCATGGAGAATAAGAACACCTCCTCCCAGCTGCCCACTGCACTGAAGATAGGAAACACTGTCACCACTGATAAATCCACCATAATTGAGAATTTCAATAAGCATTTTTCTACGGCTGGCCATGCTTTCCACCTGGCTACTCCTACCCCGGTCAACAGCACTGCACCCCCCACAACAACTCGCCCAAGCCTTCCCCATTTCTCCTTCTCCCAAATCTGCTCAGCTGATGTTCTGAATGAGCTGCAAAATCTGGACCCCTACAAATCAGCCGGGCTAGACAATCTGGACTATTTCTTTCTAAAATTATCTGCCAAAATTGTTGCCACCCCTATTACTAGCCTGTTCAACCTCTCTTTCTTGTCGTCTGAGATTCCCAAAGATTGGAAAGCAGCTGCGGTCATCCCCCTCTTCAAAGGGGGGGACACTCTTGACCCAAACTGCTACAGACCTATATCTATCCTACCATGCCTTTCTAAGGTCTTCGAAAGCCAAGTCAACAAACAGATTACCGACCATTTCGAATCTCACCATACCTTCTCTGCTATGCAATCTGGTTTCAGAGCTGGTCATGGGTGCACCTCAGCCACGCTCAAGGTCCTAAATGATATCTTAACCGCCATCGATAAGAAACATTACTGTGCAGCCGTATTCATTGATCTGGCCAAGGCTTTCGACTCTGTCAATCACCACATCCTCATCGGCAGACTCGACAGCCTTGGTTTCTCAAATGATTGCCTCGCCTGGTTCACCAACTACTTCTCTGATAGTGTGTCAAATCGGAGGGTCTGCTGTCCGGACCTCTGGCAGTCTCTATGGGGGTGCCACAGGGTTCAATTCGTGGACCGACTCTCTTCTCTGTATACATCAATGAGGTCGCTCTTGCTGCTGGTGAGTCTCTGATCCACCTCTACGCAGACGACACCATTCTGTATACTTCTGGCCCTTCTTTGGACACTCCAGGCAAGCTTCAATTCCATACAACTCTCCTTCCGTGGCCTCCAATTGCTCTTAAATACAAGTAAAACTAAATGCATGCTCTTCAACCGATCGCTACCTGTACCTACCCGCCTGTCCAACATTACTACTCTGGACGGCTCTGACTTAGAATACGTGGACAACTACAAATACTTAGGTGTCTGGTTAGACTGTAAACTCTCCTTCCAGACCCATATCAAACATCTCCAATCCAAAGTTAAATCTAGAATTGGCTTCCTATTTCGCAACAAAGCATCCTTCACTCATGCTGCCAAACATACCCTTGTAAAACTGACCATCCTACCAATCCTCGACTTTGGCAATGTCGTTTACAAAATAGCCTCCAATACCCTACTCAACAAATTGGATGCAGTCTATCACAGTGCAATCCGTTTTGTCACCAAAGCCCCATATACTACCCACCATTGCGACCTGTACGCTCTCGTTGGCTGGCCCTCGCTTCATACTCGTCGCCAAACCCACTGGCTCCATGTCATCTACAAGACCCTGCTAGGTAAAGTCCCCCCTTATCTCAGCTCGCTGGTCACCATTGCATCTCCCACCTGTAGCACACGCTCCAGCAGGTATGTGCTCTCTAGTCACCCCCAAAACCAATTATTTATTTGGCCGCCTCTCCTTCCAGTTCTCTGCTGCCAATGACTGGAACGAACTACAAAAATCTCTGAAACTGGAAACACTTATCTCCCTCACTAGCTTTAAGCACCAACTGTCAGAGCAGCTCACAGATTACTGCACCTGTACATAGCCCACCTATAATTTAGCCCAAACAACTACCTCTTTCCCTACTGTATTTTATTTATTTATTTATTTTGCTCCTTTGCACCCCATTATTTTTATTTCTACTTTGCACATTCTCCCAATGCAAATCTACCATTCCAGTGTTTTACTTGCTATATTGTATTTACTTTGCCACCATGGCCTTTTTGCCTTTACCTCCCTTATCTCACCTCATTTGCTCACATCGTATATAGACTTGTTTATACTGTATTATTGACTGTATGTTTGTTTTACTCCATGTGTAACTCTGTGTCGTTTTATGTGTCGAACTGCTTTGCTTTATCTTGGCCAGGTCGCAATTGTAAATGAGAACTTGTTCTCAACTTGCCTACCTGGTTAAATAAAGGTGAAATAAAATAAATAAAATAAAATAAAATTTTGACCCCACTGGGTAAGATCTGGCGTGGAGCCCCAGATCGAGGGAGATTATCAGTGGGCTTGTATGTCTTGCATTTCCTAATAATTGCTCCCACAGATGATTTCTTCAAACCAAGCTGCTTACCTATTGCAGATTCAGTCTTCCCAGCCTGGTGCAGGTCTACAATTTTGTTTCTGGTGTCCTTTGACAGCTCTTTGGTCTTGGCCATAGTGGAGTTTGGAGTGTGACTGTTTGAGGTTGAGGACAAGTGTCTTTTATACTGATAACAAGTTCAAACAGGTGCCATTATTAATACAGGTAACGAGTGGAGGACAGAGGAGCCTCTTAAAGAAGAATTTACAGGTCTGTGAGAGCCAGAAATCTTGCTTGTTTGTAGGTGACCAAATACTTATTTTCCACCATAATTTGCAAATAAATTCATAAAAAATCCTACAATGTGATTTTCTGGATTTCTTTCCTCATTTTGTCTGTCATAGTTGAAGTGTACCTATGATGTAAATTACAGGCCTCTCTCATATTTTTAAGTGGGAGAACTTGCACAATTGGTGGCTGACTAAATACTTTTTTGCCCCACTGTATGCAGCATTTGTTTTTACCTTGATGTGTGACGCTCCCCTAGAACTCCCCACCTCTGCTTAGTCAACAAAACTAAAACAATAACAATGGCCATGGAGCAGTAGAGTGGTGCTCTTCCCCCTACTATGGATCTTTAAGGCTTTTCCCTCCACTTTCCCCACGTTGATCTATGCCACTGTAGCCCTTCACTAGCTTAGAAAGGGCCCACCCTGGGGCATTTGGTCCAAAATAGAATGACAATTACTTTGCCGTAAACAAATCAATTGAAATCTAATTGAACGAGTGAGTACTATGTCGCCACCGCCAACAAATTACACTACAGGAGATCGGCAATACAATTCAGCAGTACATTTGTGTCTCTGCGGGTCATAGCAGGGTGACTTGCCAGAGTTTGCCTGTCACACCGTCACACCGTGCCTTAGTGAATGTTCCCTCCCCAGATAAGAGAGATGCCACTGAAGTTAATTAAACTGTGCTTAATTTATATGGGATTGTAACGGGTCCCAGAGCCCAAGATAAGGAACAATTATAAGGAACAATTTGTTTCACCGCTCTGGCTGGAGACTCCTGAGGGGCACAGTGTCAACTGATGCACAGGCAAGAGGAGAAAGGAGGAGAATTAAGACATTATTTCAGTCTCTCATGAAGGTAAGGATTTGTTGTGCCAAATACAAAGCAGGGAGAAAAAGACAGAGAAATACTTGTGGCCATGCATCCCCTCCCTCCCATGTGAATCCATGACAGATGTAAAGCAATTATCAATTTATTACTGCAAAATACATTTATAGGTGTCAACTGACATTAGCCAAGTTTTATTTAGGAGAAAAATGAATAATCTGTTTTACTGGTTTTATCCTTAAAAACATTACAATGACATCAGATTGTATTACTGTTGATGATATCTGGAAATGTGCATGTACACCCTAGCCCATCTACAATTGCTAGCTCCAATTCTGACTTGCGCTCTGATATCTGCATCACTGATTTATGCTCTCGTAAAAGCCTGGGTTTTCTGTATGTTAACACTAGAAGCTTATTACCTAAAATGGATAAATTGAAAGTATGGGTTCACAGCTCCAATCCAGATATGTTGGTCATTACTGAGAAATGGATAAGAAAGAGTGTTTTGAATGCTGCTGTTAACCTTTCTGGTTATAATCTTTTTCGACCAGACAGATATTCCAAAGGTGGGGGAGTGGCAATCTTTACCAAGGATCACCTTCAGTGCTCTGTTGTCTCCACCAAGACTGGCCCCAAACAATTATATTTGCTGGTTAAGCATTACACTTTCAAATAGCTCTTTGTTGACTGTTGCTGGGTGTTATTGTCCTCCATCAGCTGCCCATGTCCCTTAATGTCGATGATGTGGTTGTTACTGACAATAAGCACATGGCTGAGCTCTTTAATCACCACTCATTAAGTCAGGATTCCTATTTGACTCAGCCATGCCTCCTTGCCCGTCCAACATTTCCTCATCTCCCACCTCTTCTAATGTGACTATCCCCGATGCTTCTCCCTCTTTTCCCCTGCCCACTACAAAGTTTCTCCCTGCAGGCAGTCACTGAGTCTGAGGTACTAAAGGAGCTCCTTAAACTTGACCCCCAAAAAACATCTGGGTCAGATGGTTTAAACCCTTTCTTCTTTAAGGTTGCTGACCTTATCATCGCCAAGCCCATCTCCATCCTTTTTAACCTGTCTCTCCTTTCTGGGGAGGTTCCCATTGCTTGGAAAGCAGCCACAGTTCGTCCTTGATTTAAAGGGGGAGATCAAGCTGATCCTAACTGTTATAGGCCTATTTCTATTTTGCTCGTTTATCAAAAGTGTTGGAAATACTTGTCAATAATCAACTGACTGGCTTTCTCGATGTCTATAGTATTCTCTCAGGTACGCAATATGGTTTCCGCTCAGGTTATGGATGTGTCACTGCAACCTTAAAGGTCCTCAATGATGTCACCATTGCCCTTGATTCGAAGCAATATTGTGCTGCTATTTTTATTGACTTGGCCAAAGCTTTTGATACGGTAGACCATTCCATTCTTGTGGGCCGGCTGAGAATTATTGGTGTCTCTGAGGGGTCTTTGGCCTGGTTTGCTAACTACCTCTCTCAAAGAGTGCAGTGTATAAAGTCAGAAAATCTGCTGTCTCGGGCACTGCCTGTCACCAAGGGAGTACCCCAGAGCTCAATCTTAGGCCCCACGCTCTTCTCAATTTACATCAACAACATAGCTCAGGCAGTAGGACGCTCTCTCATCCATTTATGTGCAGATGATACATTATTATACTCAGCTGGCCCCTCCCCGGATTTTATGTTAAATGCTCTACACCAAACTTTCTTAGTGTCCAACAAGTGTACAACAAACACCTCCAAAACAAAGGTCAAGTGATTTGGTAAGAGGAATGACCCTTGTCCCACAGGTGTTATTACAACCTCTGAGGGTTTAGAGCTTGAGGTAGTCACCTCATACAAGTAATTGGGAGTATGGCTAGACGGTACACTGTCCTTCTCTCAAGGACAGTGTAGGCTAAAGCTGCAGGCTAAAGTTAAATCTAGACTTGCTTTCCTCTATCGTAGTCACTCCTCTTTTACCCCAGCTACCAAACTAACCCTGATTCAGATAACCTTCCTACCCATGCTAGAGGCAGGTAAGTAGGCAGGTAAGGGTGCTCTCGAGCGGCTAGATGCTCTTTACCATTCGGCCATCAGATTTGACACCAATGTTCCTTATAGGACACATCAACGCAATCTATACTCCGCTGTAAACTGGTCATCTCTGTATACCCGTCGCAAGACCCACTGGTTGATGCTTATTTATCAAACTCTCTTAGGCCTCACTCTCCTCTATCTGAGATATCTACTGCTGCTCTCATCCTCCACATACAACACCCATTCTGCCAGTCACATTCTGTTAAAGGTCCCTAAAGCACACACATCCCTGGGTCCTCTTTTCAGTTTGCTGCAGCTTGTGATTTTAACAAGCTGCAACAAACAGTCAAACTGGACACTTTTATCTCAATCTCGTCATTCAAAGACTCAATCATGGACACTCTTACTAACTGTTGTTGCTGCGTTGTGTGATGCATTGTTGTCTCTACCTTCTTGATATTTGTGCTGTTGACTGTGCCCAATAATGTTTGTACCGTGTTTTGTGTTGCTACCATGCTGTGTTGTCATATGTTGCTGCCTTGATATGTTGTTGTCTTAGGTCTCTCTTCATGTAGTGTTGTGTTGTCTCTCTTGTTGTGATGTGTGTTTTGTCCTATTTTGTCCTATATTGTATTTATTTCAATCCCAGACCCCCGTCCCCGCAGGAGGCATTTTGCCCTTTGGTAGGCCGTCATTCTAAATAAGAATTTGTTCTTAACTTCTTAAGGTATAGGGGGCAACATTTTCACTTATGGATAAATAGCGTGCCCAATTTCAATATAAGCTATTGATTGCACCCAAATTGGCCATTTTAATTTATAGGATTCAGATAATACTCAATAAATATAGTACTCAATATCCGATTTGGACCAAACTTCTTCCTACCAATTAGTAAGACATGAGGAATCCCCCCAAAATGAATTTAAAAAACACGGACCCCGTGCCAATCCAACAACTAGTATACAGTATCAGTTCTCTATGAAGAATTTCTTCAGCCTCCTGAGGTTGAAGAGGCGCTGCTGCGCCTTCTTCACAACGCTGTCTGTGTGGGTGGACCAATTCAGTTTGTCCGTGATGTGTACGCCGAGGAACTTAAAACTTACTACCCTCTCCACTACTGTCCCGTTGATGTGGATAGGGGGGTGCTCCCTCTGTTGTTTCCTGAAATCCACGATCATCTCCTTTGTTTTGTTGACGTTGAGTGTGAGGTTATTTTCCTGACATCACACTCCGAGAGCCCTCACCTCCTCCCTGTAGGCCGCCTTGTCTTTGTTGGTAATCAAGCCTACCACTGTTGTGTCGTCTGCAAACTTGATGATTGATTTGGAGGCGTGCATGGCCATGCAGTCGTGGGTGAACAGGGAGTACAGGAGAGGGCTCAGAATGCACCCTTGGGCCCCAGTGTTGAGGATCAGCGGGGTGGAGATGTTGTTACCTACCCTCACCACCTGGGGGCGGCTCGTCAGGAAGTCCAGTACCCAGTTGCACAGGGCGGGGTCGAGACCCAGGGTCTCGAGCTTGATGACGAGTTTGGAGGGTACTATGGTGTTAAATGCTGAGCTGTAGTCGATGAACAGCATTCTCACATAGGTATTCCTCTTATCCAGATGGGTTAGGGCAGTGTGCAGTGTGGTTGAGATTGCATCGTCTGTGGACCTATTGGGGCGGTAAGCAAATTGCAAATTTGGCTTGTCACCAAAAGCACTCACAAACCTTTACAGATGCACAATCGAGAGCATCCTGTCAGGCTGTATCACCGCCTGGTACGGCAACTGCTCCGCCCACAACCGCAGACAGGGAGCAACAAAATGGAGTAGTGTTCAGCTTTTCAGAAAGGAGGGCGGGGGAGGGCCTTATATGCGTCGCGGAAGTTATAATAACAATGATCCAGGGTTTTACCAGCCCTGGTAGCACAATCGATATGCAGTTAGAATTTAGGAAGTCTTGTTTTCAGATTAGCCTTGTTAAAATCCCCAGCTACAATGAATGCAGCCTCAGGATATGTAGTTTCCAGTTTACATAGAGTCAAATAAAGTTTGTTCAGGGCCATCGATGCGGCTGTGATTATAATCGAAAGGAATTATCTTGGAAGATAATGCGGTCGACATTTGATTGTTGGGAATTCTAAGTCAGGTGAACAGAAGGACTTGAGTTCCTGTATGTTGTTATGATCACACCACGGCTCGTTAATCAAAAGGCATACCCCCCCGCCCTTCTTCCTACCAGAGAGATGCTTGTTTCTGTCGGCGCAATGCGTGAAGAAACCAGCTGACTGTACCGACTCTGATAGCGTGTCTCGAGTGAGCCATGTTTACTTGAAGCAAAGAACGTTATGTCTCTCTGGAATGCTACCGTTGCTCGGATTTTATCAACCTTGTTGTCAAGAGACTGGACATTGGCGAGTAGTATGCTCGGGAGCGGTGCGCGATGTGCCCATCTACGGAACCTGACCAGAAGACCGCTACTCATCAGCAGCCACAGTAAAATAATATTACTAACTATATTCATATTCATGAAATCACAAGTGCAATATTGCAAAACACAGCTTAGCCTTTCGTTAATCCACCTGTCGTCTCAGATTTTGAAATTATGCTTTACAGCGAAAGCAATCCAAGCGTTTGTGTAAGTTTATCGATCGCATGACAAAACAATAAGTACACTTAGCATCCGGTAGCTTGGTCACGAAAATCAGAAAAGCATTCAAATGAATTGTTTACCTTTGATGATCTTCAGATGTTTTCACTCACGAGACTCCCAGTTACACAACAAATGTTCCTTTTGTTCCATAAAGATTATTTTTATATCCAAAATACCTCTGTTTGTTTGGCGTGTTATGTTCAGAAATCGACAGAAAAGAGCGGTCACGACAACGCAGACAAATTCCAAATAATATCCGTAATGTCCACAGAAACATGTCAAACGTTTTTTTGCGAGCAAAACTCATGACGCGATGATATCTTTCTGGCTCATTTTTCAAAATAAAAGCCTGAAACTATGTCTGAAGACTGTTGACACCTTGAGGAAGCGATAGGAAAAGGAATCTGGTTGATTACCCTTTAAATGGAGCAATGGGAGGCTATGGAACATGGAGTTTTCAAAATAGAAGCCACTTCCTGTTTTGATTTTCCTCAGGGTTTCGCCTGCAATATCAGTTCTGTTATACTCACAGACAATATTCTGACCGTTTTGGAAACTTTAGTGTGTTTTCTATCCCAATCTGTCAATTATATGCATATTCTAGCATCTGGTCCTGAGAAATAGGCTGTTTACTTTGGGAACGTTATTTTTCCAAACATAAAAATAGTGCCCCCTAGCTTCAAGAGGTTAAGCAGCCAGCCAAGACAGGAATCTCCCAGCCCCTCAGTAACCCCACTGGCAGCAGTGCATCTCTCCAGGCCACCCAGGCTTCCCGAGAACCCAGCTTACCTCCTCTGGAATGCTTCGCTGGAGAGTCAGAAACCTGTCGGGCATTTTTCTCCCAGTGCTCCCTCATCTTCGAGCTGCAGCCCTTTCCCTCGGAATGCTCGAAGATAGCATACCTCATAATGCTGATGTCCAGGAGGGCTCTCAACTGGGCTACGGCAATGTGGGAACAACAATCTGAAGTGTGCTGATTTGAGTTCGTGGCTGATTTGGAAAAGGTTTTCGATTCTCCGTTGTCAAGTTGAGAGGCTGCCTGGAAGTTACTCCAGCTTTGTCAAGACTCCCGCAGTGTGCCAGACTATGCGGTTGATTTCCACACGTTGGCTGCTGAGAGTGCCGGGAACCCGGAATCCCTGTTCAACACATTCCTTCACGGATTATCGGAGGAAGTTAAAGATGAGCTTGCAGCCCAGAAGCTGCCTACAGATCTAGACTCGCTCATCGCCTTGACCATCCGGATCGATCGGTAGCTACGGGAACGTAGGAGGGAGAGGAGGTCTGATTTCAGTCCCACTCACTAGCCCAAGAATGCCACCTCACCTCGGAGAAATCCAGGAAGTCCTCGGCGTCGACGTTGACATTCCCGTAAGATTCCGAGGTAATCTAAATTCCCCAGACAGTCTCCGAGGTCTGTATTCCAGAGCCGATGCAACTGTGCTAGGTTGTCTCCAGCCGAATGTTTACACAGACTTAACACCAAGAGTTGTCTGTATTGCGGGTCTACCGGTCATTACGTGTCTACCTGTCCATTTAACTCAACGGCTAGGAGATATCACTTCTGTAGCGAATAAGAGTTCAAAGTTCATACCATTCGCAACCAAAGCTCACGCTGAGGTTGGCTTCGTTCTGTAGTTATTATCTGAATCCTTCTGACATCGGATCGTCATCCTAATGTACCCGGAACAGGAGGTTACATTTTCGTCAAGGGCTTATATAGTAAAGGGAGAAGGGTGTGTGTCATAGTTTATAGCCCATGTCTCTCACAGGGGCAGGCCACTGATTGAGCAGAGCCCTATCCTTATGAAAACCCAAATCTCTCATTTGCAAGCTAAAATTACATTTCATCTTTTCACCAATAATTGTATATTTAAACATTTGAATTGCACAACAATTCCATGTGAATCTGATAACTATAATGTGTAGACTTTCCCATGTCTCCCTGTCATCAGTCATAATGTCTCAGATGACAACCGAACTGACATCTTATTCGTACCAATGCATAGTTTTACCGAAATATGGTTCCTTTCCCTCCACTTGTTTGATATTCCCAGACTCTCTGTTTAATACATAATACATTACCCGTATAATTGATGAGGATCTCCATATTGCAAATGTATGGTCCCTATGTGTACCTACGATGAAAATTACAGGCGTCTCTCATCTTTTTAAGTTGGAGAACTTGCACAATATAATTTGGTCAGTATAAATGCCATTTGGACATTTCTTATGCCATTTGGACATGGTTTACTGACTTCCGGGTTCGGAAGTCGACTTCCTATGATCATATATGGGTTCGGAAGCTAACTTCCTATGATCATATATTGCAAATGGACTAAACATAGGCCTTATGGACAAACTCAATAAAACAAGACAAATGTATGTTCATACGGGTATTACATATGTATAATTGACCAAAATTTTTTTTTACCGAAAAGCGGTCCTGAAAGCACTTTTTTAGAGGGTGATGAATTTTTGAAAACAGTTTTAGATTTTGAAAATTTGACTCTTGGGGCTTGACTTTGTGACCATTTGCCATATGAAAATAAACGGTGATGCGCTCTCGCCATCTTTGAGATTTTTGGGGTATGACCATTGGCATTTGCCTTGATCCACTTGCCATAAGGTTTGAATGAACTGCTGTACACTTGAATTGTATTTGCGATTGTTTATATGGTTCGCCCGACAATTCATTTTTGTCCATTTCATGGGTAACTTCTCTTACCTTCTTAATGCGTTTCAGCCAATCAGTTGTGTTGTGACAATGTAGGGGTGATATATAGAAGATAGCCCTGTTTGATAAAAGACCAAGTCCATATTATGGCAAGAACAGCTCAAATAAGCAAAGAGAAACAACAGTCCATCATTACTTTAAGACATGAAGGTCAGTCAATGTGAAACATTTAACTGGTGAAATACACCTGCAACACCCTTCCCTGCTCAGCAACTGGTCTCTCGCCTTTCAAGTGCTCGATGGGTTATCAGCCCCCGCTTTCAAATGAGCAAGAGGAAAAGGAAAGCACACCCTCGGCCCAGATGTTTTTCCGCCGCTGTCACCGTACCTGGAAGAGAGCCCAGTCTGCTCTTCTCAAGACCACCTCCAGGTATCGACGACAGATCTGCCCCTCCGGTTGGAGTCCCGCAAATGTTTCCCCTTTTTTTCAGCCCTTTCCCCATCTCTAAGATTCTTAGCCCCTCTGCCCCACCCTCATCTTCTGCTGCCCCGCACCCTCTGTATACATACCACTTTTCATGTGTCAAGGATTCAACCTCTTTTTCACAGCCCTCTGTCTCCTCTTTCCAGGCAAGCAGTCCTCTGAGCTTGCCTGACGTTCTGTAACTTTCTGACACTGCCCTGGATTATTGACATCTGCCTGCCCTTGACCTGTTGTTTGACTGCCCCCTGTTTTGTTAATAAACATCTATGATTCGAACTGTCTGCATCTGGGTCTTATCCTGAGTCTTGATAAGAGATATGGATTGACGCATTAGGTTGCTAAGATAATGATAAACTGAATAGCTTTCATGGAGTACTGGCTTGAATTGTGAGGATGACCATACAATTTATTTTCATAAAACTATTGGTTTTCTGCCCAAAGTTGCAAAGGAAATGTTGTGATCTATTTAATTAACACAAGATAACAGCAAAATGGATAAAGGAGTGTGGGGGTGTAGCAGGAACAGCAACAACCTGCTGCTTTCACACTACTTTAGTGTGAAAGTACCGGGGTTGTGGGAAAGGGGTCATGTCCAGATTCACAGGAAATACATTACATAATAAGGAGAAGCAATACCACAAGCCACAGCTTCATACTCTTTGTCAAACATAGAGTGATACTGTATACTGGTTGTTGGGGTGGGTTTGGCATGGGGTATTCGGGGTCCGTGGTTGGCTTTTGGCAATTCGCTTTGATTCCTTCACGTCTTACTCATTGTTAGGAAGAATTTTGGTCCAAGTCGGATGTTGGGTACTATATTTATTGCATATGATCTGAATCCTATAAATGAAAATGGCCAATTTGGGTGCAATCAAGTAGCCAATTTCTCAGAGATCAAATTGTATTTCAAGAAAATAATGTTTCTGAATGCTAATCATATCTGTTTTTAAGTACAGAAACAATTTCAGAAATCCTCTTTCTTGTGCTTTTTGAAGTGGAATGACCCAGCAGGCACAATGTCAGTATCCTGACAAAGATTCAAAGATAAGGTTAAACCCTTGTGTTTTCTTCATGGTCAAAAATGACCAGCCACTATATTTAACAGCAGAGAAACCCCCTAAATTATATTTTTCAACTTGAAATTTGATGACTTTTCCTATAATGACCCCAACATTAGAAAAGTGAAACATCGCCTTTGTTCATATTTCCATGAAAGCTGTATACCACCAATGTCACGTCCTGACCTTAGTTCATTTTGTATGTATCTATTTTGGTTTGGTCAGGGTGTGAGTTGGGGTGTGTATTCTATATGTTTTTCTATGTTTTCTATTTCTATGTGTTTGGCCTGGTATGGTTCCCAATCAGAGGCAGCTGTCAATCGTTGTCTCTGATTGAGAACCATACTTAGGTAGCCTTTCCCACCTGTGTTTTGTGGGTAATTATTTTTCCGTGTGTGTTTGTGTGCACCTCGGTTGTGTCACGGTCTTTGCTGTTTACCTGTTTGTTTTTTGGTTATTTTGGTTTCACTTTCATTAAAAGATGTGGAACTACTTGCACGCTGCAACTTGGTTGATTTATGACAGGGAGTTTGAAGATAGCGAGCGTGATAGAATTACCCACCACAAGAAGACCAAGCAGCGTGCGCCAACCTGGAGGAGGAGTTGGACTGGGGAGGAGAGAGTGGTAAAGGACAAGACCCGGTCACTGAAGCCCGAGAGGCATCCCCCAAATTTGTTTGTGGGGGGGGAACACGGGGAGTGTGGCGGAGTCAGGTTGGAGACCTGAGCCCACTCCCCGTGCTTACTGGGGCGAGCAGGTGACAGGTCAGGCCCCGTGCTATGGGGTGATGCGCACTGTGTCCCGCACCAGAGCTGCCACTGCGATGAAATGCCCACCCAGACCCTCCCCTATAGGTTCAGGTTTTGCGTCCGGAGTCTGCACCTTTGGGGGGGGGGGGGGGGGGGGGGGGGTACTGTCACGTCCTGACCTTAGTTCCTTTTTTATGTCTCTATTTTGGTTTGGTCAGGGCGTGAGTTGGAGTGGGCATTCTGTTTTTCTATGTTTTCTATTTCTATGTGTTTGGCCTGGTAAGGTTCCCAATCAGAGGCAGCTGTCAATCGTTGTCTCTGATTGAGAACCATACTTAGGTAGCCTTTTCCCACCTGTGTTTTGTAGGTCATTATTTTTCCGTGTGTGTTTGTGTGCACCTCGGTTGCGTCACGTTCTTTGCTGTTTACCTGTTTGTTTTTTGGTTATTTCAGTTTCACTTTCATTAAAAGATGTGGAACTACATGCAAGCTGCGCCTTGGTTGATTTATGACAGGGAGTTTGAAGATAGCGAGCGTGAAAATCTTTGTACCTTGGTTATCTAAGGGTCATCTTTGACCCGGCAATTATAAAATAATTTACACACCACAAAGACACACACACAATGAGAAATGTGTGCTACTAGATTGAACTGTACTGTACTGTACTGACAAAACTAAAACTTTCTTGTGCATCTCCCCTCCAAAACCCCACACGACTCAAGTTCACAGACAAAATAATCCAAATTTCAGACAAAATAAACATTTCTTGGAAGCATTGTTTACTAATGGGGAATGCAGTCAGAGGCCATAAAGGTGCTGAAGATGACAGTCCCCCCACTTCTCTTTGTCATGGCTCCCGAGTGGTGTGGTGGTCTAAGGCACTGCATCTTGGTGCAACAAGTCCCTGGTTCAAATACAGGCTGTATCACATCCGACCGTGATTGGGAGTGCCATAGGGCGGTGCACAATGTCATCCGGGTTTGGCCGGGGTAGGCCATGATTGTAAATAAGAATTTGTACTTGCCTAGTTAAATTTAAAAAACAACTGGTGGGAACCGCAGTGCAATCAGTAGGAGGTGAACAGTGGCTGGTGCTGAAAATATAGCTAACTTGTTATGCACGTGTTGCACATCAACAGAGAGAAAACCTACATAATTACATAACCTACATAATAATTTAAAAAATAATTTGACTTAAGGGCTTAATTGGAGTCTATTTCTTCAGAGCTTAGACCTGAAGGTTATGAGGCTTAACAGCCAGTAGGATCTATTTTATTAGGCCAATTGCAACTTGTCAAAAATGTAGCATCCTACATAAAATAATAATTTTAAGAAAAAAATTCTGCATGTTCGAAGTAAAACAATGTAACTAATAATGAAAAGCTTACATTTGTAAATCCCAAACTCTAAAAGTAATTGGAAAGGTAGATACAAATGATTTGTGACATTGTAGTTACAATAAAGAATGTAAACAAGATGTAAGCAAGATGCTGTGTTTTTATTTACACTAGTGATGGACAACTGGAGGCATTTTGAAAACAGGTTTTCAAACACTTGCTTTTAACAAGTGTACTGTAGCAGGTGTAGCCCATCATGCAAATGTTTTCTATTAGCAGGACAATAGCCCGGCTACTGTAGTGAAAATCCCTAAACTTGCAATGTATTCAATGCTCAAGTACTCTAAAGTGTTACATTTCTAACTCAAAAACAGCAGTACAGTATTTATTCCTCAACATCTTTTATGCTTTCGTAAAAAAAATAACAAATTACATTAAAATGTGGATGTTTATTTAAACTACATTTTAGTTGCACTTCCACCCAGCTTCACGACCACAGGTAAAACCTTGCTGATATGATCAATGTATTTGTTGCATTGTTGTAACATCAATTTCTCTAGCATCTTGATGGTCTTGACCAGTTCATCTTTGCTTTTCGGCTTGGCAGAGTTACGGATGAATGTTTTCAGTTGATGCCAAACAAGTTTGATCCGGTTGAAATTAGGAGATCTACATGTAGAGATTTTTTTTTTTAGATATACTGTAAGCCTACTGTAGGTGTTGTAGGTCTTTCATTTATTTACTTATTTTTATTTAACCTTTATTTCACGACATAAAGGTCTACTTACTCTGCTTGTTACGGTGCGTGAATGAGGACCCAAAAGCGAATTAACGTAAACAGAGCTTCTTTAATAACCAAACATAGGCAGGCTCAGATGGACCGGCAGATTCCGACAGGACAGGACAAGGTTGCAGCAAACATGACGATAGTCTGGTTCAGGCATGAAAAACACAAACAAGAATCCGACAAAGACAGGAGCAGAAACAGAGAGAGATATAGAGGACTAATCAGAGGGAAAAAGGGAACAGGTGGGAAAAGGGGTGACGAGGTAGTTAGGAGGAGACAAGGAACAGCTGGGGGAAAGGTAACCTAACACGACCAGCAGAGGGAGACAGGGTGAAGAGAAAGGACAGAAACAAGACACAACATGACAATACATGACAGTACCCCCCCACTCACCGAGCGCCTCCTGGCACACTCGAGGAGGAAGCCTGGCGGCAACGGAGGAAATCATCGATCAGCGCACGGTCCAGCACGTCCCGAGAGGGAACCCAACTCCTCTCCTCAGGACCGTACCCCTCCCAATCTACTAGGTACTGATGACCACGGCCCCGAGGACGCATGTCCAAAATCCTACGGACCCTGTAGATGGGTGCGCCCTCGACAAGGATGGGGGGGGGGGGGGGGGGAAGACGAGCGGGGGCGCGAAGAACGGGCTTGACACAGGAGACATGGAAGACCGGGTGGACGCGACGAAGATATCGCGGCAGAAGAAGTCGCACTGCGACAGGATTAATGATCCGAGAAATACGGAACGGACCAATGAACCGCGGGGTCAACTTGCGAGAAGCGGTCTTAAGGGGAAGGTTCTGAGTGGAGAGCCAAACTCTCTGACCGCGACAATATCTAGGACTCTTAGTTCTACGCTTATTAGCAGCTCTCACAGTCTGCGCCCTATAACGGCAAAGTGCAGACCTGACCCTCTTCCAGGTGCGCTCGCAACGTTGGACAAAAGCCTGAGCGGAGGGGACGCTGGACTCGGCGAACTGAGATGAGAACAGCGGAGGCTGGTACCCGAGGCTACTCTGAAAAGGAGATAGCCCGGTCGCAGACGAAGGAAGCGAGTTGTGGGCGTATTCTGCCCAGGGGAGCTGTTCTGACCAAGACGCAGGGTAGCGAAAAGAAAGACTGCGTAAGATGCGACCAATAGTCTGATTGGCCCGTTCTGCTTGACCGTTAGACTGGGGGTGAAAGCCGGAAGAGAGACTGACGGAAGCCCCAATCAAACGGCAAAACTCCCTCCAAAATTGAGACGTGAATTGCGGACCTCTGTCCGAAACGACGTCTGACGGAAGGCCATGAATTCTGAAAACATTCTCGATGATGATTTGTGCCGTCTCTTTAGCAGAAGGAAGCTTAGCAAGGGGAATAAAATGAGCCGCCTTAGAGAACCTGTCGACAACCGTAAGAATAACAGTCTTCCCCGCTGACGAAGGCAGTCCGGTGACAAAATCTAAGGCGATGTGAGACCACGGTCGAGAGGGAATGGGAAGCGGCCTGAGACGGCCGGCAGGAGGGGAGTTACCGGACTTAGTCTGCGCGCAGACCGAACAAGCAGCCACGAAGCGACGCGTGTCATGCTCCCGGGTGGGCCACCAAAAACTCTGGCGAATGGAAGCAAGCGTACCCCGAACGCCAGGGTGGCCGGCTAACTTGGCAGAGTGAGCCCACTGAAGAACGGCCAGACGAGTAGGAACGGGAACGAAAAGAAGGTTCCTAGGACAGGCGCGCGGCGACGGAGTTTGAGTGAGTGCTTGCTTTACCTGCCTCTCAATTCCCCAGACAGTCAACCCGACAACACGCCCCTCAGGGAGAATCCCCTCGGGGTCAGTGGAGGCTACTGAAGAACTGAAGAGACGAGATAAAGCATCAGGCTTGGTGTTCTTAGAGCCCGGACGATAAGAAATCACGAACTCGAAACGAACGAAAAACAGCGCCCAGCGCGCCTGACGCGCATTAAGTCGTTTGGCAGAACGGATGTACTCAAGGTTCCTATGGTCAGTCCAAACGACAAAAGGAACGGTCGCCCCCTCCAACCACTGTCGCCATTCGCCTAGGGCTAAGCGGATGGCGAGCAGTTCGCGGTTTCCCACATCATAGTTACGTTCCGACGGCGACAGGCGATGACAAAAATACGCGCAAGGGTGGACCTTGTCGTCAGAGAGGGAGCGCTGAGAAATAATGGCTCCCACGCCCACCTCTGACGCGTCAACCTCGACAACGAACTGTCTAGTGACATCAGGTGTAACAAGGATAGGTGCGGATGTAAAACGATTCTTGAGGAGATCAAAAGCTCCCTGGGCGGAAACGGACCACTTAAAGCACGTCTTGACAGAAGTAAGGGCTGTGAGAGGAGCTGCCACCTGACCGAAATTACGGATGAAACGACGATAGAAGTTCGCGAAGCCGAGAAAGCGCTGCAGCTCGACGCGTGACTTAGGGACGGGCCAATCAATGACAGCTTGGACCTTAGCGGGATCCATCTTAATGCCTTCAGCGGAAATAACAGAACCGAGAAATGTGACGGAGGAGGCATGAAAAGAGCACTTCTCAGCCTTCACAAAAAGACAATTCTCTAAAAGGCGCTGGAGGACACGTCGAACGTGCTGAACATGAATCTGGAGTGACGGTGAAAAAATCAGGATATCGTCAAGGTAAACGAAAACAAAGATGTTCAGCATGTCTCTCAGGACATCATTGACTAATGCCTGAAAGACAGCTGGAGCGTTAGCGAGGCCGAAAGGAAGAACCCGGTATTCAAAGTGCCCTAACGGAGTGTTAAACGCCGTCTTCCACTCGTCCCCCTCCCTGATGCGCACGAGATGGTAAGCGTTACGAAGGTCCAACTTAGTGAAAAACCTGGCTCCCTGCAGGATCTCGAAGGCTGAAGACATAAGAGGAAGCGGATAACGATTCTTCACTGTTATGTCATTCAGCCCTCGATAATCTATGCAGGGGCGCAGGGACCCGTCCTTCTTCTTAACAAAAAAAAACCCCGCTCCGGCGGGAGAGGAGGAGGGGACTATGGTACCGGCGGCAAGAGCTACAGACAAATAATCTTCGAGAGCCTTACGTTCGGGAGCCGACAGAGAGTATAGTCTACCCCGGGGGGGGAGTGGTTCCCGGAAGGAGATCAATACTACAATCATACGACCGGTGTGGAGGAAGAGAGGTGGCCCTGGACCGACTGAACACCGTGCGCAGATCGTGATATTCCTCCGGCACCCCTGTCAAATCACCAGGCTCCTCCTGTGAAGAAGAGACAGAGGAAACAGGAGGGATAGCAGACATTAAACATTTCACATGACAAGAGACGTTCCAGGAGAGGATAGAATTACTAGACCAATTAATGGAAGGATTATGACAAACTAGCCAGGGATGGCCCAAAACAACAGGTGTAAAAGGTGAACGAAAAATTAAAAAAGAAATGGTTTCGCTATGATTACCAGAAACAGTGAGGGTTAAAGGTAGCGTCTCACGCTGAATCCTGGGGAGAGGACTACCATCCAGGGCGAACAAGGCCGTGGACTCCCTTAACTGTCTGAGAGGAATGTCATGTTCCCGAGCCCAGGTCTCGTCCATAAAACAGCCCTCCGCCCCAGAGTCTATTAAGGCACTGCAGGAAGCTGACGAACCGGTCCAGCGTAGATGGACCGACAAGGTAGTGCAGGATCTTGAAGGAGAGACAGGAGTAGTAGCGCTCACCAGTAGCCCTCCGCTCACTGATGAGCTCTGGCTTTTACTGGACATGAAGTGACAAAATGACCAGCAGAACCGCAATAGAGACAGAGGCGGTTGGTGATTCTCCGTTCCCTCTCCTTAGTCGAGATGCGGATACCTCCCAGCTGCATAGGCTCAGCACCCGAGCCGGCAGAGGAAGATGGTAGTGATGCGGAGAGGGGGGCAACGGAGAACGCGAGCTCCTTTCCACGAGCTCGGTGACGAAGATCAACCCGTCGCTCAATGCGAATAGCGAGTTCAATCAAGGAATCCACGCTGGAAGGAACCTCCCGGGAGAGAATCTCATCCTTTACCTCTGCGCGGAGACCCTCCAGAAAACGAGCGAGCAAAGCCGGCTCGTTCCAGCCACTGGAGGCAGCAAGAGTGCGAAACTCAATAGAGTAGTCTGTTATGGATCGATTACCTTGACATAGGGAAGACAGGGCCCTGGAAGCCTCCTCCCCAAAAACAGATCGATCAAAAACCCGTATCATCTCCTCCTTAAAGTCCTGATACTGGTTAGTACACTCAGCCCTTGCCTCCCAGATTGCCGTGCCCCACTCACGAGCCCGTCCAGTAAGGAGAGATATGACGTAGGCGACACGAGCAGTGCTCCTGGAGTAAGTGTTGGGCTGGAGAGAAAACACAATATCACACTGGGTGAGGAACGAGCGGCATTCAGTGGGCTCCCCAGAGTAACACGGCGGGTTATTGATTCTGGGCTCCGGAGATTCGAAAGCCCTGGAAGTGGCCGGTGGATCGAGGCGGAGATGGTGAACCTGTTCTGTGAGGTTGGAGACTTGGGTGGCCAGGGTCTCAACGGCATGTCGAGCAGCAGACAATTCCTGCTCGTGTCTGCCTAGCATCGCTCCCTGGATCTCGACGGCTGAGTGGAGAGGATCCGAAGTCGCTGGGTCCATTCTTGGTCGGATTCTTCTGTTACGGTGCGTGAATGAGGACCCAAAAGCGAATTAACGTAAACAGAGCTTCTTTAATAACCAAACATAGGCAGGCTCAGATGGACCGGCAGATTCCGACAGGACAGGACAAGGTTGCAGCAAACATGACGATAGTCTGGTTCAGGCATGAAAAACACAAACAAGAATCCGACAAAGACAGGAGCAGAAACAGAGAGAGATATAGAGGACTAATCAGAGGGAAAAAGGGAACAGGTGGGAAAAGGGGTGACGAGGTAGTTAGGAGGAGACAAGGAACAGCTGGGGGAAAGAGGGGGAGAAAAGGTAACCTAACACGACCAGCAGAGGGAGACAGGGTGAAGAGAAAGGACAGAAACAAGACACAACATGACAATACATGACACTGCTGGCGTCTTGACCCAGTGTATGCTCTCATTTGCAATGCAAACCCGGGCGGCAGTGTGTTTTAGAAGAAAAAAAAGACATTTAGTACGATAATAGAAATATACATGTAAATAGGCCTAAACGTAACAAAAATAACAAAAATATTGCTATAATCCTACCTTGAAAGAAACGATGTGGTCCCAGAAACACCTTCTGACATAGGGTTCAGCATATCTCTTGATGATTTCTTCCTCAAAGAAATCTCAAATCAATCAAATCAAATCAAATTTTATTTGTCACATACACATGGTTAGCAGATGTTAATGCGAGTGTAGCGAAATGCTTGTGCTTCTAGTTCCGACAATGCAGTAATAACAAGTAATCTAACTAACAATTCCAAAACTACTGTCTTGTACACAGTGTAAGGGGATAAAGAATATGTACATAAGGATATATGAATGAGTGATGGTACAGAGCAGCATAGGCAAGATACAGTAGATGGTATCGAGTACAGTATGTACAAATGAGATGAGTATGTAAACAAAGTGGCATAGTTTAAAGTGGCTAGTGATACATGTATTACATAAGGATACAGTCGATGATATAGAGTACAGTATATACGTATGCATATGAGATGAATAATGTAGGGTAAGTAACATTTATATAAGGTAGCATTGTTTAAAGTGGCTAGTGATATATTTACATCATTTCCCATCAATTCCCATTATTAAAGTGGCTGGAGTTGAGTCAGTGTCAGTGTGTTGGCAGCAGCCACTCAGTGTTAGTGGTGGCTGTTTAACAGTCTGATGGCCTTGAGATAGAAGCTGTTTTTCAGTCTCTCGGTCCCAGCTTTGATGCACCTGTACTGACCTCGCCTTCTGGATGATAGCGGGGTGAACAGGCAGTGGCTCAGGTGGTTGATGTCCTTGATGATCTTTATGGCCTTCCTGTGACATCGGGTGGTGTAGGTGTCCTGGAGGGCAGGTAGTTTGCCCCCGGTGATGCGTTGTGCAGTCCTCACTACCCTCTGAAGAGCCTTACGGTTGAGGGCGGTGCAGTTGCCATACCAGGCGGTGATACAGCCCATCAGGATGCTCTCGATTGTGCATCTGTAGAAGTTTGTGAGTGCTTTTGGTGACAAGCCGAATTTCTTCTTCTCGAGCCACGATACCTGAAAAAGGAGGCAAGAGTGAATTATTGTGGAACACATAATTCACTACAATATTTTATGTACCTTAAATAGCCAAACTTACCATCAATATTCAAATATGGACCTGGTCCCTGGCGAGAAATTGCTCCCACATATGGAGTTTCAGCGGAGGCTTAGGACTCGGCTTGCTTGATCTTCTTCCTTTTTTTCTGTATACATTTTGAGCAAATTGCTCAAGGGCCACGGTTGATTCGTCTGTGAAGATGACGTTATTGAATGTCTCGCCAGCTTTGATCCTTACCTGGGCCTGCAGGACGTAAAGGTCTTTGTTTGTCAGACAAATGAGTACTTGAGGTCACCGAGAAAGTCTGGACATGGCCTGCGCTCCCTTATGTAAGGAATTAGGCACTTTCCCATGTTTACTACAGTATGTACTGTAGGCTTGTAAATCCCAAACTCTAAAAATAATACTTGTCAGACTACATAGTAGCCTAATAAACAAATACAGGTGGCTTATTTCTTCAAAATGCTTTAAATGCTTTATTATCCAAATGTAAAAGCATATACTGTACAGTAATCAAATCAAATCACATTTTATTGATTACATACACATGGTTTGCTGATGTTAATGCGAGTGTAGCGAAATGCTTGTGCTTCTAGTTCCGACCATGCAGTAATATCTAACAAGTAATCTAACAATTTCACAGCTACCTTATACACACAAGTGTAAAGGAATGAACAAGAATATGTACATATAAATATATGGATGAACGATGGCTGAACGGCATAGGCAAGATGCAGTAGATGGTATAGACTACAGTATATACATATGAAATGAGTAATGTAGGGTATGTAAATATTATATAAAATGGCATTGTTTAAAGTGACTAGTGATGCATTTATTACATCCAATTTTTAATTATTAAAGTGGCTAGAGATTTGAGTCAGTATGTTGGCAATGTTAGTGATGGCTATTTAACAGTCTGATGGCAAGTACTGTATTTCTTCTTCAGCATCTTTATGCTTTTGTTAATAACATAATGATAAAAATACTCTTTCAAAATGCAGATGTTGATTTAGTTATGGATCCACAACTAATTACTATGGGAATAAATATCACAGATTTACAGAAATATTTGAACAAAGTTGTCTAATGTTGTTTATACACCTTGTCGGTGAGGGCAATGGTTCAAAAAAATGGGAGAAGACTAGTATTTTGTAGTTGAATTCCTCATTGTACAGTATATGAGAATATATCACTATGTGGCCAAAAAAGTTCAAGACTGTTATTGTTTCAAAACTACTTTCTGTACATTTCTGCTACTTTCTTAGGCTATACAAGTGCTATCTCTTGCTAAAAAATTATGTTTACACCTATGCAGTACCTTTAGAAATAATAATAATAAACCTCAACTTTAGAAAAAGAAAAAAATTATGACAAGGTGTGTTGTAATAAAAACGAGTGTTGTCCACTGATTGTGAAGAGGGAAAACCCAGATATACAAAGTTTGTGATGAATGACAGGTTGTTTCTTCATGCAAAATAGATTTGGGGTTTAATATTCAACTGTTCTGCTTAATTTCAGGGGTTTAGTGAAGGCGGGACATTTATCTGTGGATGCTTGACAACACAATAATTCCATATTAAGGTGTTCATGGCTAAGTAACATGTGAATCAGAACCGGGACAGAGATACTGAGCAACAGCTTCTATCACCAGGCGATCAGACCGTTGAACATCCATCAGTAGCCGACGACCTGCCCGGTACTCAGACCGGCACCTTGAGACTAATGCCCCATGTCTATAGAGTCATTGCACACTGGTCACCTCATATTCTGTTTGTATACGGTTGTTTATTCACTGCATATGTACAGTTGAAGTCAGAAGTTTACATACACCTTAGCCAAATACATTTATTAAACTCAGTTTTTCACAATTCCTGACATTTAATCCTAGTAAAAAATTCCCTGCTTAGGTCAGTTAGGATCACCACTTTATTTTAAGAACGTGAAATGTGATAATAATATTAGAGAGTGATTTATTTCAGCTTTTATTTATTGCATCACATTCCCAGTGGGTCAGAAGTTTATATACACTCAATTAGTATTTGGTAGCATTGCATTTAAATAGTTTAACTTGAGTCAAACGTTTTGGGTAGCCTTCCACAAGCTTCCCAAAATAAGTTGGGTGAATTTTGGCCCATTCCTCCTGACAGAGCTTGTGTAACTGAATCAGGTTTGTAGGCCTCCTTGCTCGCACACGCTTTTTCAGTTCTGCCCACAAATGATCTCTAGCATTGAGGTCAGGGCTTTGTGATGGCCACTCCAATACCTTGACTTTGTTGTTCCAGAACTTTGGATGTATGCTTGATGTCATTGTCCATTTGGAAGACCCATTTGTGACCAAGCTTTAACTTCCTGACTGATGTCTTGAGATGTTGCTTCAATATATCCACATCATTTTCTCTCCTCATGATGCTATCTATTTTGTGAGGTGCACCAGTTCCTCCTGCAGCAAAGCACCCCACAACATGATGCTGCCACCCCAATGCTTCACGGTTGGGATGGTGTTCTTCGGCTTGCAACCCACCCCCTTTTTCCTCCAAACACAACGATGGTCATTATGGCCAAACAGTTCTATTTTTGTTTCATCAGACCAGAGGACATTTCTCCAAAAAGTACGATCTTTGTCCCCATGTGTAGTTGCAAACCGTAGTCTGGCTTTTTTATGATGGTTTTGGAGCAGAGGTATCTTCCTTGCTGAGCAGCCTTTCAGGTTATGTCGATATAGGACTCATTTTACTGTGGATATAGATACATTTGTACCTGTTTCCTCCAGCATCTTCACAAGGTCCTTTGCTGTTGTTCTGGGATTGATTTGCATTTTTCACACCAAAGTACTTTCAACTCTAGGAGACAGAACGCGTCTCCTTCCTGAGCGGTATGACGGCTGTATGGTCCCATACTGTTCATACTTGCGTACTATTGTTTGTACAGATGAACATGGTACCTTTAGGCATTTAGAAATTTCTCCCAAGGATGAACCAGACTTGTAGAGGTCTACAATTTTTTTTCTGAGGTCTTGGCTGATTTATTTTGATTTTCCCATGATGTCAAGCAAAGAGGCACTGAGTTTGAAGGTAGGTCTTGAAATACATCCACAGGTACATCTCCAATTCACTCAAATTATGTCAATTAGCCTAACATAAGCTTTTAAAGCCATGACATCATTTTCTGAAATTTTCCAAGCTATTTAAAGGCACAGTCAACTTAGTGTATATAAACTTCTGGCCCACTGGAATTGTGATGCAGTGAATTATAAGGGAAATAATCTGTCTGTAAACAATTGTTGGAAAAATGACTTGTGTCATGCACAAAGTAGATGTCCTAACTGACTTGCCAAAACTATAGTTTGTTAACAAGAAATATATGTTTGAGAAACAAGTTTTAATGACTGCAACCTAAGTGTATGTAAAATTCTGACTTCAACTGTATATACTGTATTCTCGACATAGCTCATCCTAATATATTTAATACTGTACACACCATTTTCTTTTCCAAATGATATACTGTCTATACACACCACATATTTATATTCTGATTCTCACACATTCTTGGATTGTTATTTCTTGGTTATTTACATTTTTTAAATTATTTGTGTATTTGTATTGTATTTGCAAAACATTCTACTGAACTGCTGGAGCTAGTGACATAAGCATTTGGCTGCACCTGCCTTAATACCTGTAAATCTGTATATGCGACCAATAAACTTTGATTTGATAGACAATGAAAAAGGCCCTTCATATGAAGTGTGATCAGATCCATTCCCTTCATGAACTGGCACCTCTCTGATATTCAGCTGTCATACACGCCTTATTAATCTGTAGTAGACAATGAATAGGGCCATTATAACACCATTAATTCCTTACTAACTTCTTACTGATCCCTTCATGCGACAATCCCGTTAACATGATTGATTTGATAACACCCAGTGAAATAGCAGCGAGCCAATTTCAAAAACAGAAATACTCATAATAATAATTCATAAATCATACAAGTGTTATACATGGGTTTAAAAATGAACTTCTTGTTAATCCAGCCACAGTGTCAGATTTCAAAAAGGCTTTATGGCGAAAGCAAACCATGTTATTATCTGTGGACAGCATCCCATCAAATATACACATGAACATCATAAGTCAACCCACCAGGCACAACAAAAAGTCAGAAATAACATTTAATTTATGCCTTACATTTGAAGATCTTCTTCTATAGGCACTCCAATATGGCCATTAAACATCACAAATGGTCCTTTTGTTTGATAAATTCTGTCGTTATATAGCCAAAATGTCAATTTATTTGGCGCGTATGATTCAGAAAATACACCGGTTCCAACTCGTGCAACATGACTACACATTATCTATTTAGTTACCTGTAAACTTGATCCAAACATTTCAAACAACTTTCCTAATCCAACTTTAGGTATTTTAAAAAGTAAATAATCAATCAAATTTAAGACGGAATAAACTGTGTTCAATACCGGAGGAAAACAAAGTGGAGCGAGCTTTCAGGTCACGCCCCCAAACCACAACAGTACACTTCACTCTACCATCGTTCTGAACAGGGCTACTTCTTCATTTCTCAAAGGAAAAACATCAACCAATTTCTAAAGACTGTTGACATCTAGTGGAAGGTATAGGAACTGCAAGCAACTGCCTTAGGATTCTAGATTCCCATTGAAAACTAATTGAAAAGAGAGTGACCTCAAATCTTTTTTTTCCTGGATGGTTTGTCCTCTGGGTTTCACCTGCCAAATAAGTTCTATTATACTCACATACATCATTCAAACAGTTTTAGAACCCTCAGGGCGTTTTCTATCCAGATCTACTAATCATATGCATATCCTAGCTTCTGGGCCTGAGTAGCAGGCAGTTTACTTTGGGCACACTTTTCATCCGGACGTGAAAATAGTGCCCCCTAGCCTTAAGAAGTTAAGGTGTTAAATACTACTTATTCAATTATAATAGAAAATTAATAAGACTCCATGTGAGGTATGACCAGATCCTTCCCCATATAGTGCTCGGCTCGTATCTGAGTGCCATGGGCCGGGCGGCACGCTGAGACAGACATGCCCCGGCTGGCACGTCATTAGGAAATGATGGACACCTCCCTAGAATCCCGCCATGCTACGAAACACCCAACAGATATGGCCCAGTGGCCCACAACGCCAATCCCTCAAACCACCACAGCTCAACAGAGAGGAGAAAAGGTGGAGGAAGAGAGAGTGGGGAGTATTAGAATTCTGCTTGGATGAGCTGCACTTTTCTCTCCACTCTCTAAGTGTTCTCAATCTACCGTGACAGTACAAAAGGATGAAAAATGGCAGAGGAGGAGGCAAGCTGAAAATACAAATGATCTCCTATCGGCGTTTTTTAAATACAGTTTACATCTTAATTTGTTTGGGTCCTGATGCTGTAATCACTCTAGCGCTCAAGACAAATTGGATGAGCTTTATTCAGGTTTGTTTATAAGACAGACAGCTCCAATGTTTATCATACCTATTTCAATCCGTTTGGAAAACAAAAGATTGCTCAAACTGTAATTGTCCCACGTAGAGGCCGTTGTTAGATGTTACCTTAATACAAGACATCTTAGAATCATCCGTCTTTTGTATGGGATGAACATTTCAAGAAAGTGAATATCAATGACCTCATGCCAATAGCATTCATCTGGATGGCCTAATCAATACAAGTGCTAGCTCTCAAATCAATAGATGCTGTATTCCCAGACCACAGGACGTTGGTGGCACCTTAACTGGGGAGGACGGGCTCATGGTAATGGCTGGAGCAGAATAAGTGAAATGGTATCAAACACATAATTTCCATGTGTTTGATGCCATTCCATTTGCTCCATTCCGAACACTATTATGAACAACCCTTCCCTCAGCAGCCTCCTGTGCCCAAGACGATTATTGCTTGCAAATTATCCATCAAATACAGAACCAGATCAAGCCAATAAATTAAACATAGTGTCAAGTACCAAATAATACAAAAACATTATCCAAAATAAACATAACACTTAATTAATGTTTCGTAACTCAACCAATTCAAGCTAAAATGTATACGTTTCCTAGCATGAATATATGAATGTAGGCCATATATCAACAGGCTCTACATTCAAAAGTAAACACACAGAACAACCAAGTGCCCTTCCCAATCTATTGCTTGTTTACCTAGCCTGGGCCACTGCTGGCTTTGACATTAAATAAAAGGCAGATTGGTAGGATGGGAGGATGTTGGGATGAGTGATTAAAATATCAGCTCACTGTGTAGGAGAAGGCATAAATCACCATAGCAAGGTTACTACAGTGACAAAAAAACAGCCACTGTGGGGGAAGAGTTCAGACGGTTCGGGATGCCAATGTGCAATGGCTCTATGGATGCAGGCGAGAGGTAGCCTTGTAGATGAGGCAGTGTGTGCTGCTTCTCCTCAGTTTGATTGATCTTTTATTGCCGGTATAGAGGGTGATTACCTCCAGTAGGCATAAAGGCTAATCCATAACAAAGTGACAGTAATAACCGCTAAGCTGCTGAGGGGAGGGAAAATCCTTTTTGCTCTGAAAAGCACTGCTTAATCAGCCCAGAGGTAGCCAGAGGTTCACAGGGGACGTATAGAGTCTAGATGTGTGTGTAGACTTGTCAGGGAAGCGTTAACTCTTTGTTTTATTTAGCACAATTTTACTGCACATCAAGGTTGATCTGAGCTTGTAATTCACTTTCAGACACAGGGGCAGTTTGTTTTCAAACATGGCGCTTGTGAATTAAAGCTTACAGTTTGCTTCTGAGCTTGTCTGAGCTTGTTTGCTTCTTACAGTTTGCTTCTGAATGTTTGGGTATCACAGGGTTAAAAGCGATTGACTGAGTTAGCATGCAATGAAGTAGGGTCAATTAAGGAGGGTAAGAAAGGTAACCTGCTAGCTGTGGTAGAGCTACTGTAGGCTACAGTTTGTCCAAAGCGTTAAACCTATTTGCAGATTTATTCAACAGACACTTTGGAAACCTCAAAGATGAGCTCTGTTAAATTTATTCAACTGACAAATCACACACATTGATTAGAGTAAATAACTACACAAATTTGATAGATAATTAAAGCATTTGCAATTATGCCCCATGTGAGATTTTTCCCCAGCCCTCAATATAATGTAAATAGCTGCAATGGTTTATATGAATTGCAGTAAACAACACATTAAAAGAAACTGAGCAGACACTTGTACTCCAGGTCATAATAGAGTCTGTACAAAAACGTATTTCAATCATCATCGGAAGGCCCGGTTCAGATCTAGCAACTGACATTAGGAGAGACGACTTGAGACAAAACTAGACCGTTTTAAATTTTGTGTAAAACACAACAGGCAACTATCCAGGCAGACCAGTGGTTGCAGGAATAGGCTCAATGCTAGAGCCATTGTCAAACTTTTCTAGACCCTTTCATTAAAAATCATGTGCAAGCATTGCCATCATATGTAAAAGACTAGACTTCATAAACAAGATCTCACCAATAACGGGTTTAAACGAAGACTGGGGGGGGGCAGCACTAGCACACTATTTGGGAGACAGAGATACTAATTAATATCCACCAACAAACTTCATTCTAGTGCTGGCTGAATATGTTTTGACGTACAACTATTTTAGGTTTGATGATGAATACTACCTCCAGACGAATGGAACATCGATGGGCTCCATATTCGCTCCGAGCCATGCTAAACTTTGTGGGTCTTTTTGAAGAACGTTTTGTTAATAATGAAAACTAAAATCCTGTAATAAAGTCCTGAAGTGGTATCGATATATTGACAACATTTTTTTGCATATGGGAAGGAACTGATAAAGAGCTGTCAGATTTTATGGCACTACTCAATGACATTGACACTCAACGTGTTCATTACCTCGATATTGTGGATTGAGAAATCAAATGGAACCTCGTTTACAACTCCGTATAGAAAAGAAACAGACAGAAATACTCTATTGCAGGGGGACAGATTTCATCCTGAGTCATTAAAAAGGGGACTTCCAAGAAGCCAGTTTTTCAGACTGCGACGTATATGCCACTCCACAGAGGATTATCTAGAAAAAGCAGCGGAGATGCGCATTAGGTTTCTAAGAAGAGGCTATTCACCACAATGTTTGGATGAAGCTCTTAATTTGGCATTGGGGAAAACACGAGATGAACTGTTACAAAAAAGACACGCTAAAGCTAAAGAACACTCCGTAATGTTCACAACTACATATACTAGTATGCCAGTGTGTCAATAAACACTGGCATATTTTATCATTGGACCCAGCTTTGCTGGCTGAATTTAAAAATCCACCACTTATTGTGAATAGGAGAGGTTGCAATTTACACGATTAATTGGTTCATGCCAACTGCCAGCCACAAAAGAAAATCAGCCAGGCTCTTTTACGCCCTCTACCAAATGGTAGCTATAAATGCAGAGGATGCGCACAGTGCAACAATATGATGAAGTGTGAATATTTCTGCCACCCACACAGGAAAACGGTTCCAAATAAATGACATTATTACGTGTTCCACCACCCATGATATTTACATTATTAAATGTCCATGTGGGCTCTGCTATGTCGGTAAAACCTCTCGTTCTCTCAAACAGAGAATTAGTGAACATAACAGTTCAATCAGGAGAAACGACAGGGATTATCCAGTCGCAGTACATTTCAATGACCAGAAGCATGACATTTCTACCTTCAGATTTTGTGGCATAGAGAAAGTTAAGATATCAGACAGGGGAGGTGATATTAATAATACTCTAAGTAAAAGATAATGTTTTGGGATTTTCACCCTCCAGACATTATTTCCTAAAGGGCTTAATGATGAAATGCCTATGTCTGTTATGTGGTGAACTTGAACATGAATTATGTGCCTATTTAAGATTACTCTGTTTTTCGTACTATGTACCCAATGACTAATGAAAATTTGCTATGTCATCATTGTGGTTTTACAGACGTGTATAAATAAGACGTATGAAACACTTTTGTAATATTTATGAAATGCATATTGTTATATTTGGTAGCACTTATTTGTTTTTCCTTTGCCTCCAACCCCCTTCGATGTGTGGAACGGATGTGGGTGGGGCTAGGTCTACATAAGCGTGCACATTTAAAAAAATTCACAAAAGCTCTGACGAAAGCCGTGAGGCCGATACGTAAGCTTATTAAAGATCAGTGATACTGTCAAGAGCAGTGTGTGGTTTCCTTTTTCCTTCAGAATTTTGTGTGGTAGAACAACTGACTAACAACTGGTCATTCAGATCGAAATGACGACCAGTTTCCATGGTGACACTTTATTCTTTCAATGATGTGTTGAAACTTTGTTACAAGTTCTACTTTGTGTAGCAAGTTGTTGTAGTAAATTAGTTACATGAACTATATGCAGCAACTGGCTCACCAAAGACAGCTCATGCATACTCTGTGACTTTACAGAGAAATATCAGCAACCTAGCAAGCATTTGCTCACAGTGCACTGTTCTCTGATTGGCCAAACTCAACCGTCTCATCTCAAGTCTTTTGCTAAGATTTTAATTGATGAATCTTGGAAACTAGCAGCCGACACAAAACGTTCTAAAACTAGACTGATCAGATTAAGCAAACTAATGATCTAAAACTCCATGAAACCATCTCGTCTCAGTTGTTAGATATGAACCTAGCCTAACACATTTTGGAAAATGTTGTTTATTGGGCCTAACACATTTTGGAGAGCATATTTCACTTTTAATTCTCAGAAAGCATCTTTATCAACAGAAAACATCATCTGATTGAGGCAACTCTCGTGCATTGTTGTTGCTCAATTGGCAGTCATGCATGTCTGAGATTAATACCTGCGGTTATCTCCAAAGCCCATTTAAAGCAGCCCTGACCTCTGCTAGTGCCGTGCTATCCCCCCTTAGCTAGGTGACAGCCGGCTGTGGCTCCCCTGCATGGCCGGGGGGATTTCTAGGGATCTAATTAGCCTCAAGGGCCCCTTTGGATCTTGTACCTGCACTATCTCATGCCTTATTCAACAGAGCCACCGCCACAAGGCCACTTGGATTACCCTGCCACTCTCAGATGTGGTTCAAAGTTCAAATGTCACTGGTGGAGGGCATTTTCATCCCAGCGATATTGCGTGGAGTCTGTGTTAATGACAGCCCCTGGGTTTATCTGTAGTTTTGGCCCAGGCAGGCTGCAGTGTGTTGGGATATTATTGTGTGTCGGCAAATAGAATGCTTTCCTTATGAGGGAGGAAAGTAAGGTCAGGCTATTACGGAAACGGCACTTGCCTTGTCTAATGCAGCAGCTAAAACTTGTGTATGGGGTGCATGAACACTGAACACTTTTGCACTTTTGGGACATTGTATTGGGAGGACATTGCAATGTATTGCAATGTATAAACACAAATGTTTCAACTATGGAACTATGTTCAAAGAACGGGGTCCAAAGAGGAATCCCAAATTATGTCTAACACATATCCTCAACATCACACAAAGCATCAAAGCTGCAGTCTGAAAATGTTTTAATAAAATCCCTGACATCAACAGATGCTTGTGAGTCGGGGCCAGTCGGTGTACGGGCAGGCATCCACTCTGGTTATGAGAGCACAACACGGCAAGGCTGTCAAGCGTTGGAGTGAGGCCGGTGGTTGGCTGCCTCTGAGTCTCCAACCGTCTCCACCGAAGGGGAAGTGACAGGCGGGGATTGACCATGACAGCATCCATACATTTATTACCTCTCTCACCTGTCCCGTTGGTGGCTTTGTATGCAACTTTTTTCCAAACGATGCCGATATGTCTGGGATTAAGTGTCATGCTAATGGCTAGGCCATGGGGAGGATGATGATTTGTCTCTTTTGCCCTAAAAATCTGAACCCTCCCCCCACAATAAAAAAATGGTGCCCTTATCTATAATTAATAATTCTATTGGAGCTGAATTGCCAACATCTTAACTGTCCCCTCCCTGCCTTTGATTGGCTACTTCATACTCCCCACGAAGTAACCAACTTTAAATTAGTGGGCAAAAATGCATCCACTAAGGGGGGGAATAATGAACTAATACCTCTGGAATATATCATGCTTTAAACAAGGGAGGATGAATCGATAATGCTAATTAGGGTGCTCCTTCCTTGCATCTGCCCAAGGCCCCAAAGGGGTTGCATCGAAGGGTTCCATCGATCCCACCCCAAATGATGGCTGATGGAAAACAGATTGGGGGGATTTGGTATCACCTCATTAAGCCTGATTTGAGGATGCATCAAAGATTGATCTCTAGCCGATTCACATTCAGTTTCCTCCGCCTTTCAAATGATTACTGAGCTATTTCAATATTACAGTATTCCCAGCTCTCCTCATTTTCTTCTCTCTATCCCTTCCTCTCGCTCACTTTACGTGTGCATTTGAAATGGCACCCTATTTGTTATAGTGCACTACTTTTAACCAGCGACTATTAAGATCGCTTTATTGGTCAATTGTACACAAATTCCAACCGAAATTTAACCCAACCCATTCGAAAGAGGGGGGGGGGGGGGGGCAGTGCCCCTGTGACAACAATTTTGGACCCCCTTGTGACCCCCCTAAATGTAGAGTATGAAATATTTTTTACATATATAATTTTTGCTATCGTTCTTTTTTTTACATCCGTTATTAGACAGTGGCAACGATGATGATTATGAACACGGTCTTTTGCCTACTAATGCCTGCAGTGAAGAAAACGATGACAACAATAACGTCTAATGTAACTGGCCCCTCTAACAGTACAACTGGCCCCAGCTTGGCCCCCCCAGTTGAAATGGTCTAAAATCACCACTGGCTCACTTCCCGCCAGATTTCTCCCATTGGATCCGGGATTTGAACTGGCTGTTGGCTTGCCTCTCTAACCGTTAGGCTACCTGCCGCCCTGTTCAAGGGGCTTTGGTCAAAGTAGTGCACTACATAGGTGCCATTTGGGATGCAACCTAAGTCATCTAAAATGTCAACTCTTCAGGTTCCCCAGATCTACTACTCTTTCTACCTGCTGTGAAACAGTTTGACACTGTTTTGCAAGTGTTACGTGGCCTTGAACGGGATGTTCTCTCAACACTCACTCATTCTGACACGCCTTCCCATTTACCTGGACCTTGCAGACATACTGTATACACAATGATTTAGTGATCTTGAATGTAACCAAATAGTATTCTAGCTGATCCTTACCGAGCACAGTTAGTCGGGCGGGGCGTGTTCTGATAGCTGCCTGGATGGCCTGGCACTCGAAGAAGGCATCATCCTGCATTTCAGTTCTCTGAATCAAGAGGTGGTATTCACCCTTGCTGTGGTCTCCCACGATGTCATAACGTGGGTAGCCTGGAACACAAGAACACACATTGTTACTCCCGCGCACACACACTTCATTATGTGTGTCCACGCGCTAGTTTTTCCAATTATCCAGGGATATGGTTTGCAATGCCCACTAGTTTAAAGAAACACAATTAAAGCAACAATTGTTTTTTCAGAATGAGCTTGTTATTCCTTTCAGGAGAACAGAGAACACGCACAATTATAATGGAGATCACACACGGGCACACACACATACACATACACACACACACTCACTACAATGATATATTTGATGTGGGCTGTGTTATTGTTGCTTTCCACTCCTTATACGATTATACATCTTTAGCACGGTAAAATACACAGGTATAGTAGCTAATTACTTTCTCTGGCCACCTACAGTTATCTTTGGAGGAGAGAAGAAAGGGAACGGTGGACTTTCTTGTTTTTTTCTTCCTCAAATAAACAAATGGAGCGTTAATCTGGCCTCCCGCACATAAACTGAGCAACTGTCAGCCCTCGAGGGGGTTCAATTCTCCCATCGCCAATTGTGTCGAGTCCAGTGTCTGCCGTAATAGCTACTATAACCCAGTTGAAAAACAAATGAGCGATATGTAATATCTAATAGACCATTTTATTAGGAAATAATATCACCCTAAACAGATCGGATATTGTTTTTAGCAAAGCAAGTACATTTTGTATCGGATCCACTGAATTGAAAATAATACGGCCTCTTTTAGCCTGTAATGAGTCTGTAGTCTAAATGTATGATGTTGTGGGGATTCCTATTCTTATGTATGAATGTGTTACATAACAAAAATAACAACGTTAGAGGTGATACACTAACTTCAATTATTATTTCTTTCTTTGGGAATTCTTTGTGTTGATACTCAGGCGATGGATTCAAACGATTGAACCGCAAAGAGTAGTTTCCGTTTTGAAAGAACAAATCCACAAAACTGACAATGTTCATTTGAGCTGTCAATGGAGGTCTGATGGATGAAGAACAGAAACAACAGAGGTGTACAACAGCAGCAACTATAGAAAGAAAATGCAGAAAGCTCTCTCAGAAAACGACCTGTACGCTCTCGTTGGTTGGCCCTCGCTTAATACTCGTCGCCAAATCCACTGGCTACAGGTTATCTACAAGTCTCTGCTAGGTAAAGCCCCGCCTTATCTCAGCTCACTGGTCACCATAGCAGCACCCACTCGTAGCACGCGCTCCAGCAGGGATATCTCACTGGTCACCCCACCCCCAAAGCCAATTCCTCCTTTGGTCGTCTTTCCCTCCAGTTCTCTGCTGCCCACGACTGGAACTAATTGCAAAAATCTCTGAAGCTGAAGACTCACATCTCCCTCACTAGCTTTAAGCACCCGATGTCAGAGCAGCTTACTGTCACGATCGTCGTAGTGAGGAGACCAAAGCGCAGCATGATGTGAATACATCCTTTGAAAACAAACACGAAGTACACTAAACAAACAAAATATCAACACGACCGTGACCACTATAACTACTACGCTATAACTACGCTATAACTAGTGCAAACATGCAACATCACATAGACAATAACCCACGAACCCAAACTGGAAAATGGCAACCTAAATAGGTTCCCCAATCAGACACAACGATAAACAGCTGCCTCTGATTGGGAACCAATTCAGGCCACCATAGACCTACAATATGCCTAGACTAGATACACACACTTAGACATACAAAAACCTTAAAACACACATATCACCCATGTCACACCCTGACCTAACCAAAATATATAAAGAAGGTCAGGGCGTGACACTTACAGACGACTGCACCTGTACATAGCCCATCTGTAAACAGCCCATCTATCTACCTACCTCATCCCCATACTGGTATTTATTTATTTTGCTCCTTTGCACCCCAGTATTTTTACCTGCACATTCATCTTCTGCCGATCTACCATTCCAGTGTTTAATTGCTATATTGTAATTACTTTGCCACCATGTCCTATTTATTTCCTTAACTTACCTCATTTGCACTCACTGTATATAGACTTTTTGTTTTATTTTCTTCTACTGTATTATTGACTGTATGTTTTGTTTATTCCATGTGTAACTCTGTGTTGTTGTATGTGTCGAATTGCTACGCTTTATCTTGGCCAGGTCTCAGTTGCAAATGAGAACTTGTTCTCAACTAGCCTACCTGGTTAAATAAAGGTGAAATAAAAAATAAATATAAAAAAAACACAACTAAAAAAACACTGTTCAAAGTCAAGCTGTAACATCCCTCCCTTATTTTCCAGGACCGGTAAACAGGAAAAGGAATACATGCTCTGGTGAATGAAGGGAAGGAGGAGCATACTGAAAGACTTTAAGATGTAAGGAGACCGGAAGAAGCAGGTAGGGAGTATAAGGTGGGTTTGTAAGGTGTGTGTGTGTGGGGGGGGGGGGGGGGGGGGGGGGGGGGGGGGGTTAGCGTTCAACCAAAATGGGCAAAGTAAATAACATTAATGCTCATTGATTTTCTCTAAAATACAGCTGTTTATTCTACTGCCAAGGGATCAATGACAAGCCTAAATCATCATAGAAGCATTTTACTGAGCCATAGTGTAGGGGAGTCTTAAGTGAGCTGACTGGGAGAGACTAACTCCCACACCACTGCTGATACAAACAACATAATGTGCCAGATGCCAACGTATAGGGCCTAGTAGTCTTACTTTGTGCACATACACTAATGCATCCATGTACTATATGTCTTGACCAGAGCATTAGAATTTCATTAGCGATTTCATGGTTAATGGCATTACTGATTTTGTAAGTTAATGCTGGTTGATCATTCTCAATACATTCACCAAGGGGACCTGAACATTGTGCTAACCTCTGTTATTAATAAGATGCATAAATAAAGAAAACCACATTTTGAAGCAGTTTTCCCTCATAGGAAATTGATTAAATGCAAGAAACTGTATTTTTTTACATTAACCTCTCATGAAGAATGTGGGTTACACTTTACATTAAGGTACAAACCCTTTCTAAACCCTATCTCATCCCCTCATCCTATATATACAACTCTCCTTCCGTGGCCTCCAATTGCTCTTAAATACAAGTAAAACTAAATGCATGCTCTTCAACCGCTGCCTGCACCTGCCCGCCCGTCCAACATCACTACTCTGGACGGTTCTGTCTTAGAATATGTGGACAACTACAAATACCTAGGTGTCTGGTTAGACTGTACACTCTCCTTTCAGACTCACATCAAACATCTCCAATCCAAAGTTAAATCTAGAATTGGCTTCCTATTTCGCAACAAAGCCTCCTTCACTCATGCTGCCAAACATACCCTCATAAAACTGACCATCCTACCGATCCTCGACTTCTGCGACGTCATTTACAAAATAGCCTCCAATACCCTACTCAATAAATTGGATGCAGTATATCACAGTGCCATCCGTTTTGTCACCAAAGCCCCATATACTACCCACCACTGCGACCTGTACGCTCTCGTTGGCTGGCCCTCGCTTCATACTCGTCGCCAAACCCACTGGCTCCAGGTCATCTACAAGACCCTGCAAGGTAAAGTCCCCCCTTATCTCAACTCACTGGTCACCATAGCAGCACCCACCTGTAGCACACGCTCCAGCAGGTACAGTGCCTTGCGAAAGTATTCGCCCCCCTTGAACTTTGCGACCTTTTGCCACATTTCAGGCTTCAAACATAAAGATATAAAACAGTATTTTTTTTGTGAAGAATCAACAACAAGTGGGACACAATCATGAAGTGGAACGACATTTATTGGATATGTCAAACTTTTTTAACAAATCAAAAACTGAAAAATTGGGCGTGGAAAATTATTCTGCCCTTTACTTTCAGTGCAGCAAACTCTCTCCAGAAGTTCAGTGAGGATCTCTGAATGATCCAATGTTGACCTAAATGACTAATGATGATAAATACAATCCACTTGTGTGCAATCAAGTCTCCGTATAAATGCACCTGCACTGTGATAGTCTCAGAGGTCCGTCAAAAGCGCAGAGAGCATCATGAAGAACAAGGAACACACCAGGCAGGTCCGAGATACTGTTGTGAAGAAGTTTAAAGCCGGATTTGGATACAAAAAGATTTCCCAAGCTTTAAACATCCCAAGGAGCACTGTGCAAGCGATAATATTGAAATGGAAGGAGTATCAGACCACTGCAAATCTACCAAGACCTGGCCGTCCCTCTAAACTTTCAGCTCATACTAGGAGAAGACTGATCAGAGATGCAGCCAAGAGGCCCATGATCACTCTGGATGAACTGCAGAGATCTACAGCTGAGGTGGGAGACTCTGTCCATAGGACAACAATCAGTCATATATTGCACAAATCTGGCCTTTATGGAAGAGTGGCAAGAAGAAAGCCATTTCTTAAAGATATCCATAAAAAGTGTTGTTTAAAGTTTGCCACAAGCCACCTGGGAGACACACCAAACATGTGGAAGAAGGTGCTCTGGTCAGATGAAACCAAAATTGAACTTTTTGGCAACAATGCAAAACGTTATGTTTGGCGTAAAAGCAACACAGCTCATCACCCTGAACACACCATCCCCACTGTCAAACATGGTGGTGGCAGCATCATGGTTTGGGCCTGCTTTTCTTCAGCAGGGACAGGGAAGATGGTTAAAATTGATGGGAAGATGGATGGAGCCAAATACAGGACCATTCTGGAAGAAAACCTGATGGAGTCTGCAAAAGACCTGAGACTGGGACGGAGATTTGTCTTCCAACAAGACAATGATCCAAAACATAAAGCAAAATCTACAATGGAATGGTTCAAAAATAAACATATCCAGGTGTTAGAATGGCCAAGTCAAAGTCCAGACCTGAATCCAATCGAGAATCTGTGGAAAGAACTGAAAACTGCTGTTCACAAATGCTCTCCATCCAACCTCACTGAGCTCGAGCTGTTTTGCAAGGAGGAATGGGAAAAAATGTCAGTCTCTCGATGTGCAAAACTGATAGAGACATACCCCAAGCGACTTACAGCTGTAATCGCAGCAAAAGGTGGCGCTACAAAGTATTAACTTAAGGGGGCTGAATAATTTTGCACGCCCAATTTTTCAGTTTTTGATTTGTTAAAATAAGTTTGAAATATCCAATGTCATTCCACTTCATGATTGTGTCCCACTTGTTGTTGATTCTTCACAAAAAAATACAGGGGGGGGGGGATGTTTGAAGCCTGAAATGTGGCAAAAGGTTGCAAAGTTCAAGGGGGCCGAATACCTTCGCAAGGCACTGCATATCTCTCTGGTCACCCCCAAAACCAATTCTTACCTCGCCTTCCAGTTCTCTGCTGTCAATGACTGGAACGAACTGCAAAAATCTCTGAAACTGGAAACACTTATCCCCCTCACTAGCTTTAAGCACCAGCTGTCAGAGCAGCTCACAGATTACTGCACCTGTACATAGCCCATCTATAATTTAGCCCAAACAACTACCTCTCCCCCTACTGTATTTATTTATTTATTTATTTTGCTCGTTTGCACCCCCATTATTTTGCACCCCTTTGCACCCCCATCTCTCCTTTGCAAATCTACCATTCCAGTGTTTTTTTACATTTTTTTTATTTGCTATATTGTATTTACTTCGCCACCATGGCCTTTTTTGCCTTTACCTCCCTTATCTCACCTCATTTGCACACATTGTATATAGACTCATTTTTCTACTGTATTATTGACTGTATGTTTGTTTTACTCCATGTGTAACTCTGTGTTGTTGTTCGTGTCGAACTTCTTTTTTGCTTTATCTTGGCCAGGTCGCAATTGTAAATGAGAACTTGTTCTCAACTTGCCTACCTGGTTAAATAAAGCAAAGAAGTTTGACACGAACAACAACACAGAGTTACACATGGAGTAAAACAAACATACAGTCAATAATACAGTAGAAAAATGACACGAACAAAAAATAAAAAATATATATACCGTATATATAATATATATAACATGACCAAAGGTATGTGGACACCTGCTCGTCTAACATCTCATTCCAAAATCATGGGCTCTAATATGTAGTTTAGTCCCCCCTTTGCAGCTATAACAGCCTCCACTCCTCTGGGAAGGCTTTCCTCCAGATGTTGGAACAATGTTGCGGGGACTTGCTTCCATTCAGCCATAAGAGCATTAGTGAGGTTTGGTGATTAGGGGTGGCTCGCAGTTGGTGCTAGAATTAATCCCAAAGTTGTTTGATAGGGTTGAGGTCAGGGCTCTGTTTAAGCCAGTCAGTTCTTCCACACCGATCTCAATACACTATTTTTGTATGGACCTCGCTTTCTACATAGGGGCATTGTCATGCAGAAACAGGAAAGGGCCTCCCTCAAACTGTTGCCACAAAGTTGGAAGCACAGAATCATCTAGAATGTCACTGTATGCTGTTGCGTTAAGATTCCCCTTCACTGGAACTAAGGGGCCTAGCCCGAACCATGAAAAACATCCCCAGACCATTATTCCTCCGCCACCAAACTTTACAGTTGGCACTATGCATTGGGGCAGGGAGTGTTCTGGTATCCACCAAACCCAGATTCGTCTGTCCGACGGTGAAGCGTGATTCATCACTCCAGAGAATGAGTTTCCACTGCTCCAGAGTCCAAGCTTTACACCACTCCAGCCGACGCTTGGCATGGCACATGGTGAAGCTCCCGACGAACAGTTATTGTGCTGACGTTGCATCCAGAGACAGTTTGGAACTAGTGAGTGTTGCAACCAAGGACAGACAATCCACTAATTTGAAAGTGTGTCACATAATTTTGTATATACAGTATAGTGTATGTATATCTCCTCCTATAACTACTGCTGTACATATATTGTTCCTGTTTACATATTGTCCATAGTGTCTTTACACACCACAAATGTATATCCGGGACGGCTCGTTCTGACATTTCTTAATCTCTTGTTGCTTCTTCTTTTTTTGTCCTTTTCTTTTTTCCTTGGCATTATTTGTGTATTAGTATTGTACTGTTAGACATTTACTGCACAGCTGGAGCTAGGAACAAAATAATTTTGTTGCATCTGCTTTAACATATTATAATCTGTGTATGCGACAAATAACCTTTGATTTGATTTGACTTTAATGGAAAGTGTTACCGGAAGCACATATAATCATATTTTATTTTTGAGAGGGGATTTGATTCTTCGGGGGATACTAATATACTGTACATAAGATCCCTGAGGAAACCAATTTTCCTCCCCTGGGGTGTTAGAGAGAGAGAAAGGAGGCACAGAATACATTCCATCCCAGAAAACCATTAAGACCTGAGATCAAGTGTCAGACGAACGACCCCAGCCAAGTGGGAATGAATAGCGGAAGAAGCTGAAGACAAAAGCTTGTCAATTAAGGCAAACAATGTATAAAAGCCCCAGGTATAACCTCTATAAAGGCGATGGATCCATTAAGATTAATCAGACTCGACTTAGATCAATGTCGTGACTTAGATAGGCGAAGGTTTTGGCGGACAATGATATATTTTAGTATGGAGGAGTGCGGACACCTAACTGACACATCAATGGGAGGAAACTTAATTAACACTGTCTGATGTCCATCCCAAATTGCAGCCTATTCCCTAAATAGTGAATTTGTCCCTAGAGCCCTATTGGCCCTGGTCAAATGTAGTGCACTATAAAGAAAATAGGGTGCAATTTGGGACACATCATGAGTAGGGCCAGATCAAAGGGAACACAGGAGAGAAGGTGAAGGCCACATGTAAAGTGAGCACTCCCTTGCTCTGATTAAAAAAAGTGGAAAAAGGAAGAGTCCAAATTACACGGGGAGAGCAATCAAGAGGCTAGGGTGCTGTCGATGCCATTGACAGTCAAACCCCTTCTTCAGCTTTTTTCGAAAACTAAACATTATCAGTTAAAAATATAATTTTCCCTCATTGACTTTGGCCTTTGATTTACAACACCACTTCATGGCCATAATCTGTCCTATTTAGATGAATATGTTAATTATGTTTAGCTTTAAGTGCCATTATCCTTTAGTGCTCAAGCCATTCTTTTAGCTCCTGATGATAGTTACAGTATGATAGCCATTAGGACAATAGTACGGTGTCAGTATGTGGCCTTGCTGCCTTCCCTCACATAGCTGTTGTGTTGACTAAGAGGTCTAATTTCCCTGTCGTCTCTAAAAGCAAACACTTTCCACAGTTCACACTGCCGGGAGGGAGCCTCTCCAGTTCACACTAGACCCCCCTATCATTGATCCGCCGTAAAGACGTGGCATTTATCCCCACGGCAGGCACACAGACACAGACAGCTCCTCCCCCCCCCCCCCCCCCCCCCCCCCCCCCCCCCCTCTCTCTCTTTCTCTCTCTCTCGCAATCTCCCAACCTTTACTATTATTCTCTCTCTCTTTCTCTCTCGCTCTCTCTTTCTCTCTCTCTCCCTAGCTCTCTCTTTCTCTTCTCTGAGCTGATAGTGATTTTTGGTTAAGCACCAGGAGGCCCCTGGGGACGCGGTCATTACACTGCACTTCAGTGACACAGGTGATGGGTCCCAGGATGCTACTAAAAGGACCCGAAGTGGGATTGTATGGACATAATGGGAAAGGATTGTTCTCCCAGGCCCAATTATGAAAACGCCATCCATGACAAAATATAACAAGGGACTGAGGCAAAAGCAGACCATGTCTTCAGGGGAAGACAATGTAACAGATTGGCATGGCAGGACTTGTGGAAGAAGAAAACAAATCTGATGACATGGCATGGTACGCAAACTGTAGTCCATTGCCATATTGTAACCCCAGGTATATTTCCTGTCCTCTCTAATGATATTATTGAACATTTTATTCAAATTGTTTATCAAGTCAAGTGATCACATATCCTCAAAGACATTGATTGGGTAAAATAGTTTGTAAGGTGGGTTGTTGATGCTGATTTATCCAGTATTTGACTTTACCTATCCAAACAACACAGCACACACCGCTCTGAAAGCTGATTGTGGGAAATAATTTCCTCTGGCAGTCATCAGAGCAACGATACTGTCTTCAAAACAGCCCGAGGAAAGATTGGGGAAGCAGACACGCTGACGCTTTGGAAATTAGCAAAACATGATTTAACCATCTGGCGGAGCAGCAGATGCTGCCATAAATTGCTGCAACTTTCAAATGTTGATTTCCTTTAACCCAGATGAAGTTTGGAGTGCCGGTGTGTAGGGTTAGTTGACCTTAATATATTCTGGGAGATTGAGAAACAGTTTTTCTGGCTGTGGTGTTAATTTTGAAATACGTCTCACGCGTCAACTGCAGTGTTGTAAGATGGCTAATGCAGAGTAGGAGAATTGTGGAAACAACAAAGAAAATAATTATGGCAGTAATTTAATGGTACTCAAGCAGTAATCAATACACACTGAAAATGGTATAACAAAAACATTTGTCTTTGCTCTTGTAGACTCTAAATCAGGGGCGGGCAATTCCAGTCCTCGAGGGCCTGATTGGTGTCACAGTTCTGCCCCAGCCCCAGCTAACACACTTGACTCCAATAATCACCTAATGATGATCTTCAGTTTAGAATGCAATTTGATTAATCAGCTGCTAGTGATGGAGAAAAATGTGACACATATCAGGCCTTCGAGGACTGGTGTTGCCCACCCCTGCTCTAAATTAATAAAATAGCATATAAGTACTTTGAGAAATCATTTTTTGAGTGTGGATCCTACAGATGAAACTTGTGCAATATTGGCCATTTACCATATCACTTGCACTTATAACAATTTTACATTTGTGATTGGGCCCAATCCAATGTTTCTCTCCCGTTATACAAAAAGCACGTAAACCCCCTAATTTCTTTGTTTAATAATTCAGAAGAGGGTTCTGATTAAGCCACACCATGAAATACATTTGAAACACTTGTGAGAATTTGGAAAAACAGCAATTACACAATCAGTGTTTGTGACTCCTGTGCCATGTGAAGTGGCTCTTTTAATTAATGATCAAACTCTAATTAAATACTCCATTGCTCCATTGCATCGCTCTGTCATTTGGACCGATGTGACGAGTGACAGATAACTTTTTGATGAAGAGAGCGCGCATGGATTTATTTTCAATTACGTGAAGGTAATGAAAGGAAAAAGTGCAGATCAATGGACATTTGAGCGACACAACAACAATTGAGAAACATGACAGAGACAGTTGCTAAGGGAGAGAGCAGAATGGAGAGAGATGGACAGACAGATGAGAGGTATTGAGGCCACAGATAAAGGCTGTGTCCAAGAGAGGAGGGAAGGAGAAGAAGAGAGAAAAGATGGTAACACTTTACATTAAGTTGTCCCTATTACTATGTAACTAATACAGTAATAACTGTGTTCATTAGTAGTAGTTATATAGATTTTACTATGTAATTAAATGAAAATAGGAATGTTGAGGAATCCGTTATTACACAACTGGTGAAGGTTTATCCACATGTGTAACTACTGATTTTACTACACATTCTTATTCCACTAAGTAATGTTTTGTAATTACATGTTTGAAAGTAACCTGTCAATTACCATGTCAATAACTGACCTTGTTACAAGTAACTACAAGGTTCCGCTATCATTGAATCCACATGTAATGCCAGGGTTGATAAATAGGCTAGGACCAGGTAACAACAATATCAAGCAACTTAATGTAAAGTGAAACCCAATTGGGTACCTTTATCATTACTATGTTGTTACAATGTAACAACATTTTCAGACAATGACCAGGAGAACTGACCAGGAGAAATTAGGACAAAGGAGAACATTAGGTATAAGATGGGCTGAAAATCCTTTTGCCCGCGCTGGCGTTGCAGATGACTATATTGGTCCACTAATACTGGAATATTAAAGCCCCAGTGTACTACTTTGTGAAAAAAAATTATACCAAAGTATTCCTATTTTTTTTATACAGATTTTTCATACTTCCCAAGGCTATGTACTTACCCAGGAGCAAGCAACCTAATGTAAAGTGAAGTGAAATTTGTATTACTTTGTAGTTTTGATGTAACAACCTTTGCAGACAATAGGCTAACCAGGAGAAATAAGGAGACAGGAAAACATTTTTCAGTTGGACTTTTCTTTAATAAATTTGACAAAGATTCACATTCAAACTATTCAAATTCAATTCCCCATTTCAGACTCAAAAAAATAACTATTTTATGTAGTAGAAACACAGGGTGGCAAAAACTAGCTTGCTAGCATTTCCCCATCATTCACTAATGTAGCTAGCTAGCTCGGTGTCACTGGTAGCCTAATGTCAACACCTTTTCCAACTCAGTTAATAAACGTTACCAAATGATCATAAAAATCATGAAAGACTTAGCTTACAATGTTTTTGACTTACATTGCACTTTGCGTATTATAAACCTTTAAAAACATTATAACTAAAGAGAGGGGAGAGGTCAGTGTGACATCACTTCCTGGCTTCTTATATTTGCAAATGTTCTTCTTTTGAATGTGCAAACTTACAATGTCCTTCACTAAATAGTGAACAAAAAGGTAAACAAAATGTTTGATGTTTTTTTTTTTTTGTATGTGCAGAGAGAAAGAGGAAGTGAGAGGCCCAACATATATACTTAAAAACTGAAAATCAACCAATGTCAGTGTCACGTTCTGACCCTAGTTCTTGTGTTATTTGTTTGTTTTAGTTGGTCAGGACGTGAGTTGGGTGGGCATTCTATGTTTTGTGTTTCTAGATTGGTCTTCTGTGTTCGGCCTAGTATGGTTCTCAATCAGAGGCAGGTGTCGGTAGTTGTCTCTGATTGAGAATCATACTTAGGTAGCCTGGGTTTCACTGTTGTTTTGTGGGTGATTGTTTCCGTGTCTGTGTTTGTTTGCCACACGGTACTGTTTCGGTTTTGTTCACGTTTATTGTTTTGTATTCATTGAGTGTTCAGTTTATGTTTTTAAATAAACATCCATGGACACTTACCACGCCGCATCCTGGTCTGATCCTTGCTACACCTCCTCTTCAGACAAAGAGGAGGAAAATCCTTACAGTCAGCCTTTAAATGCTTTATTATCCAAATGTTGAAAGATCTTGTGGGCGATTGAGATAAATAAAATGGGGCAGTTTGAGGCCAAGTGGCAGAGAGGGATGGAGGCGCTGGAGATGGGGGTGTGAGCAGGTGTGATGTAGATGTTGTTTGTATGTGTATGTTTGTTTTGTCTAAAAATATCAAATAAAATCGTACAAAAAAATGTAATGAAGAAAAATGACAAGCTATTATTTGATTTATTTTCCTATACATTCTTCATTGTAACCACAATGTCACAGATAATTGAACAAACATAACATGAGCAGATTAACTTGGTCGAAACATTTCTTTATAAAAGACAATCAGAAAGAATGTTGGTACTTATTTATTTTGATCCAAAGCCACCAATGAGTGAGTCTGCTGATAGAATGTCAGTTTGTGAATTCTCATTCAAGTTGAGAAGTGCAACTGAAGCACAAAATGAGTCTGACGTCGAGCAGAAATGACAATAAGAAGCATTTTAGATCTGCGTTTACAAAATGCAGCAATATACTTCTTTCGCGTTTTATCTATTTTTATTGTATGAACAACGCAGAATTCTGCGTTAATGCGACCCTTGCTGTCTGCAACTACATAATAGTTGCTGTCTGTAACTACATAATATTTATAAAGGGTATACCTTACTGGGTTTCCCTTTAGATTAAGTTGCTTGCTCCTGGGTGGGTACATGATGATTACAAGAGTATCCTATGTAACTAAATTGTTCTTACATGACACTTGATTCAGTATAGCCCTTGATCACATAGAAATAACATAGAAATAAACTAATTACAATTGTTACAATTGTTGTTACCAGGTCCTAGCCTATTTGTCAAAACTGGTATTACATGATAGTTGTTATTACATGATGATTCAATGATAGTGGCACCTTGTACATGTAACAAGGTCATACACTGAGTGTTCAAAACATTAAGAACACATTCCTAAGTTTGAGATGCACCCCTTTTGCCCTCAGAACAGCCTTCATTTGTCGGGACATGGACTACAAGGTGTCGAAAGCGTTCCACAGGTATGCTGGCCCAAGTTGACACCTATGCTTCCCACAGTTGTGTCAAGTTGGCTGGATGTCCTTTGGGTGTTGGACCATTCTTGATACACTGTTGAGCATGAAAAACCCAGTAGTGTTGCAGTTCTTGACACACTCAAACAGGGGGGCCTGGCACCTACAACCATACCCAGTTAAAAGGCACTTAAATATTTTGTCTTGCCCATTCACCCTCTGAATGGCACGCACACACACTCAATGTCTCAATTGTCTTAAGGCTTAAAAATACTTCCTGTCTCCTCCCTTTCATCTACACTGATTGAAGTGGATTTAAAAGGTGACATCAATAAGTCTATATCATGGAAAGAGCAGGTGTTCCTAATGTTTTGTACTCTCAGTGTATTTTCAAATGTGTAATTACCAAAACATGGTTACATAGTGGAACTAGAGAATGTGTAATAACATGAGAAGTTACACATTTGGAATAACCTTCAGCAAGTGAATCTGTAATTATACATTCCTTCTTCCAATTGTGTAATAACTGATTCCGCAACAACCCTATCACCATGTAATTATATAGTAAAACCTATAACTACTATGTTGTTAACAGTTATTACTGTGTTAGTTACATAGTAATATGGGCAACTTAATGTAAAGTGTAACCAAAAGGAGAAATGTAGAATAGAGAGATAAATAGAGATAGATGGGAAGACGGGTAAGGGAAAGACTTAAGGGAGGGAGGAAAGGAAAGAGAGGAAGAGAGTGAGAAAGAAAGGTGCTATACTAGAGAGAGAAAGAGAGCTAGACTGGAAGACGAGTAAGGTACAGAAAGAGAGATAGAGGCGAGAAGAAAAGAGAAACTGACAAAAGTCTTGCCCAAGAAAGTAAGAGATAGAGTGAGAAGAAAAGAGAAGAGCAGCAGAAAAACTGAAAGGTAAGTAGCCCTGTTTGAGGAAGATAGCGAGAGAAAGCGAAACCCAGAGGACAATCCATCCAGGATTTTTTTTTTTAGGTCTTTGGATTTTCAAATGCTTTTCTATGGGGAAGCCAAATTATTAGGACCCAGATTGCAGTTCCTATGGCTTCCACTAGATGTCAACAGTCTAGAAATTGTTCAATATTTTAATTTTATTTAAATGAAGAAGTAGTCGTATTCTTTCTAAGTGCCACTCAGGTGGACTCTAGTCTTTTGGTGCTCTTGAATGAGAGTGCACTCCGTGTTGTTTTTCTCCGGTATTGGAAACAGTTTAATCCGTCTTCAATTTTATCAATTATTTACATTTTAGGGTACCTGAAGTTGGATTAGAAACGTTGTTTGAAATGTTTGGACCAAGTTTACAGGTAACTTATTAGATCCTTTGTAGGCATGTTGGAACAGGTGAGTTGGAACAGGTGTATTTCTGAATCAAATGTGCCAAATAAACAGACATTTTTGGGATATAAAGAAGGACTTTATTGAACGAAACGACCATTCATTGTGTAACTGAGACGTTTGGGATTGCAAAAAGATGAAGATCTTCAAAGGTAAGAGATTCATTTTATTGCTATTTCTGACTTTCGTGATGCATCTGTTTGGTTGGAAAATGTTTTTCATGCTTTTGTATGCGGGGCACTGTCCTCAGATAATCGCATGGTATGCTTTTGCCGTAAAGCCTTTTTGAAATCTGACAAAGCGGCTGGATTAACAAGAAGTTAATGTTTAAGCAAATGTAAAACACTTGTATTTTTTCTGTCTATTTCTGTATTTTGAATTTGGCGCTCTGCAATTTCACTGGATGTTGTGGAGGTGGGTCGCTAGTGGAACGTCTGCGCCAGAAAGGTTAAACTTCTGAATGAATATATAGATCGTAGCCGCCTCTTAACCTGTAGTGACACCCCATCCCGTGAACGGGACCGTTGTCATCATCTGACACTAATTAGCATAACGCAACGGACATAAATCTTCCTAAAAAATATTCATATTCATGAAAATCACAAGTGAAATATATTGGAACACAGCTTAGCCTTTTGTTAATCACCCTGTCATCTCAGATTTTCAAAATATGCTTTACAGCCAACGCTAGACAAGCATTTGTGTAAGTTTATCATAGCCTAGCATAGCATTATGCCTTGCTAGCAGCAGGCAACCTTGTCACGGAAATCAGAAAAGCAATCAAATTAAATTGTTTACCTTTTATGAACTTCGGATGTTTTCACTCACGAGACTCCCAGGTAGACAGCCAAAGTTAATTTTTTCCCCAAATTGTATTTTTGTAGGCGAAATAGCTCTGTTTGTTCTTCACGTTTGGCTGAGAAATCGCCCGGAAATTGCGGTTACCACAACGCCGGAAAAGATTCCAAATTAGCTCCCTAATATCGACAGAAACATGGCAAACATTGTTTAGAATCAATCCTCAAGGTGTTTTTCTAATATCTATTCAATAATATATCCGTGGGGACAATTCGTTTTTCACTAAGACCGATTGGAATAATGGCTACCTCTGTATTTTACGCGAGAATCTCTCTCGGAGCCACCATGTGACCACTTACGCAATGTGGCCGCCTATGGCTATTCTTCAACAGAAATGCGTAAAAGTACGTCACAATGCTGTAGACACCTTGGGGAATACGTAGAAAGCGTAAGCTCGTTGATGGTACATTCACAGCTGAATAGGGAGTCATTGGAACGCAGCGCTTTCAAAACCTGGGGCACTTCCGGATTGGATTTTTCTCAGGCTTTCGCCTGCAGCATCAGTTCTGTTATACTCACAGACAATATCTTTACAGTTTTGGAAACGTTAGAGTGTTTTCTATCCAAAGCTGTCAATTATATGCATATTCTAGCATCCTTTCCTGACAATATATCCCGTTTAAAACAGGAACGTTTTTTTTTTCCAAAAATGAAAATACTGCCCCCTAACACCAAGAGGTTTTAATGAGTTCCAAGAGCTGATCCTTTAAGAACAAATTCTTAGGAACAGTGGGTTTAAGTTCAGGGGCGGAACGACATATTTTTACCTTGTCAGCTCAAAGATTAGATATGGCAACCTTTTGGTTACTAGCCCAATGCTCTAACCACTAGGCTACCTGCCGCCCCACTTTAAAGAGCCTTCTAATCTTAGAGAACAAATAAATATAGTAAAACAATAACTTCAAACACTGTCCATTCATCACTGGATTTCTTCAAATTACTGTGCAGGAAAAGGATCTGGTCGCATGCACGAAGCTGGCTTCTTTATGAAATCACACATCCATCTGAAGGACAGTTGACCTCTTGAAGCCATATAGGAAATCAACAAGATCCACAAGTGTTCTTTCACAGTAGCTGGCCTTATGTTTTCTGCCATTTTCAACTGCACTGTCCCACTCCGTGGTGGATAACATCGACTCTTCGTTTATGTAATGGGCTGTAAGGAAGAAGTGTCCTATTTTTCAAAATCATCAGTTCACATGTCAAGTGTAATTGCCTCATTGTATTTACCCAAATTCTCTCTAAACTCCGGGACCACCCATCAGTTGATTTATTTTGCTTGATGCAGGAGTCTTGTGCGATGGGATAGAGACTGACTGAAACATTCACATCGTCATTAATTTACAAAAGGATCGTCTAATAGCTCGGATAGGTGTGGAAAAGTCCCCCAATTTGTGCCACAGTTTAGACTACCGATAGACGGTCAGTCGGAGTTGAGTCCAATTGTAAAGTGTAGCATAAAGGCCAAAAAAGGGCAAACTTGCCATGTATTCTAAAATTGTACATTTCTAACTCAATATCAGAGACCTGATTTGCCCTCACGAAAAATGCATCAACCCCTACAAATATATGAATTTATTATAATCAACAGAATAATTCAAACAAAATTAGCTGTAGCGAGAGCAGAGACTGCATACTAAAGACAATTAGAAAGAATGTGTCTTTAACCCTGCATTAAAATATTACTTATTTTGAACAAAAGCCAGGAATGAGTGGATCACTCAGCCCTATGCTGTTCCTGCTTCTGTTGCCTTTTTTATTCTATGATCACCAAGCCTCATGCACCTGCAAAATGTTGGATAAAGCAAGTTCACAAATCTTGCAGTTTTTAAGCTTTGCTATTCTGTGTTAATTAGAACAGACTCTCTGGTATTACTTATACTTTATTTAGTGTTGTTTACAGTCTTCCAAACTGGCAAATTAATTATATTGTAATCTAACAGCACCTGTTTGTCATGCAACACTATCCAATGCACTTTTGACAATGATTTTACATGAGGCCTAATTACATGATATGCCTAAAATACTTATATCCACTAGGCTAAAAAATAATACAATTTTGCCTTTTGATTATTTAATTAACCTATATTATCCCTTTGGAGCACATGCAAAAGGATAATGGAGTGAAAGTGCACTGTACTGTAAGTATGCAACAACGTAGCCACAAAAGAAGTCATTCACCATTGATGGGCTATCAGCAGGACAATAGATTCTTGCCGAGTTGAGGGACTTTAAAAGTATTAATGGCATGTCACTTCACCTATCTCTTTGCATAGCCCACCACATGCACTGTTTTCTAACCACATCTGGATGTATTCCACAAGTAAATGTAACAAATTACTATGGGAATAAATATCACTGAATTACAGAAATATTGGTATTAAGTAGGCTAATGCAATTGAAGGCAACAAATTGTTGCTTACTGAAACACCCAAAGTCATTCAATTGTTATAATAGTATTTGAAGCAATAGCCTACCCGCGTGTATTCAACTATTTCAGCACTGTTTCGCGCTGCTTTGAGACAAGCATGAAGACTGATCTTGATAAATAAATACGATTTTTATTTTCACTGAATCTCTGTTTGGGTGTTGGTTAGCCTATAATTAGGGTGTGGAAATTTTGCTCTTCCCTGCCAGTCGCTTAGTAGCCTAGGCCTGCTCCCAACCGGTCACGTTGTAATTAATCCCATACAGTCTGTTCTAACAACAAAAAATGCACAGCCAATATTATAAACAGTCAAATGCATTCATAAATTCAATCGCTTTAGCTGACATGTTGCGGTTTATTCATTGTTTAATTATGCAAGGCTCCCTTTAAAAAAAATGTTGCTTCATAACTAAAATGCTTGACTGTATTTAAAGACATGGGTGGCTTGTATGCTGTGTGATGACATGCACAAATTAATGAATGATTGATTGATATACTGTATATTGAAGTAGGCTTTTATGCCAATAAGTAAGTCACGCTAAAACAGCTACAGTAAACATGACTCTTAGGCCTACAGCTCCATGTCATTTCAATAACTTAGCTTCTCAAAGACGTCCTCTGGTGGTCGAACTAGCATTAATGGCAACAATGGCTGACAGTAAAATACTATGACGTCATGCACTCCCAACATGCTATACCATTCCATAGCAACCCGCAAGCTGTGGAGGCTGTTAAGGGGAAGATGGCTTTTACTAACGGCTGAAATGGAGTCAATGGAGAGGTATCAACCATATGAAAACCATATGTTTGATACCATTCCATTAACTCCATTCCAGCAATTATTATGAGTCGTCCTCCCCTCAGCAGCCTCCACTGGTGGTATGATGTAACTATTAAAGGAAGAACCACTGTAGGTAGGGGTAAAAGTAACAGGGCAACTGGGTTAGATAATAAACAGAGTAGCAGCAGCTTATGTAAAAGAGTGTGAACGTGTGTCTATGTGTGTGTGTGTGTGTGTGTGTGTGTGTGGCGTCAATATTCATGTGTATGTCTGTGTGAGCTTATGTAGTGTGTGTGTATGTGTGAGTTGGAGTGTCAGTGTAGTATGTGTGAGTGTGTGTGTTGAGTCCAGTAAGTGTGCATAGAGCCAGTGCAAGAGAGTCAGTGCAAATAAAAAGGGGGTCAATTTAAGTAGTCTGGAAAGCCATTTGATTAACTGTTCAGCAGTCTTATGGCTTGGGGGTAGAAGCTGTTCAGGAGCCTTTAGGTCCCAGAATTGGCGCTCCGGTACCGCTTTTAGATATAGATATAAAGGGTTTCTGAAATCTTGATAAATGCCACATTATCACCATTCTAAGTAAAGTGATACCGTAATAAGTAAGGGGCTTTCCTACCTGAGAGGTCCCTGTTGACTCCCAGGGCCATGCCATCTCGGAGCCAGAGCACCATGCCGTGGTACCCAGGGATGGAGCAGGGCAGGGTCACTGGCTGACCCGCCACCACCACCAGATCTGTGGGCTGCTGGGTAAACACCGCACTGGCCCCTGAAACAGAGAAAAAGGGTATATTGTCAAAATAGTTTCCATATCATTTCATTTTGTACACACACATTTAGTGATATATGCCATTAAACCACAAGAGTCTACGTCCTGTCTACTAAGCTAAATGGAATTGTTTTAAGAACGTCATACCAAGGATAATTTGATTTAGAATTTTAAGCCGTTGAAGTATCTAAAAAATATTTAAAACAAATACTTGAGGAAACATTTGTCCTTACTACTATTAGCTCATTGAATAACCAACTCACTACACGGAACAACAGATAGTCCCCTCCCCCCAAAAAAGTGTTTATCTTATATCTGAGAAATATAAGAAAAATCAGTATGTGGACACCCCTTCAAATGAGTGGATTTGGCTATTTCAGCCACACCCGTTGCTGGCAGGTGTATTAAATCGAGCACACAGCCATGCAATCTCCAAAGAAAAACATTGGCATTAGAACACTCCTACTGAAGAGCTCAATGATTTTCAACGTGGCACTGTCATAGGATGCCACCTTTCCAACAAGACAACATTTCTGCCCTGCTAGAACTGCCCCGGTCAACTGTAAGTGCTGTTATTGTGAAGTGGAAACGTCTAGGAGCAACAACGGCTCAGCCACGAAGTGGTAGGCCACACAAGCTCTCAGAACGGGACTGCTGAGTGCTGAATTGCGTAGAGCGTAAAAATCATCTGTCCTCGTATGCAACACTCACTACTGAGTTCCAAACTGCTTCTGGAAGCAACGTCAGCACAATAACTGTTCGTTGGTAGCTCCAGGAAATGTTTTTCCATAGCTGAGCAGCCACACACAAGCCTAAGATGACCATACTCAATGCCAAGTGCTGGCTGGAGTGGTGTAAAATTTGTCGCCTTTGGACTCTGGATCAGTGGAAACGTGTTCTCTGGAGTGATAAATCACGCTTCATCATCTGGCAGTCCGACGGATGACTCTGGGTTTGGCAGATACCAGGAGAATGCTACCTGCTCCAATGCAAAGTGCCAACTGTAAAGTTTGGTGGAGGAGTAATAATGGTCTGGGGCTGATGTTCATGGTTTAGGCTAGGACCCTTAGTTCCAGTGAAGGGAAATCTTAATGCTACAGCATACAATGACATTCGAGACAATACTGTGCTTCCAACATAGTGGAAACAGTTTGGGGAATGCCCTTTCCTGATTCAGCAAGGTCAATACAAAAATGGTTTGTCGAGATTGGTGTGGAAGAACTTGATTGGCCTGCACAGAGCCCTGACCTCAACACCATTGAACACCTTTAGGATGAATTGGATCGCCGACTGTAAGTCAGCCCTAATCGCCCAACATCAGTGCCCAACCTCACTAATGCTCTTGTGGCTGAATGGCAGCAAGTCCCTGCAGCAATGTTCCAACTTTTAGTGGAAAGCCTTCCCAGAAGAGTGGAGGCTGTTATAGCAGCAAAGGGGAGACCAACTCCATATTAATGCCCATGACTTTGGAATGAAATGCTCGAAGAGCAGGTGTCCACATACTTTTGGTCATGTTTTGTACTTCCATAAATGTTTTCGACTGGTCCCGGGGACATTCAGATGAGTCTTGTGAGGCCGATAGGCATCCTTTACATAAAGGGATCATATTAGTGTGTAGCCGAAACTGTTTGTACGCTACAGACAGAAGTTGGCTGATGGGTCCTCCCGAGTGGCGCAGTGGTCTAAGGCACTGCATTGCAGTTCTAGATGTGTCCAGGATCTGTCGCAGCTGGCCGGGACCGGGAGACCCATGGGGCAGCGCACAATTGGCACATCGTTGTCCGGGTTAGGGGAGGGTTTGGCCTGCAAGGATGTCCTTCATCCATCGTGCTCTAGTGACTCCTGTGGCGGGCTGGGCGCATGCATGCAGGCCCAGTCGCCAGGTGTACGGTGTTTCCTCTGACACATTGGTGTGGCTGGCTTTCGGGTTAAGCGGGCATTGTGTAAAGGAGTAGTGTGGCTTAGTTGGGTTGTGTTTGGGAGGACGCATGGCTCTCGACCTTCGTCTCTCCCGAGTCTGTATGGGAGTTGCTGCGATGAGACAAGACTGTAACTACCAATTGGATACCACGAAATTAGGAAGAAAAAGTAAAACATATATATTTTTTAAATAAATAAGTTGGCAGAGTTCCACGATGCTTGTGGGGGTCAAAACGGAGGACATTGTCGTGTTCATGACAGTCTCTTCTTTCCCTAGAGGGATCATAATCGTTTGTAGGCTACAGGGTCTGACAAACACCGCTCTAGCTCTGTCACCGTTCACCTTAGATATGGAAGTATTACGTTGGTGGATGCGATGGATTGAGACGCATTCAATGCAAAAAAAACAGTTCTCTGTCTTAAACTGACAGATTTTATGGGGATTGTTTTATTATGCTCATTTGATTTCAGCGGGTCGCAGACATCAACCTCAGGGGGTTAAAGCTGACGCTCTTATCCAAAGCGACTTGCAGTAGCGCATGAATACATTTTCATATGGGTGGCCCCAGCAAGTATCAAACCCACAACCTTGGCATTGCAGGCGCAATGCCCTGCCAACTGAGCCATGCTAGCCTGGTGAGCAACAGCGCTGCTTCCAAGGGGGTACCGTCAGGGTAGATGTTAGATCGATGAAGCATTTGTTAGATATTTTTTTTCCTGAGTGCAACAATGAATCCTAATACTAATGTTGCCACAGTAGCCCAGTCAAAATAAGCATACAGAAGCTATGGATGGAAGCAAGTCCGCGGACCATGCACCACCACAGAAAAACAAAAGATAAAGCGCTAATGATGTAGCAATGAACTATTGACTTAACTGAGCTATGTTCAACAGAGAACACAAACAAACGGTAATTACCAATCATTTCTGTTAAATGGGGCAAGGAGAGGGAGAGGGAATGTAGCTGTTAGTGAAGGTATAAACAAACAAGAAATTGAACGGGCTGAACAGAGATGAAGGACAGGATGAAGAAAGACTAATCAAACAGTTGAAAGTCCTGCTGAGACAGAGGCTGTCCAAATATGGACAATTGCAAAGGTGACTATGCAATGTGTTAGTTAGATAGTGTCCATGGATGGTTGACTTAATGGGGATTGGCTCGCATAGCGAAAAAATTTACAGGATAAGGTGCTGGCATTCGGCCACATCATCCCACATTCATAAATACTCCAACCCATTATCACATGGAAATATTCACACTCAACTTTCATTGCCTGCCATTTATGTTGACGTAAGGCTTACGGTAATGATGACACCAGGTATTAGGAGAGTACTTCTATTAACATCACAATTGCCTTTTTAACCGCAAATGCATCACAGCAACCATCAAATAAAAAATTATCCCATGTAACTGTTCAACTTGATCTGTCTTTAGTCTCATTCATTCCCATCTCAATCCTCATTGCAACAAATGACTGCAGTGTCTTTCTATTGCTGGCAGCAGAGATGATCAGACATATCCAGCTATAGATTCTCTTGCAGCACACAGTGGTTATCTACTGTAATGTACACAGTATAGGTCAAGCACCATGTCTGTCTGAGAGACACAGTCACACACCCATGTGTGTGTGCGAGTGTTTGTGTGCGTGTGTGTGTGTACATGAGTGGAATCAACACTGAAGTACGGACTGGTGCATTGCTGACAGCAGCTAGCCTCATTTAGAGAACGCATCTTGAAAGGGTATGAATATCGTGAGACAGGGTTCTCTGGAGGAGGGTTCGGTACAAGGTACGTGCAGGACACAGCCGGCTTTTATATCGTTTTGTAGGAGGAAAACTTGAATGTCTCGCTAAAGAAAATAACACGTATTCAAGGTCTTGCTGAATTGTGTTTCTACTATATCAACATCTCCGGTACACTGTGTCCAAACATTTTATACAGGAAAATCCTTTGGCTCTTTACTTCCTATAATGCGAAAAAAAAGGGGGAAAGCAGACGACATAAACCAAATCTTTACTTCTGCTCTCTCTGGAGACGTACTTGGTCGATTTCCGTCTCTTAATTCAATAAGCTGCAGCTTTATGAGATGTGCCTTTCATAAACATCATCCAACCATTGATTAGATGAATCTCCATAGAGAACAGACACAGCAAACATAAGAACTGCTGTGCTATATTAGGGTGGTAGAGAGGATTATATGTCCCAAATGCCACCCTATTTTCTATATACTGCACTACTTTTGACCAGACCCATAGGGCTCTTAAGGGGAATAGGGTGCCATTTGAGACGCAAACATAGTCTTGTCTTGTCTACAGGCTTCCTTATTATGCTTCCATTTTGACAGTTACAGCTCTTAAGTTGTCTAATGTGTATCTATTGTTTCTATGGCAACCTGTATTTCTATCTCATATCTGATGTTATTAAGTGCTCTTGCTGAACAGTTGTTGTAATATGTGCTTATTACTATACGTAAAAAGTGTATTTTAGTATTTTATATACGATTATTTATCTACCAGTCATCCCATGGTCCAGATCCAGACAGTTGCAAGATGGATGGCATGTTGAATATCGATCAGGCTGATGAGTCATGATGCCTTTCTCCCCAGACAATCCAACATTTTCTCAGTCCATTAGTGGAATCAACATTGTGTTACATGAGGCATTGCTGGTGCTCATAAGGGGCACATTTGTTTAGTTCATGCAGGCAAGGTAGCAGCCTTTCACAGATTTAGACAGGACTTGATATCTTGGCGAAATTACTGCCAACATCATCTTCAGGTAAGCAAAGGGTGACAGTGTCAGGTAGTAAAAAATACTGGGACGTTCTGTGGGTGAAACCACTGTTGACTTGAGAAGGAGACCTATATGTTTGACTCTTGGGTTTTTACGCCATTCTGTTCATAAAATGTGCCTCCTCTGCCCCCTCTCCTACTAATAAATTGTATTTCATCTCATTATCTCACCTTGCCTCCTTTTCAAAGTACATTGGAGAAGATTGTCTGAAGGACAAATCTAGGATCCTCTCCAATGCGTTTTGAGGGAGAGGCGAGGAGAGAGGATGCAAGGAATCAAGGAAATGCATTTGAGATGAACTATTTTGAGGTGCATGTCTGTTTCAAAGACAGCATACTGTATGAATTAGCATTATTTCTACTCTGTGCTGTATGCATAAGGGAAATATACCTGCCTGCACAAACTGTTTACTTCCACTCATGATAAACAGTTCAGTTGAGTATTGTCTTTGCCACTGTTGGCGACATTAACAATATTCATGCTGACTTTCCACAGCAAATGTATTTCCCAGTACTCTCACCAATGTCAAAAGGCTGCCATCTCAAAATGCAGAAAAATGACTTGGTTTGACACAGTTTAACAAACAAAATCGACAGTTTGAGACCTCAGATAACCTCAGAAAGAGCACTGCCCCAAGAGAGACTTAAGGGAAAAGTCTGTTCACATTTACATTGCATTTAAAACCAAATGGAATCTCAGGATCTGTGGGGGTGCAATGTAATGCTTCAATCTAGCCCTGGACTCCTAGTGGTGCCTCACAACAGGGATTCTGCAGAGCATGGATAGCTCTAATGGGAGTCTGAATATAACAAATGAATCTCATCATCTCATCGCCGGCTTCTCAGTGTGCGAGGACACACTGAGTCAAATCAAAACAAATACATATATTTTGTCAAGGATACTTCTCATAAATGTTCTGTTTGCCTAAAACTTTTACATTTCCCTTCACATTCAGGATGCCAAATTACATGAGCTCCTCCAGCACAAAGGCAAAAATTGTGCCTGTGCCAAACATTCTGAATTAGTTGGAGACTGAAGTTCTCAGAAGTACAGAATGTTTTAGTTGTTAGAAGACTTACAATTGGGAGATGTGCCAAAATACAAGAGTGAGTAATCACTTTGTTTGTACCATGACTTACTCAAGACAGTAAGGGAGTCTACACACACAGAAATTACTCAAGAGTAACTTAAGCTGAATTCACAAAACAGCAATCTCTGTTGGAAACCTCAATACATTGCTGCAATGTCTAGTTGATGATAGTTCAATTTGTCTGCAAATCTCATCTTGAGTCAAGGCTACTGAAGATAATCAGTTTTGACAGGGTCACAGAGTAGTGTTGTACAACAGGGTTGGCATAAGGTAACAGGGTTGGAACATCGTTCCTAGAGGTGTTTGCCAATGTAATATGCACGGTATTACAGGGATCGATTTCTCCCGTTTGCCTGTGGATTTATTGAAATGCTATTAGGCTTATGAGTGGTGCCTCATTCCCTTACCTGTTGAGAACACTGAGAAGAGGGACATTTTGGCAGCTTGACTTAATAGTCACAAAAGACTGTGAAAGGTTTTGCCACGGCAAGATGGAAATGTGTGCCATAAACATCATCAGCGATTTAGTGCCAGAGTGCTGAGAACCATTCATTCTCATTACCGTCACAGCCCTGCAGTCCCTTCACACTGCTCTAGGGAGAGGTGGCCACTGGTGTCCATAAACTAAAACAGGAGAGAGTGAAATATGGGGTTGTGTGCCCTGTCAACTTTGTGGGGACTAGTGCTTTGAGTGTATGCTGGGCTACAGCACTAAAATGTCACAGTCGAAGATTGTAAAGTAATATTACATCAGTTTGGTTCCTGTCAGTGCAATGTAAATTGTTAACAGCCGTGACAAAAATGATTCCATTTCATTGTCTTCCGGGGTTCCCTTTGTATTGTTATTGTCAGAAGGAGAAATGAGTCTATCAGAGGAAGAAAAACAAGAAAAAAAACGTTGAATTAATCTACCGTGTATAATGGAATTATTACAGAGGATTGTAACGATCCACCTACAGTCCACAGTACTGTGAAATGTTTTCTGAGGATTTGACCAAATGTGTTTCCAAATGCTGAACAAAATTGTCAAGATTGAAAAACCAGCCAGTCTTTCCTTCTAATCTTCTGTATTTTTTAAATAAAAGATGGAAATGTGCCACAGTGTGACAAACACAAAAACATTATGTGTTGCCTCCCGTGGGTCTTCTGTGAAAAATGAAATTGTTACTTGTCAGGTTGGAGACAGACCTTGGAAGATAAGAGGTTTGGTTTTGGAGAAGAAGAAAAAAGGTCAAATTGGGCTTCCATTCAATTCTCCAAGTTACCCAGCTCCCGCTTCAGAAAACAAAGTGTCTTCTCCAGCTTCAACTAGGGTTGAGGGTAAGAGAGGAGAAAATGGAGCTAGAAGAACTTTGATTCTAGGATTGATCCTCCACCCACTGCACGAACAAAAGGTGCTCAAACGCAGCCCTAGGCCATTATCGCTGAAACGGAAAACACGAATCCAAACACCGCCAATCAAATAAGAGTTTCACTTCCTCTAAACCCAAGATAAAAGCGCACGAAGATCATGCTTTCCTTCCTTCTCTTGTAACATCATGAGGCGCGTGGGCGTTTTCCACATGACTGTTTACTTTAAACATAACTGCAGTTGCTTCACGTACACTGTATAGGCCTAAAGTAACTGCAAGGGGGGTGTGGGGGCTTCAATTCTAAAGAAGTCAAAAAGGTTTATTATGCCTTGTGGAATGGAAAAAAGAGAGTAGAGAAGTGCTTAAGGCCCATTTCCATTAGCCTTTAACAACACTGAGCTTTTAACAACTGAAAAGCCGGAAGTAATTGATAGATCGTATGCAGGGAGTTGTGTAGTGGGGGGAATGATTGTGAAAAGAGATGTGGGTAGAGAAGCTAATCTTGCCCCTGAGATGCAGCAAAAGGCCAAGCCATTGTATCAGCATAGAAACCTGTGTGTCCGACTCTCTGTTATGATTTCTTATTATCTCTGCTGAACAACGCTCCACAGCAATTACAAGGCACCTCTGCTTCAAGGAGATTAGTTACTTTGTGTAAGAACAAAGCCACGGACAACAACCTTGAGCACTCCCTAAGCGCACATGAAAATAGGCAATAAAAAGGGGGGGATTGCACGACCTGTTTCACAGTTATGGTTTACTGTAAACCAATCTGACATATGAACTTGTCTTTTTTAAAAGATTCTTTATAAAATAGAAATGCAAAAAACAACGTTGGTTGTGTTTGGCCACAGCTTTTGATGTGAAGAACAATAAGTCTGGAAAGAAATCCCAGGGTTGAGTTGGACTGTAACGATACATTGATTCTTGTCAATATAAACAATTTCATTATAATCAATCACTTATTCAGAGGCAAAATATAATAAAGGTGAAAAAAATGGTCTCTAAAAATGATTTAGGATTAGGTCATTACTGCGATGCAAGACGCTGAAATAAGTCACTCTTTCTTTGTACAGAATGAAGGTAAAACTCAACCAATACCCATTATCTAGCCATGGTGATATAACACCATAGAATATATTGATTGGTTGATTGATCAAAATGAACCCGGTCAGCGCTATCTGTTAAACTGATGGGTAATGACACTTTGGTGATGACCAAAAAGAGATGTTATCAAATTTAGTGCTCTGGAGTAGCCAGCTCTGGGAGAGAGAGAAAATTGTTCTTCTCATGTAGAGATAGTGGCCATGTAGAGATAGAAGCCATTGGAGATAGAGGCCTTGTGGAGATAGAGGCCATGTAGATATTGAGGACCATGTAGAGATAGAGGCCATGTAGAGATATAGGACATGTAGAGATAGAGGACATGTAGAGATAGAGGCCATGTGGAGATAGAGGCCATGTGGAGATAGAGGCCATGTAGAGATATAGGACATGTAGAGATAGAGGACATGTAGAGATAGAGGCCATGTAGAGATAGAGGCCATGTGGAGATAGAGCCCATGTTAATATTGAGGCCATGTAGAGATAGAGGCCATGTAGAGATAGAAGCCATGTGGAGATGGAGACCAAGACCTCCCTTATGTTATATGACCTCTCATTTTTAGTGACTAAAATAAACACTTTCATTATGTATTTCTCCATGCCAGGCCTTTAGCTTTAAAGTCACAGAACTGTGACTTAAAGATTGCAGTGACAAACACATACAGGCTGATGTAATCACATACTGTATATCAACATTTCCCCCCTCCCCCTCCAAACTCGGTCTCACTTTTCTACAGTTTACATTTTAGTCGTTTAGCAGACGCTCTTATCCATACTTTCTATGTTACTTCAGCTCATTTATCAGGTTTTTAGTATTCTGTCTGACATTTCAGGCCTTTGACGGGCAGGAGGCACCCAGTGAGAATGCTGCTGCAGGGGGCTTGGCTACCTCTTTTGTCTGACCTCAACACACTCTCCGAGAGCAACAACTGCTGTTGCTGTGCAGTTTCCCAAATGGCACCCTATTCCTGTGATAGTGCAGTCCTGACCGGGGACCCATAGGGAAAACCATAGGGCTCAGGTCAAAAGTAGTGCGCAATATAGGGAGAGGGGTGCCATATGGGGTGCAGGTGCTGTGTTCTAGAGGGAGACGGAGAGATGCAGGTTGAAAAAAACTGTCCTTTTTTTACACGGACTCTCCCCCCTCCATCTCATTCCCTCATTCCCTCTGCTCTCCTTCATTCCCTCTCGTTTCTCTCTTTCATTCCCTCTGCTCTCCTTCATTCCCTCTGCTCTCCTTCATTCCCTCTCGTTGCTCTTCTTCATTCCCTCTCGTTGCTCTCTTTCATTCCCTCTGCTCTCCTTCATTCCCTCTCGTTGCTCTCTTTCATTCCCTCTGCTCTCCTTCATTCCCTCTCGATGCTCTCTTTCATTCCCTCTGCTCTCCTTCATTCCCTCTGCTCTCCTTCATTCCCTCTGCTCTCCTTCATTCCCTCTCGTTGCTCTCCTTCATTCCCTCTCGTTGCTCTCTTTCATTCCCTCTGCTCTCCTTCATTCCCTCTCGTTGCTCTCCTTCATTCCCTCTCGTTGCTCTCTTTCATTCCCTCTGCTCTCCTTCATTCCTTCTCGTTGCTCTCTTTCATTCCCTCTGCTCTCCTTCATTCCCTCTCGTTGCTTACTTTCATTCCCTCTGCTCTCCTTCATTCCCTCACACTGCTCCTGCTGAGAGTTAAAAACCCAGCAGCGTTGCAGTTCTTGACACACTCATGTTGATGCGCCTGGCAACCTAGTTCCATACTCTGTTCAAAGGCACTTAAATATTTTGTCTTGCCCATTCACCCTCTGAATGGCACACACACAATCCATGTTTCACTTTATTCAAGGCTTAAAAATCCTTCTTTAACCTGTCTTCCCCCTTCATCTACACTGATTGGCGTGGATTTAACAAGTGACATCAATAAGGGATCATAGCTTTCACCTGGGTTCACTAGGGTCAGTCGATGTCATGGAAAGAGTGTTCCTAATGTTTTGTAAAATCAGTGTATATGTCCAAACATACACTGATATAGAGGACAACCATGCACTTATCTTTGCATTATATAAACACTGGCATACTCAGTTTGAAACACTATCATAAAGACAGAATAATTCCCACCTTAATTTAGTTGCATATGACACACACACACACACACACGCACACACACACACACACACACTGGGACTGATTAAGAAATAGGCCCTGGGGCTTTCAATCTGGTCTTGAATTCAAACAAACAATAGCCTTAGGAGGATTAGGAGGAAATATATATACTGTATACATAATACATACAGTGCATTTGGAAAGTATTCAAACCCCTTGACTTTTTCCACATTTTGTTACATTACACTACAACCTTATTCTAAAATTGATTAAATCGTTTTGTTGACCTCATAAATCTACACACAACACATATTGATAAAGCAAAAACATGTTTCGAGAAATGTTTGCAAAAAAATAAATAAACTGAAATGGCACATTTACATAAGTTCTGTTTTTGTTTTTTTGTACTATAAACCTGTTTTCACTTTGTCATTATGGAGTATTGTGTTTAGATTTATGTGTAAAATGTTTTATTTAATCAATTTTAAAATAAGGCTGTAACGTAACAAAATGTGGAAAAATGGAATGGGTCTGAATAAGGGACAGAGTCTGGGCCCCAGTAGGCTCCTGCATTAAGCTGACCCTGCACACTCACAAACAAACACAAACACTGGTACTCTCTCATTTAGACCTGTTCTCCACCTTGCAGCTCACTGTAACAAGTGGCAGACAGAGTTCATGATCGCTTGCAATGGGATATAAACACTCCCGTCAAAGATAGTCCTGCCGTCACACATCACATCGTTCTAATGAAAAGTTTCCCATAGGTACAAATCCAGGATCAGATTCCCCTCCCCCAATCCTAACCTTAACTATTAGTGGGGGAAATGCAAAACTGATCCAAGATCAGAATCTAGGGGCAACTGCACCTTACACCACTTCACATCTGTGTGACAAAGAGACTGCCAGCTGTCTAACATGACAGGTGATAATTGCTGCTATAACACTAATGTCATGGGCTCAGACACCAACAGAAGTAGCAGCACAATTGTCTGATCTTATTAACACTGGTGACGCACACTCACACACACACACACACACACACACACACACACTCTCTCTCTCTCGCTCTCTCTCTCTCCCTCGCTCGCTCTCTCTCTCTTTCGGTCCCTCGCTCTCTCTCTTTCTCTCTCTCTCTCCCTCGCTCTCTCTCTCTTTCGGTCCCTCGCTCTCTCTCTTTCTCTCTCTCTCTCTGTCTCTCACACACACAAACAGACATTGAGTCAAGGCAGAGTACAGCACTAATTAGGCTGGGGCACCATATGAGACTACAGAGGGGAATTGGCATTGTTTGGGTATTATTTTCTCTGTCATTGTTACCCATACTCCAGCTTTTCTTTCTAATTTGTAGCTATAAGATTTTTTATTTATTTTGAATTTGACTTATTTATTCTCGGTATAGCAGAGGAATAACAGGGTAATAACCATGGTAATTATCAGTCATTGCTATTACAGTAATGAGAAACACAATTTCCTGGTTATTACCAGGTAAGGTAAGTCAGACTGTAGTTTCTATGTAATGACTTTCCATATTACTGTTCTGCTGTTTCCATATTGTTCTTGGTCTGTTGAACCCTATGAACACAATTCAATTTGTGGGATTTTACTGTGCGATTACATGGTATCAGTGCTGGAAAATGCATTTTTACTTATTTCCCTTTAGTTCTACTGTTGTATCCCAGCCTAACAACAAACTGAGACCATGGTGTGTTACCTGGGAACAAAGATAGTATATTTTCTATGTAATACAGTGTGGTATCAGGATTAGATGTGTAAGACACATTTGCCCTGGTCAACACAACCCGATGAAAGAAAGCAGAAGGATTACAATAGCAATGGAGGAAACAACCTTGGGTTGAATAAACAGGAAACCATCATCTAGGCACTTGAGACCATTGCAAACAGACCAGACCAGAGATCCCTGAGAATGCTCCAATTCTCCATCATCTGGCCATCGTAACAGGCAGGTGAAGATGACCTATAGGGACATTTCCCACGGGAAGAAAGAAAAGAAACGTACATCATCACCAGGCTCCCCCACTGCCGAATCACATCCCGGCATAGCCTCGCATGGCCTCCACACCCAGGCTTATGGACAATCTGGTGTGACTGCATTACTTCTGCCTGCCGGAGCAGTACTCGCAACCATCATCTTGCTTCCTTGCGGTCCCCCGTGTGTGTTCAAGCAATCCCATTCCCCTCAATGGCGGTTGTGGTGACATTGCGGCAGTGACAGGTTGCTCAACGGCGAAGGTTCTCCTGCTCAGCTAATGGAGCTAATGTGTGGTGGAAAGGTCAAGTCAGGGAGGATTAGGGCCTAGTCCGCCGCTGACAGCTGTGACCTTATCAACACTAATGTCCCCATGCAGCACTATACCATCTCTCTCTGTCTCTTGCCATCTCTCCCGTTACTTCCCTAGTGGCTCTGACTAACACTGAGGCCGCAGTGACAGCGGAACTGACAGAGTGACAAAGGATGAGGGTTGGTTGGGAGACGTTGAAGGAGGCTGGGATTAGGTCAGCAAGTCAAAGGTCAAGGGTCAACGCCAAGGTTTACAGTGTGATGCGGGATGACCCCTATGATGCAACGTTACAGGTGTGAGTCAGAAGTGCTGACATGAGCTCCCCTTCAAGGATAGGGTTCTGCCTGTGTCTGTACTGATTGTGTCGTTTATGTCAGATTGTATGTGTTGTGTTATGTTATGATGTTCTGTTAACACATACCATAATACACTACATAGCACATAAAACATGAGTATTATTAGAATGTCAGCAGGTAAAAACTCACTTACGCCTCTTCTCTGGTTATCTGCCAAGTGTCTCACATGGTGTCAGACAACAACAGGGTTGCATACAGCAACAACAGAGACTGATTCATTACCATGGGGTTCTGTGTTAGATGATGACACCTGGTTGTTGATAGTTGAGCTCATCTTTTAAAGAAATACACATAGTAATGATCAGATGTAACAGATTGATTTTTTATTTTATTTTTTTATTTCACCTTTATTTAACCAGGTAGGCTAGTTGAGAACAAGTTCTCATTTACAACTGCGACCTGGCCAAGATAAAGCATAGCAGTGTGAACAGAGAACACAGAGTTACACATGGAGTAAACAATTAACAAGTCAATAACACAGTAGAAAAAAAAGAAAAAAAAAGAGTCTATATACATTGTGTGCAAAAGGCATGAGGAGGTAGGCAAATAATTACAATTTTGCAGATTAACACTGGAGTGATAAATGATCAGATGGTCATGTACAGGTAGAGATACTGGTGTGCAAAAGAGCAGAAAAGTAAATAAATATAAACAGTATGGGGATGAGGTAGGTAAATTGGGTGGGCTATTTACCGATAGACTATGTACAGCTGCAGCGATCGGTTAGCTGCTCAGATAGCAGATGTTTGAAGTTGGTGAGGGAGATAAAAGTCTGCAACCTCAGTGATTTTTGCAATTCGTTTTTTTTTTTGCGATTTTTGCCAAAAATGAGGTGTTGGGTTTAGGGATGATCAGTGAGATACACCTGCTGGAGCGCGTGCTATGGGTGGGTGTTGCCATCGTGACCAGTGAACTGAGATAAGGCGGAGCTTTACCTAGCTTGGACTTGTAGATGACCTGGAGCCAGTGGGTCTGGCGACGAATATGTAGCGAGGGCCAAAGTGGTGGGTGGTATAAGGTGCTTTAGTAACAAAACGGATGGCACTGTGATAAACTGCATCCAGTTTGCTGAGTAGAGTATTGGAAGCGATTTTGTAGATGACATCGCCGACGTCGAGGATCGGTAGGATAGTCAGTTTTACTAGGGTAAGTTTGGCGGCGTGAGTGAAGGAGGCTTTGTTGCGGAATAGAAAGCCGACTCTAGATTTGATTTTAGATTGGAGATCTTTGATATGAGTCTGGAAGGAGAGTTTACAGTCTAGCCAGACACCTAGGTACTTATAGATGTCCACATATTCTAGGTCGGAACCATCCAGGGTGGTGATGCTAGTCGGGCGTGCGGGTGCAGGAAACGAACGGTTGAAAAGCATGCATTTGGTTTTACTAGTGTTTAAGAGCAGTTGGAGGCCACGTAAGGAGTGTTGTATGGCGTTGAAGCTCGTTTGGAGGTTAGATAGCACAGTGTCCAAGGAAGGGCCGGAAGTATACAGAATGGTGTCGTCTGCGTAGAGGTGGATCAGGGAATCGCCCGCAGCAAGAGCAACATCATTGATATATACAGAGAAAAGATTCGTCCCGAGAATTGAACCCTGTGGCACCCCCATAGAGACTGCCAAAAAACCGGACAACATGCCCTCCGATTTGACACACTGAACTCTGTCTGCAAAGTAGTTGGTGAACCAGGCAAGGCAGTCATTAGAAAAACCGAGGCTACTGAGTCTGCCGATAAGAATATGGTGATTGACAGAGTCAAAAGCCTTGGCTAGGTCGATGAAGACGGCTGCACAGTACTGTCTTTTATCGATGGCGGTTATGATATCGTTTAGTACCTTGAGCGTGGCTGAGGTGCACCCGTGACCGGCTCGGAAACCAGATTGCACAGCGGAGAAGGTACGGTGGGATTCGAGATGGTCAGTGACCTGTTTGTTGACTTGGCTTTCGAAGACCTTAGATAGGCAGGGCAGGATGGATATAGGTCTGTAACAGTTTGGGTCCAGGGTGTCTCCCCCTTTGAAGAGGGGGATGACTGCGGCAGATTTCCAATCCTTGGGGATCTCAGACAATATGAAAGAGAGGATGAACAGGCTGGTAATAGGGGTTGCGACTATGGTGGCGGATAGTTTCAGAAATAGAGGGTCCAGATTGTCAAGCCCAGCTGATTTGTACGGGTCCAGGTTTTGCAGCTCTTCCAGAACATCTGCTATCTGGATTTGGGTAAAGGAGAACCTGGAGAGGCTTGGGCGAGTAGCTGCGGGGGGGGGGGGGGGGGGGGGGGGGGGGGCGGAGCTTTTGGCCGAGGTTGGAGTAGCCAGGAGGAAGGCATGGCCAGCCGTTGAGAAATGCTTGTTGAAGTTTTTGATAATCATGGATTTATGGTGGTGGTGACCGTTTTACCTAGCCTCAGTGCAGTGGGCAGCTGGGAGGAGGTGCTCTTGTTCTCCATGGACTTTACAGTGTCCCAGAACTTTATGTAGTTAGAGTTACAGGATGCAAATTTCTGCCTGAAGAAGCTGGCCTTGGCTTTCCTGACTGACTGCGTGTATTGGTCCTGACTTCCCTGAACAGTTGCATATCGCGGGGACTATTCGATGCTATTGCAGTCCGCCACAGGATGTTTTTGTGCTGGTCGAGGGCAGTCAGGTCTGGAGTGAACCAAGGGCTATATCTGTTCTTATTTCTGCATTTTTTGAACGGAGCATGCTTATCTAAAATGGTGAGGAAGTTACTTTTAAAGAATGACCAGGCATCCTCAACTGACGGGATGAGGTCAATATCCTTCCAGGATACCCGGGCCAGGTTAATTAGAAAGGCCTGCTCGCAGAAGTGTTTTAGGGAGCGTTTGACAGTGATGAGGGGTGGTCGTTTGACTGCGGATCCGTAGCGGATACAGGCAATGAGGCAGTGATCGCTGAGATCCTGGTTGAAGACAGCGGAGGTGTATTTGGAGGGCCAGTTGGTCAGGATGATGTCTATGAGGGTGCCCTTGTTGACAGATTTAGGGTTGTACCTGGTGGGTTCCTTGATGATTTGTGTGAGATTGAGGGCATCTAGCTTAGATTGTAGGACTGCCGGGGTGTTAAGCATATCCCAGTTTAGGTCACGTAACAGAACAAACTCTGAAGCTAGATGGGGGGCGATCAATTCACAAATGGTGTCCAGGGCACAGCTGGGAGCTGAGGGGGGTTGGTAGCAGGCGGCAACAGTGAGAGACTTATTTCTGGAGAGAGTCATTTTTAAAATTAGTAGTTCGAACTGTTTGGGTATGGACCTGGAAGGTATGACATTACTTTGCAGGCTCTCTCTGCAGTAGACTGCAACTCCTACCCCTTTGGCAGTTCTATCTTGACGGAAAATGTTATAGTTGGGTATGGAAATCTCAGGATTTTTGGTGGCCTTCCTATGCCAGGATTCAGACACGGCAAGGACATCAGGGTTAGCAGAGTGTGCTAAAGCAGTGAGTAAAACAAACTTAGGGAGGAGGCTTCTGATGTTGACATGCATGAAACCAAGGCTTTTTCGATCACAGAAGTCAACGAATGAGGGTGCCTGGGGACATGCAGGGCCTGGGTTTACCTCCACATCACCCGCGGAACAGAGGAGGAGTAGTATGAGGGTGCGGCTAAAGGCTATCAAAACTGGTTGCCTAGAGCGTTGGGGACAAAGAATAAAAGTAGCAGATTTCAGGGCATGATGGTGTTTATCTTTGCTGTTTCAGATCTCTGGAGTCCTACGCAATTGCAACTTATTTGATAATAAGGCAGGATTTCTCATCGCTTATGGTCCCATTAAGTCTCAGTGTATTAAAGTCTTATCACAAACATCACAAAAAACACTGACAAACACAACTATATTCATCTGCATATTGCAGGGGGAGGCAGTTTAGGCTGAATGACTGAATGGGTTTATGCCAAAGCCACTAAGACCACAGAGGCAGGTTATTAAAGGTCCAATGCAGCCATTTTTATCTCAATATACAATTCTTTCTGGGTAAGAATTAAGTACGTTACATTTTCAATTAAAATGGTCAATATAGAAACAAAAAAAATAGTTATTTTTTTTAGGGGTAGATCATCTTTAAAATATTGCTGCTAGATTGTGAGTTCTATCAATGTAATTGTCTGCTTAATTTCCAATTCCCCATATATAATTTATTAAATATATACATATTAAATCTATTATCCTTCTTTGTTATTTTACCCTAACTCTACCACCACTCCCCTAGTTTTAGTGGACAATTTATGGACAACAATTACTTCCAGCTTAAAGATACTATATACATTTTACGGACAAGTACATTTTACACTAGTTACCTTATTTTTTTCACCCTTCAGCTACCCTCAACCCCTCCCATCTTTCTATGAAAACCACTTTATACTTGCAATATATTTTACAACTGCGCTGTGATGTTTCACAAACGTTCTAAACCTTTCAATTCTCATAGTTCATACAGATGTTTAATTAAAGATAAAATATTTTACTAAGAGTATTATTATATTATTGATTGAATGGCTATGGCTTTTCAAGTCACCCAGCAGTGCTATTTGCGGAGTTAGCTTTGGGTAAATGTTGTGATTTTTCATCCATTCCTGAACCTGCAACCAAAAACAAGCTACCAGATATGTGCAATATGGGCAGTACCAAAACAAGTGATCTAAGGATCCTGTCTCATCACAGAAAAAATCTGCAGAGCTGGGATGTTTGTGTCCCCCATAAACATAACATTATATTGATTACTAGAATTTTGTATAACAATTTGAATTGAAAAACTCTACGTTTTGAATCCAACGTTTGTATATCAGTTCAGAAACCATTTGCCATGGAAGCTGCACATTGAAAAATCCTGAAATAGAACTGGTATACTTTTTTATTTATCACAATTTTGTTTGACCAATTTTGCTCTTTAATGCAGGGCCGAAAGACAAGTTCCTTAGCTTCTCCTCCTTCCACGAACCTCCTATATTTTTGTAGAAAAGCTGAAATCAGTTGATTGTAATTTTGGATAGAGCAAACATTTTAATATATGTTTGTTAGTTGCATGTGTGACATAACTCCACCAGTCCTATTTACGATATAAAATATATCATGATATAAAATATTAAAAAAACGTTTTTTTTAATCAATTAGTATATTTGAGTTTAAACATAATATTTGTCTATTTTGAATTAAACTGAAATTGCAACAGGCTTCTATGGTTTGTTTTAAAAATAGCTATATTTTGGAGATTACTTCATTTTCAGATAACTGAATGTGAGAGGTTATAATCTGAATAAAGGGAAAGGGACTATTTTTGAACACGGTGTGAGCCATTCTTACTAATCTGCTGGACAATCACTTCAGATTTCAGTATAATGTTTGCATGACTGAAGCCTTTAATTAGAGGTTCAATTCTTTAATATTAAATCATTTTAGCCCTCCAAAATATTATTATATAAATAGGCCCATTTAATTTTGTCAGGCCGAATAAAGTGGAATATATTTTGCTCTTTAATTTAAACAAGTAGTTTGGTGTAGGCAGGGCCTTAAGCAAATAGGTAAACTGGGATATGATTAAAGAATTAATTAGGGTGGTTTTTCCACAAATAGACCAGTATTTACCTTTCCATGGTAGCAAAATCTTATCAATTTTTGCTAACTTTCTATAAAAATGTATTGTCGTGAGATCATTTCTTTCAGTATATGAATACTCGGTATGTCCACCTCATTATCAGAACATTTTAATGGTAAACTACACGGTATTGTAAAAGTTTTTTTTTTTTTCGCGATCCAATACCTAAAATGTAACACATCATAGTTTGGTTGCAATGACCTAGATCCTCTATGAGGCTTTGCAGGGATCCAAATTGTGGATTTAACGAAAGCCTGAGTTGTCAGCATACAATGGCATTTTTGTTTTTAATTCCTGGATTTGAAGCCCCTTGACATTATTGTTAGATCTGATTTGAATAGTGAACGTTTCGATGGCCATAATAAATAGATATGCTGACAGCAGACAACCCGGTTTTACTCCTCTTTTCAGTTAAATACTTTCTGAGAAGTAGACATTATTTACTATTTTACACCTGGGGCTACTATACAAAACTCTCTTGCTCTTACCCTCTTGCTCTTTTGCACCCCAGTATCTCTACTTACACATTCATCATGTGCACATCTATCACTCCAGTATTAATGCTGAATTGTAATTATTTTCACCTCTAGGGTCTATTTATTGCCTACCTCCCTACTCTTCTACATTTGCACACACTGTACATACATTTTTCTATTTTCTTTTCTTTTGTGTTATTGACTGTATGTTTGTTTATGTGTTGTTGTTTTTGTCGCACTGCTTTGCTTTATTTTGGCCAGGTCGCAGTTGTAAATGAGAACTTGTTCTCAACTGGACTTCCTGGTTAAATAAAGGTGAAATAAAAAACAAATAAGTGAAATTGACTTATCCCTAAATATGATAGACTGCTTGTGAATTCTGAAACATTTTCTAAGGCATGCTACTAAAAAAATGTATTACAGTAGCTTACTTCTGTTAAACCACGCTACCTAAGATGTTGCAAAACTTGAAATAAATAGCCTATCTATTTACTAGGCTACTTGGTCCAATTAAATGAGAGATACAGATTATCATTTGTTGTATGGCCAGAAAAGGTGAGAAATGTATTCTGCAATGGTTATGAAAATAAAATGAATAGGAAAAAGATTCCTATGTCTAATTATTTTAAATTAAAAAAAAATGTATGAATTAACTTTTTTATCAAATCCCCAATTTGGACAATGTATTGCAGTACAGATTGCAATACAATATTTCGACCACCAGCAGATGTGCGTATGCATGGTCTCAAGTTTTCGGGGAAGTGACCACATTCTCACGTCAAGTTAAATTTGTATAAATGCCAACTTTTGTGGGAAAACTGGCACAAGCACATTCTGGGTATCTTTTGTATGCACAGTTTGTAAATGATGCCCCAGATCTGTTTATATTCCTTCCCCTGTCTCTTACTGACAGTAATAACCTGCTCATTACATCTTGCTCTCACTCTCCTTTGTCTACATCTATACAGAATTTTCTAACAATAGCATGCATGTCCAGACATGACCCATAACCAATGAAACACCCATCAGCTCAGCTCAGATCTCTGGGATCCATATTAGAAATCCATCTTCAGAAGGAAGTTATTATTTTATAATTGGAACATTAACTTTTAGCTCTACTGTCAATATGTTGGGACTGGGCAATAAAGGGACTAAAGATAATTAATGACAGATGTATTTTACTACCAGTTCCTAAAAAAAATGATAGTTATTATGTACATACTGTATATACAGTATGCTGTACTTTATCATAACTTGCCATAGGGCAACAATTCCTTTGAAAAGTAACTGGATTTTCTGGTTTCAGTCACAGAAAAGCTCAACATACCCTTTTCAGTTTGAAAACCTCATTCATTCCACTGCTTATATTTTTACTCTTAGTCGAACCAAACTCTCTACAATGAAAGTAAGGTGTGAAGTTTGTGCCTGAAGTTCTTGAAGTTCAGGTGATGTCAGAGATAGTTTAACGTTTCTGGGAGCTTTCCTGATGTTCTCTAATCTTGGAGCAGATGTGTTAGAAAAAATACTACAACAAGTATTGAAAACTTTTTGCAAGTTACGGGCAAGTCTATGGTATAAATGTCCACTGTCCTTCAGAAACTTGAAATATCTGAACACCTGCAAAATCGTGATTTGTCCAAATGATCAGTGACAAAAAATCTGCTCATCAGAACAAAGTTCCTTGTTAGTCGTCACATCCCTCAGTCTGTTGACAGACGCTATGATACCAATCATATTATGTGCCTCTGTCCACGAGAAATTAGATAAACGTAGCTCTCTGTCCTTCATAGAAGCCACAAGGTCTTCCATTCTGAGACCAGTGGACGTTGTGTCCACAAATGTCTCCTGAGTTCTACCCTGGAGGTCTTGTCAATGAGAGAGTACCAACAGTATAGGTGTACTGGTGACCAGCTCAGGATGTCTGTGGCCATGTCAGGCATTTTCTAGTGCTGAACTTTGGCAAAGTGCTGCACTGCTCTTGGTTAGTCAGGTGTTGTGACCAGTGAACCCTTTTCATCTCTCTCAGCATCCTGCTGTAGCAGCGAATTAGACACTGTTAAAACTGCTTTGTCAAGAGAATGCCTAGCTGAGGAAATGAGGCCCTGTGGTGTGTGGTACTGGAGTAAAGGGGGTCCCATATGCAGGGTGCCATGCATGATTACGCTAAGGGACATGTCATGGAGTACTGAGCAGCCACAGCCAGAGGGCAGGGAGAGGGGAAGAGAAAGGAAAGGCTCAGTAAACTGTCTTATCCGCCAACTCGGACTGCTGAGACGGTTGCCACACATATGTCTCTAGTCTGCTCTCCCTGAGGCTTGAGAGATGCTGCTGCAGCCAGTATATCTGTTACATTACACATATTTGAAATCCATATACTCCTTTTTGAGGAATACTTCTTGACAATTTCTTCTACTGTAGGTATGCCAAAATCCTACATTTCCCTCATAGTGCGTGTTGGCCTTGTAGCGCTGTACTCTCACCCAGCAGACATTGTCAAAAGACATGAACAGTATTCTATTCAGTTTGTGATAAAGTAACTAGTCAGTGGTCTGAAAGTTGTGCAATAGCAACTATGAACCCTGCTGGATGGTTTTGATCTGTTGGCTTGACCTAAAGGTCAGCCATTTGGTGAGTGGGAGACTGTAGCAAGATGAAGTTTGATGAAGATGATGTGAATTACATGGAATAAACTTTCCCTGCCCTCGGACCATTAACAACAGGACATGAGCTTATTAAAAAATGAAATAAAATAAATACTTTATTAGTATACGCAATATGCATTTAATAGTACTTCACCAAGATGTGGTGAGTGACAGTAACAGAGTAAATGCCATTAAGAAGACTGCGCGTGATGCAACATTTGCTACAGTAGTTGTAATTAGTGGGTGGGTATACATTTGAGCTGGAAATACCAAGGCATGTAAAAATTGGGCTGGAGGTCATAGTGGCTGTGTAGGCCTTCACTGAACTTACTGCAGCTTGTTTTACACACTGCAAAACAATAGATGAAACAAGTCTACACATTGCAATAATCCTTACAAAACCATCAAAGCCAAAGCACATATTCTCTTTAATCATTCCTGTGAATGAAGTTGACTCCATGATTTTTAATTGGGCTTCTTCTAACAGAGGACACTGCATACTCCAGTTCGCCCTATTTGAAATGCCCTTAGATATCTTGCAAATGTGTATCCTCGATAACAGTTCACCAAACCAAAGATATCAGATATCTCTATGAAATCCACAGACCTACTTAGTTCCGCCCTTTCTCTAAGGGGGATGAGAGAAGGGCATCCGAGGCTAGACAGAATCCATTGTGACAAGGCTGCCAGCCTGTTGATCTCCAGTTAATCATGCCAAATTGTGTGCCTAATTGCTGATTTACACAGTCCCTAATGGCATCCGAAGCCTGTTCCTAAATGAAGGGTTTAGCCAGACCTTCCCCGTCTCTCTCGCTCTCCCTCTTTATATCTCTTTCACACCCACATGCACACACATCTCTCTCTCTCTCTCATTGCTGTCTCCACCACCCTCCCTCTCTCTCTCTCACTCACACACTCTCTCTCTCCCCCCTAATTTTCTCTAATAGATACTCACAGTTAGAATTTCCCTTAATAAGCATTCTGTAGATGCAGTGATATATGGGTGGTTGAGCTCTAGCATCAATCAATCAAGCCCTTCAAAACCCACACCTCATTGTTGTAAAACTTGCCCAACATAGACATTTCGTATATTGCTGTATATAAATCTAAAGTGTACAACTCATTAGCTGTCCAATTTTCCCTCGATCCCTACCATTCCATCAATATACTCTTAGAAAAAAAGTTGCTTTCTAGAAACTAAAATGGTTCTTCCTCTGTTCCCATAGAAGAACCCTTTGAAGAACCATTTTTGGTTCCAGGTAGAACCCTTTTGGGTTCCATGTAAAACCCTTTCCAGAGAGGGTTCTATATTGAACCCAAAAGGGTTTTTACCTGGAACCCAAAAGGGTTGTCCTATGGGGATAGCCAAAGAACCTTTTTATAACCCTTTTTTCTAAGTGTAGAGTAACAAGCTCTGTTAAGTAGGTTAGTAGAGAGTGCCACTTTTAGTTTACTTGATACATACAGTACTGTGCTATTGTATGTGTTTCACAGGCTGGAATAAGAGGGGCAAAGTGTGGGCTCAGAACTAGATCTGAGGACAACAAGCAGGTGGACTGCCCTCAGAATACTAGATCTATGTTCGCTCTCCGATTATTTCTCAAATGCAATTGGGTGCTGAAGTCCACAACGAAAAGAATTGGACAGCACACCATAAATAATCTTCCATATTTAATTTATTCTACAGCCCTTCACATACTAATGGTTAGATAAGAGGGTTTGGATCACACTTCTGACACCAAGTTGTCAAGTTAATATGTTTACTGAGAAGATAACATAGCAAAATCAGGTCATACTATCCTTGAACTAGAATGAACCCGTACATGACACCCAGATCTTCCTAAAATGTCGTTGTCTTTGTAACAAAAGAAGGAGAGATTGGAATTTGAGAAGACACAACACATTAATAAATGAATAGTCATCATCCAATTCTTATAGTTCTGTAATATACCTAATATGCTGAGAGATATAGTAATGGATTGGCATTAGTATGAACCTTTTTTGTGTAATATGCTGTATTATATGGCTACTGAGGGGGGGAAGTCATTCTGTGAGTAACATGGTCTTCCTGCATTTCACTTCATAGAATATGTCATATACATAATTTAATAAGTTCAAACCCCAGACCTAGGCCCACAACATATGTACTGAATGTATTTGGAATATAATGACGCAAGAGGAGATGGCTGCTGTTTTACGGGCTCCTAACCAATTTTGCTCTTGTGTGTGTTTTTTTCACATTATTTGTAACTTATTTTGTACATAATGTTTCTGCCACTGTCTCTTATGAGCGAAAAGAGCTTCTGGATATCAGAACAGCGATTACTCACTTCGTACTGGGCAAACATTTTTTCATTAACAAGTCGGACACAAAGGACTTACTTCAGACACCATATCAGGCCCAATCCCCGTCATTTGCATGAAGAAGAGAAGGAGATATAGTGGTCGTAGGTTGGGGTGCCTGGTAAGAATCCGACGGCGAGTGGGTAACCCGCCTCTACCATCAGTCCTATTAGCCAACGTGCAATCATTGGATAATAAAGTGGATGAGCTCGATCAAGACTATCCTACCGACGGGACATATCTTATGTTTCACCTAGTCTAGACTGAACAATAACATAGATAACATATATCTGGTTGGGTTTTCTGTGCATCGGCAAGATAGAACAGCTGCCTCTGGTAAGACAAGGGGCGGTGGTCTGTGTCTATTTGTCAATAACAGCTGGTGCACAAAATCTTAAGATCACCAACGAACTGTCACGGTCCAAACACCAAGATAGCCATGAAGAGAGAACAACAATGCCTTTTGCCCCTCAGGAGACTGAAAATATTTGGTATGGGTCCTCAGATCCTCAAAAGGTTCCACAGCTGCACCCTCGAGAGCATACTGACTGGTTGCATCACCGCCTGGTATGGCAACTGCTCAGCCTCTGACCGCAAGGCACTACAGAAGGTAATGTGTATGGCCCAGTACATCAGTAGGGACAAACTGCCTGCCATCCAGGACCTCTATACCAGATGGTGTTAGAGGAAGGCCCTAAAAATTGCCAAAGACTCCAGCCACCCGAGTCATCGACTGTTCTCTCTGCTATTGCATGGAAAGTGATCCTCCCCCTACCCCCTACCTGGGCCCAGATGTTGGCGCTGGATGTTGCTGTTCATCCTCCTACACTGTTGAGGATTGTTTACTAAAGCAAGAGCAGGGGCGCTGACAAGCATGGTTATCAGAGAAATGATGAGTGTGGTTATGACATGGCTTGTCTTACCCGCCCGGCAGTTCTGGGGAGGAGGGCAAGTGTGGTTTGTGTGTGTGTGTGTGTGTGTGTGTGTGTGTGTGTCAGTGAGAGACACAGAGATTGAATGAGGGTGGGGGAAGGGCTGGAGACAGGGAGGAAGTGTTTACTGGTCTTGACATTTCCATTCCCAGAACAGCCTGTTCTTTGCTAGTCAGGTGTGTCAGTGCGAATTGCGCCAAAGTTGCTGTGCCTCTCTACGTTTTAAGAGGACACGTTAAAAACATGATTTTGTTTCTCTTGGTCTGAGAGTCTTTTAGGTGACTTTTGGCAAACTCTAAGCGGGCTGTCATGTGCCTTTTACTTAGGAGTGGCTTCTGTCTGGCCACTCTAATGTAAAGACTTGATTGGTGGAGTGCTGCAGAGATGGTTGTCCTTCTGGAAGGTTCTCCCATCTCCACAGAGGAACTCTAGAGCTCTGTCAGAGTGACCATCGGGTTTTTGGTCACCTCCCTGACCATAGCCCTTCTTCCCGATTGCTCAGTTTGGCTGGGCGGCTAGCTCAAAGGAAGAGTCTTGGTAGTTCCAATTTTCTTCCATTTAGGAATGATGGATTTCACTGTGTTCTTGGGGACCTTCAAAGCTGCAGAAATGTTTTGGTACCCTTCCCTTGATCTGTGCCTTGACACAATCCTGTCTCGGAGCTCTTCGGACAATTCCTTCGACCTCATGGCTTGGTTTTTGCTCTTACATGCACTGTCAGCTGATGGTTAATTTCTAAATCATGTCCAACCAATTGAATTTACCATAGGTGGACTCCAATCAAGTTGTAGAAACATCTCAAGGATGATCAATGGTTACAGGATGCACCTGAGCTCAATTTCGAGTCTCATAGCGAAGGGTCTGAATACTTATGTAATTAAGATATTTCTGGTATTTAGATTTAATACATTTGCAAAAATGTCAAAAAACCTGTGTTCGCTTGGTTATTATGGGGTATTGGGTGTAGATTGATGAGGATTTTTTGTTAATTAATCAATTTTAGAATAAGTCTGTGATGTAACAAAATGTGAAAAAAGGAAGTAGTTTGAATATTTTCTGAATGCACTGTATGTGTGTGTATGTGTGTGGGTGTGGGGTAGGGGTGTTTTTGTGGGAGGGGTGATGTGGGGTGTGTGCGTGTATGCATCCCACATCTGTTCATATAGGGTAATGATGTTAGGGACAGTATAGGATGGAATCACAAGCTGTAATATAAAATGAATAACAATTGCTTGGCAAAAATGTTGATTTTCTATTGCCAGTCATTGTTATAGCTAACAATCCTTCGAAGAGTGGCTCCATTATTATACATATTATTCATCAATTGTGGAATGAATCAAGTTTTTTTTATGTATGTTTGTTTTTAAATAACTATATACTGTACAACCAAGGCGAAAGCATTCAAAATGCTGTTGACTGCTAATCTGGTTATGTTCTGTAGTTCTTTTCAAAGGATGGGTTCCAATCTCTCAAAAACCATAGGATGACAACCCAACTTGGGATGGGTGGAGGTTTTAGCGGGTGGAATATTGGAGGACAATTGGAGGTTTACTCAGTCGCAGCTACAGTATGTTTAACAGTGCATATATCATGGTAGAGCTATATGGACAATCAATCATCATGTTACTTTTTAATGGTAAGTTTACAAAAATGTATTATGATAATTGAAACTTGTATCTCATTATGGTAAGTGGTGAAATAAGTCTAGCTAGTTATAATTGTAATGGCTTAAAAAGAAAAGATGATCAACCTTTCCCTAGCTAAATGAGAAAGAGTATAATATCTATTGTTTACAGATAACTCATTCTACATTTTTAGATGAAGTTGTGTGGGAAAAGGACTTGGTCAGTGAAATATTCTTCTCCCATGGGCAAATAAACTCAAAAGGGGTGATTATATTAATTAACCATAATTTCGGTCTGAAACTGTCCAAAAATATCCAGAAGGAAGGTGAATTCTTTCTTAACATGCTATTGGACCATCAACAGATTTGGTTAATTAATCTATACATTCCTAATCATGAGGATCCATTCTTCTTTGAAAATATACATAATAATTTATCGAGTTTACAAGCAATACACAACTCTATTATTATGGTGGGAGAATATAATACAGTTTTACTATATAGTATACTATTTTACTATATACTATATACTACTACTAAGTACCTCAATGGACCGTAAAACGAAATTACACTACAAACTATCACCCTCATGCACTTAAAACCTCTTAAGGCTAGGCAGAATACTGCCCCTTTTGGAGGAATTGCGTGCCCACAGTAAACTGAAAAAAAATCTGTCCAAAATTGCTAATATATGCATATAATAATAATTATTGGATAGAAAACACTCTAAAGCTTCTAAAACCGTTGGAATTATGTCTGTAAGTATAGCAGAACTCACAGGGCAGGCATTCTTCCAAACTAGTTTTGGGATCATGAAAGTTGGGGGAACTTTGACGTGATCGCCCCCACCCTTCCCAACCAGCTATGGATCTGGGGACACTTTCTATGTCTTCCACTAGATGTCCTCATTCAGTAGAGTGTTTAATCGTTCAAATCCCGCGAGTTTTGGCTCTATGGGAGTGAATTGAGTGAGTGTCGCGAGAAAATACCTGTGCGTTAGGGCGCGAATTGGTTACATTCATTCATTTGTTCCAGCACTCCGGAGGAGAACTAACAATGACTGGTTGAATTGAAAATTGTTTTGTACGTTTAGAACATCCTAAAGCTTGATTCTGCACTTAGTTTGACCTGTTTAGTCGACATATAATATGTCATTTTGAAGTTTTGATGCGCAACTTTTCTGGACCAGAGGACATTTTGGGTGCATTTCAGCTGATATTGTTAGCAGATGCTAATACAAAGACACAAGACTTGAAACCAAACTATGTTTTGGGTAAGTATGAACCCTTCCAGTACATTCTGAACGAAGACCATCAAAGGTAAGGGAATATTTATGCTGAAATTGTGTGTTTCTGTTGACTCCAACATAGCGGAGAAATATTGCTTATGTCTGAGCGCCGTCTCAGAATATTGAATAGTGAGCGATTTCTGTAACGTTAAAAAGAAATGTAACAAAGCGATTGCATTAAGAAGCAGTGTATCTTTCTAACTATATGTAGAACATGTATATTTAGTCAAAGTTTATGATGTCTATTTACGTTATCTTGCGGCGCTATCTATATTTTCTGCTGACATTTTTCAGTATTTTCTGAACATGAATTCAATGTAAATGGACATTTATGGATATAAATGGCATATTATTGAAGAAAAAAAAACATGTACTGTGTAACATGTCCTATTACTGTCATCTGATGAAGATTTTCAAAAGGTTAGTGAATGATTTATTTTTTAATCCTGCTTTTATAATTTTATATTTTCTGGGACAAAATGGCTGCCTCTTGTCTTCCTTGTGGTGGTGGTCTAATATAAATGTGTGGTGTGTTTTCGCCGTAAAACATTTAAAAAATCTGACATGCTGGGTAGATGAACAAGGTGTTTATCTTTCATTTGAGGTATTGGACTTGTTAATGTGTGGAGGTTAAATATTTCTAAGAATATTTTTGCGTTCCATGCGCCACGTTCCAGCTGAACGTGGGTTGGGGTCGTTCCCAAAAGGGAACCCTCACCCGTCATCAGGTTAAGGAAATCACAAATATTATGGATATATTGACTTCTTCCTACATAACAGAGGTACAGCAGATTCCCTAATTGTATGGGACACTTTCAAATGTGTCTTTAGAGGCCATGCAATTCAATTCTCATCTTTAAAACAAAAACATTTTAGGTCAAAATAGTTAATATTAACAAAGGATTTAGAGTAACTAACAGTACAGATAGATAGCAATTAAAACTGTACAATAGACGCACAGAAAAAGTTAGAGGAAAAACAGAAAGAACTGGAGGAACATATTCAAGAAAGATCAAGTGTAATATATTGTAAAAATAAAGCGAACTGGATGGAATGCAGGTGAAAATGCATCAAATTATTGTATAACCTTCAACATAGAAGTGCTACCAAAAATAATTTTCAGAAACTTGTTGCAAATAATGGAGTCATCCATGGTCCACCAAACTGTATTTTGAAAGAAGAAGCAAAGTACTTGAAGCATATGTGACAGACCACCTTGATTCATTCTTTTGTAGCAAAATTTGAAACGTAGTTTTTTAAATTGGATAAAAGCAGAGACTCAGAGCTAGAACATGGTATATCATACACTGCAATTGAGGAACAATGGGAAAGTAGTTTTGAAAGTTGATAAACTTGTAACCCCAGTTTTAAGAAAATTATCCTTGAATGTTTTGGTACATCTACTGGAGAGCTCTTCTGTCACGTCCTGACCATAGAAAGCCTGTATTTTTTTATGGTAGAGTAGGTCAGGGCGTGACTAGGGGTTTTAGTGTAGTTTATTATTTCTATGTGGGGTTCTAGCTTTATTTTCTATGTTGGGGTTTGTGTATGATTCCCAATTAGATGCAGCTGGTAAACATTGTCTCTAATTGGGGATCATACTTAAGTTGCTTTTTTGGGATATTGTTTATGTTTAGTTGCCTGTTAGCACTGCATTGTTAGTCACGTTTCGTTTATTCTTTATTGTTTTTTGTTTTTTTTTCTGTTACACTGTCTAATAAATATGTGGACCTCTACATACGTTGGGCCTTGGTCCGTAAATTCATTAGACGAACGTGACAGAATATCCCATCACAACGGGACCAAGCAGCGTGCTCGGGAGGAGATGGCATCCTGGTCTTTGGAGGAGATCAGGAAGACAATATCCTGGACTTGGGAAGAAATAATGGCAGGAGACAAGAGCCTGCCATGGAAGCAGGCGGAAGCAGCGAAGGAGGGACAGCGACGAAGTCGGGGAGGAAGGAAACCCCAATAAAAAAATTGGGGGAGGCACATGGAGCAGTTGGCGGAGCCGAGGAGTGAACCAGAGCCAGTCTGGGAGAAGAGGGAGAATTTGGAGGAGAGAGAAATGGGAGAGTTGTTGAGTTGGTGGAGGATGCACGGTATTTGCCCTAAGGAACGTGATGTCAGTTTGGTGCCACCTGAGTCAGCTCCCCATACTCATCCTGAAAAGTGTGCCAAAGTTCCGGAACAATTGATGCCGGCTATACGCACCAGGTCTCCAGTGTGCCTTCACAGCCCAGTACGTTCTGTGCCAGCTCCTCGCACTTTCCGTGCGAAGTGTGTTAAAGTTCCAGTATCATTGATGCCGGCTATACGCACCAGGTCTCCAGTACGGCTCCACAGCCCGGTACATCCTGTGCCTGCTCCTCGCACTCTCCTTGAAGTGTGTGTTCAGGTATGTCCTGTGCTTGCTCCCCGCACTCGCCCTGAAGGGCGTTTCACCAGTCATGGGTCACCTGTGCAGACCCCACGCATCAGGCCTCCAGTGCGCCTCCCCAGTCCAGAGCTTCTGGCGACGGTTCCCAGTCCAGAGCTTCTGGCGACAGTTCCCAGTCCAGAGCTTCTGGCGACGTTTCACAATCAGGAACCTCCTGAGACGGTCCATAGTCCGAAACCTTCTGAGATGGTCCACGGTTCAGAATCTCCTGCAATGGTCAACGGTCCGGAACCTCCAGCTCCTTGGCCGGAGCCTTCCCTTGCACCGATGCCCAGTCTAAGCACGGCGTCCAGTCCAGCTCCAATGCCAGAGTCTTCTTCGGCGTTGGTGCCAGCATCGGGGGCGGCTCTGGTGCGGTACGAAGTACTCGCTCATCCTGCAGATTCAGCCATGGACCCAGGCTGAACACTGTGCCTGGACTGGACCTAAACGCCGAGGAGGGCTCCTACCATGGAGCAGGATTGGACACGGTGTCTGGACTGGGCATCGGCGTAGAGGACGGCTCCTGTGCCTGGGCACAGCGTCCTGTTCCGCTCCATGGCAGGTGTTTTCCCCTGCGCCGATGTCCAGTCCAAACACGGCGTCCAGTCCAGCTCCATGGTAGGAGCCCTCCTCGGCATCTAGGTCCAGTCCAGGCACAGTGTTCAGCCTGGGTCCATGGCTGAGTCTGCAGGATGAGCGGGTACTTCGCCCCGCACCAGAGCCGCCAATGACACTAGACCCCCCCCCAACCCTCCCCTTTTGTTTCAGGTTTTGCGGTCGGAGTCCGCACCTTTGTGAGGGGTACCGTCACGTCCTGACCATAGAAAGACTGTATTATCTATGGTAGAGTAGGTAGGGCGTGACTAGGGGTTTTAGTCTAGTTTATTATTTCTATGTGGGGTTCTAGGTTTATTTTCTATGTTGGGGTTTGTGTATGATTCCCAAATAGAGGCAGCTGGTAATCGTTGTCTCTAATTGGTCATCATACTTAAGTTGCATTTTTTTAATGCGATATTGCTTATGTTTAGCTGCCTGTTAGCACTGCATTGTTAGTCACGTTAATTCTTTGTTTTTTCTAAGTTTCACTGTCTAATAAATATGTGGAACTCTACACACGCTGCGCCTTGATCCGTTAATTCATTAGACGAACGTGACATCTTCTTTGTCTACACCCATTCAGCATCGTTCACACCATGTTAAGCCTTAGCCCCACCCATCTCCTAAGGATTCACATGTGAGGCCATGTGCTAAACAGAGTGAGTAGTTTAGTGAACAATTTCAAGACTAAAAGTGGTAAAAGTTGTAGCCTACAATAAAATACAATTTATCTAGTCCTTGGACTATATCCTAATCTGATTTTGGAGCAGATCATGTTGTTCTTCACATTACTGTCTCACTATATCAAATAAATTCTAAATATATTTGGAGAGGATACAGAAGGTGTAAATGGTACAGTGAAATGGTTACTTGCATAGTAGCAATTTCAAAAACAGAAATTATTAGATGACGCTTACCTGATATACAGTAGATGTCTAAATGTATGGGCCATATGAAGGAAATGCTCTAACCACCCCCCAGCCACATCTAGCTAAGTCGATGGGTCTATTGTCTAGACATGTACACATGTTCATGAAATACAATAGATGGCCATAATCACCCCCAGACACACCTGGCTAACTTGATGGGTCTTGTAATCATCTACTACCAATACAAACATTTTCAAAGCTGTAGTATGAATTTGTAGGTAGCTAACGCTAACCAACTAGGTTCAACGTTAGCTTGCTAACTTTAGGCTATAACTAGCAATACAAATGGATTTCTGATTCAAATAATATTATTACACAGATCAAACACGTAACGTTAGCTAGCGAGCCAGCAAGCTAATGTTCGCTAGCTAATGTACGCTTTAACTTGCAATGAAAACAACTTTTGAACAAAGTTTGACAAAATTTGAAATGTATAATATCTGAAAATGTAGCTAGACCCTTTACATGGATGAACGCTTCACGGCAGACTGGATCAGGTCCATTGTCCTGGGTGGTAGTCTAAACAGAGGATCCGCTTTGGGAAAGTCATAATCCTGATCGTAATATTGGTAAATTGACGTCGCTCTTATATCTATATATAAACTTAAGATTTCCTGGGGTAATAACGTAAGAAATAATACATAAAAAAACGAAATACAGCATCTTTTCCTAAGGACTCGAAGCGAGGCGACCCTCTCTGTCGGCGCCATCTTGCAGGAGAATCATGGCGGCAGTTGAATGGCATGACAATGGGCCTCAGGATCTCGTCACGGTATCTCTGTGCATTCAAACTGTCATCAATAAAATGCAATTGTGTTCGTTGTCCGTAGCTTATACCTGCCCATAACATAACCCCACCGCCTCCATGGTGTACTCTGTTCACAATGTTGACATCAGCAAACCACTCGCCCACAAGATGCATTACACACTGTCTGGCATCTGCCCAGTACTATTGAAACTGGGATTCATCTGTGAAGAGCACACGCTTTTTGTGCGTATGGAACATTTCTGGGATCTTTAATTTTATCTCATGAAACATGGGACCAACACTTTACATGTTGTGTTTATATTTTTGTTCAGTGTAAATATTGAACAACAACTCGTCTTTTGCATGCCGTGGCCTAATAGTTCCAAATCATACAGCATATAAAGGGCGTTATTGTCACCATAAAAGGTAAATGGCGGGAGTTATTTTGCTCGTTCACGGACACACAGTTTTATGACAGGTCTGATTTATAACGGGAAACTTGCATATGTATGGCGTGCCCCAAATGTATAAATAACAATATTTTTTTCACTTGCACTGACTTTTCAGAAACGGCACATGCAGGAATTTAGTGTGGAATGTATGCAACATTTATAAATGAGGCCTCTGGTCCTATAATTAGACCCAACATTCCATGGCAAAGGTACCATTTTGCCGTGGCGGAATTTGGATGAGGCATCATGTGGCTGCGGTATATGGATGGGCCATCATAGCTTGTAGAATAAATAATCAAGATATATAACAGTATCTATCATTAGGGGACTTCATCTTGGTGGTCAGTGAGAGAGTTATCTGTCATAGTGATGAAGTTCCTGTTTGTGAGACTCAAGGCAGAGCTGGCCTAGTAATAATTTATTAAGCTGTCATCTCTGCTGACTGTAAACTACACAAAAGTAGATTACATTAAGTATAGTAGATTGGTTAAGAGGGAAAGTTTTACAGCTGCCCATCAGCTACTCCACAAAGACCAAACATCCTGAGTTATATTTATTCTTCATTTTGTATTGCTTTTAAGACCGTTGTTATATTTTATTCTTTCTTTTTATTGCTTCCATATTATACTGTTGTAATGGGTGTCGTCGGAAGGATGAGACCAAGGCGCAGCGTTCTTTGTTCCACATAATTTCTTAACGAAGTGAAACATTAGAAAAGACAAAACAATAAAGGATACAATGACCAAACAGCTTCGTTGTTTAAACTACCTGCACACAATCAAAGAACAAGATCCCACACAGAGGGAGGGAAAAGGGCTGCCTTATGTATGATCCCCAATCAGAGACAATGATAGACAGCTGACTCTGATTGGGAACCACACTCAGCCAGAAACAAAGAAATAAAGAACATAGAATGCCCACCCAAATCACACCCCGACCAAACCAAAATAGAGACATAAAAAGGCTCTCTAAGGTCAGGGCGTGACAACTGTAGCCTTGCCTTGAGTGAGCCATGACAGCAGGTATGACGGGGCGGTAGGTAGTCTAGTGGTTAGAGTGTTGGGCCAGTAACCGAAAGGTTGCTGGATTGAATCTCCAAGCTGACAAGGTAAAAACCCATTGTTCCCCGGTAGGCTGTCATGTAAGTAAGAATTTGTTCTTAACTGACTTGCCTAGTTAAATACATGTTAAAGTAAAAAAAACAAATATTATACTGTAGCCTTGCCTTAAGCTAGCCATGGGTATGACTCATGTTATACTGTAACCTTGCCTTGAGTGAGCCATTGGTGTGACTCATATTATACTGTGGCCTTGCCTTGAGCGAGCCATGGGTATGACTAATATTAGACTGTGGCTTGGGTATGACTAATATTATACTGTAGCCTTGCCTTGAGCAAGCCATGGGTATGACTCATATTATACTGTGGCCTTGCCTTGAGCGAGCCATAGGTATGACTCATATTATACTGCATCCTTGCCTTGAGCGAGTGTCTTTGGTTTTGAACGCCAATATTATCTATTTTTGGCCTCCCAAGGACCCTCTGGTCTGTTATTGGCATTTTACTATCATGTTATTTAGCACTCATATGGCTTATGTAAGTTGTGCTCCCTTCATGTGTAGAGGTACTCTGCATGAGCTGCTCTATACAGAATAGGCAAACTGTTATTTAACTAATACAAACAGGAACATTTCACATTGTGCTTCAATACAAAAAAAGGACCACTTACAAGGACAACAATTCTCTTATGTGTAGTAACAATAGGATAAGAACTTCAATATCTAAATCCTAATTACTGTGACCTCAATAATTGACTACTAATATTTACTTTGTATTATTAGAGGGAATGCTTTGCAGAAGTCATCCATAAGTTTAGATAACCTAAATTGAGCCCAATTGTTCCAATAAACAATACAAATGTCTATCCTCTGTGATACAGTCCTAAAGTTTCAAACTTAACACATAAAAGAAAGTTCAACTACGACAACCTAGCGAATTATGCATGTTCAGCAGACTTCCCCTTTAAGATGAAAGACCACTCTACGATCAACATAGCAAATTATGATTTTTTTGGCTGACTTCTCGTTTAAGTTGATCATCAGCCACTACAGCTTTGCTCCTCAATAACGTTGCACTGATCCTGTGGTTTTAAAAGTATTGATTAACCCGGCATCTGAAATTGGGTTTGAACTTGAACTTTGAGTCAGCATATTCATACTGTCACATCTTTAATTGTCAGTGTGATAGCCAGGCCAACCTTGGCATTTATGTAACGGATTCCACCCATAGGGGACAGGTTGATTTCTAGCGTTTGGCTAGCCTAAATGGTGTGAGAAAAAATGGTAAGAAAATACATCAACATACAGCAGTGCGGTTCTTAAAGCCTTCACCTAATGGGCTCAAAATAACCCCTTTACAATAACGTACCCTTTATAAAGGGTTTAACAATAAGACATCCTTAAAGGGTTAATAAAGAGCTTATAATTACATAAACCCTTAAACTCTTTGTAAAGGGAACCTTATTGTAAAGTATGGCCAAAATGTGTAAGCAGCACAGGGCTATAGTGTATTTATAGATCCCTCAGACTCAACTCTGGACCTCAAAGCCAGGTCCACTGCATTTTTTCATTGTTCCTCTCCAATCTCCAATGGGTGCAATTCATTATCAGGTAGAACAGAAAACCAGCAGGCTCCGGACCACGTAGGGTAAGAGTTGAATTCCCCTGGTCTGAATCAATATAGTCTCTCTATGCACATACAGTAGCTCCAGGTAGCGAGAATACCGGAATATCTGAGCTGTCAACATGTAAATTGTCAAGGGACTAGACAACAAGCTAATGCTGCAAGTCATATTTTGCTTCATATGTCAGAGATGTGTCCTTTAGCACGTCATCTCTTAAGACGCCTAGGTCATAAGATTGTATAGTACACTACTTTTGACCACAGCCCTATGCAATACATTGGGAATAGGGTGCCATTTGGGACGCAGATCATGTTACTTCTAAGCTGTATCAAGATTTTTTTCCAATAAGGCATTTCACTTTCCCACAGCTGTTTGAATCAATTCAGAGGGTGGACTGTTGGTAGAAAACCAAAAACCATCAATTAATTAAAAAATACATATGATTACATTTCATTTTTATAAAGGATACAAAACATACACACACAAACATCAACTACATCACAACTGCCCAGACCCACTAGTACACACCCCAATCTCTAGCGCCCGCATCACTTTTGCCACATGACCTGAAACTGCACCATTTTGTTTCTCTCCGTAGCCCACGCACTTTCAACATTTCAATAATAAATCATTCAATTTTTCCATTGTGTTAATGATGGCATATTGATTGATTTCCAAGTTTTTAGTACACATTTTTACAAGAGAATTGTCCATCCCATTGGGTATCTCACTATGCCATGTCTTAAAATATGCAGACAGACTGAAAAAAAGAACATTTACATTGTAATACTTCTGACAGCCAACTTTCTAGCTCCGCCCACAACTTCCAGCATCTAATATTTCTTCTTGGGTGATCTCTGTTTCTAGTGATTCTTTTTTTGTCTGATGATAATTGCTTCAGAGTTGTTGAGTCTGAGAAGGCTATAGGATCCATCCAACTGTTTCTTACTTATATACAATATCTAAAAAATATTTATAAAATGTAATTCATCGCATTGTTGTTTCTAATTACCACATTTGTATCTTTATCTTTCCAAATTCTAACTGGTTTAGCGTGTATTCATTTTGTGAGGACTGTATGATATCTACCAGGTTTATTTGCCCTTAAGTAGTATGCTTTATTTGAGTTTAACGTGTAATTAATTATTGGCTGTCTTCAAAAGTAAAAGATAGTTCTCCTGCTTAATTATCCGAAATTGAAATTTCTTCTTTACCTTGTAAAGAATTTTTGTGTGCTTTTTCTAAGATAGTGATTTACTTTTGCTTTTCTTTAATTTAATTTCTAAATCAGATTTAGTTTCTAAATCATCCATTTCTATTGCATTCTATTTTCAAATGGTAAATCACTGTCAACATCTACGTCTATACAATTCCACTAGTATGTTCTGTTTACTCAAAATAATTCCTTTATAAGCTAGCTGAAGCTCCCTCACGCACAGGCAAGCACGTGCGCTCACACACACACACGAGCACACACAAAAAAAACATACCACTACAAGAATACATGCCATTGCACAAACCGTTGTGCCAAGTCTCTTCAATGGATTTCCCATGCGGTCATAATATATGACTTTAAAGACACCAGTGGCATGCTTTACCAGTGAAATTTCATATAACTGCTTTAATGACAAAGTTAAAGATCGACACAAACCTTCAAATCAGGAGAGATTTCCTGTAAAAACAGCAGCTCAATTTGGGGAGGGCTTTCGGATGCCTCCTGGGAAATTAGATTTTATTTGTCGGGAAACACAAAGCCAGAGAGCAGTGACTGTTGATTGTGTTGTGATTCCATTTCATCTTCAAGGTCATCACTGTGAATTCACTTCTCATATTAGTATGTGTTCTTGTCCCTTCTTGTGTAGATTCATTCACAATTCAACCCAAAGCTTTGACACTTTCAGCAGATTGCAGATTGCAATTAAAGTGTGGCACTTTATAAATAATTATCTTCAAAACAATTTGCCAAAGTCAGCCAATGGGGTCCTTAAATACATAATAACAATCTACATAAGATATAATACATTCAACTGTGACTTCCAAAGATGGGTGTTGCAGTGGTGCAAACAAAACACAGTCAATTAGAAAGCTGCCAACACAAAGAGCCCAGGGTGGAAGAAAGACGTGAGTTGCAACACTGCTCATGAGAGTGTATGGGTCCTCGGCATTGAGCATTAAGCTCAATGTTTTGTCATTCTCCCCAGGTTATTGCTGTAAATGAGAATGTATTCTCAGTCAACTCACCTGGTAAAATAGGGAATAAATAATACATAAAACAATTGTTACGGCAATGAACCGTGATACAGAGCCCTGCATACCAGATGGCACCCTATTCCCTTTATAGTACACTACTTTTGACCAGAGCCCTATGGGGCCCTGTTTGGGATTCACACTCTATGTCAAACCAATGCCATGACTCAAAATGTGGACAGCAGTCAAGCCGATGCCATAATGCCATGTGACATCATGATTCAGTGCGATGCACATTTAGTTACAAATGATTCATGCAGCCTTGTCTGCAGTGCACTGTATCAACGCTTTATGGATACCCCCTTTATAGTTCATATATAATATGTCTGGGCGGTGATAGTGAGTGGTTTTTTCTTCAATGGAGGTGGTGTGTGTGTTTATGTTTGAGTGTGTGTGTGTGCCTGCGTGTGTGTGCAAATGACTTTGTTTGTGTGTGCGAGAAGGGTTGGGTAGAGGTTACTTTTAAAATGTAATCTGTTATATTTACTAGTTACCTGTCCATAATAGTGTCAGTAATGTAACTTTTGTATTACCTAAACTCAGTAACGTTAACTGATTACTTTTGAATTACTTTCCCCCTAAGAGGCATTAGAAGAAGACAAATCAAATGCTGAATTGAATGTCATAAAAAAAAAGAAAGACACCATGATGTATTTTTTCGCACGCATCCTTTCTGATTTGAAAAGTAATCCAAGAAGTAATCATCTATTTTTTCAAAAGTATATGTAATCTGATTACAATATTGTTGCTGTTAAAGTAACTGATTGCAGGTACCTTTTTTTTGTAATCAGATCACATGTATGATTGCATGTAATCTGTTTAATCTTTTCATTCCATATGCAAACCTATACATATGAACAACAACTTACAGACACACACAAACAATTCCTACATCTCACACCCCAATCCTTAGTGCCTGCATTATTGTTTCCCACTTGGCCATGCTTCTTCCATATTTCAATAATAATTCATTCATTTTCTCCACTGTGTTAGTGATGTCAGATTGACTGATTTCCAAGGTTTTAGTACACATTTTTACAAGATGAGTGATAAGAAGAGAATCGTCCAACCCATTGGGTATCTCACTATGCCATGTCCTGAAATAATCAAATCAAAGTTTATTTGTCACGTATACAACAGGTGTAATAGACCTTACTGTGAAATGCTTACCTTCAGGCTATAACCAATGGTGCGGGAAAAAAAGGTGTGTGTGTGTGTGTGTAGGTAAGTAAAGAAATAAAACAACAGTAAAAAGACATTTGAAAAAAGAGTAGCAAGGCTATGTACAGACAGACACCTGTTAGTCAGGCTTATTGAGGTAGTATGTACATGTAGGTATGGTTAAAGTGACTATGCATATATGATGAACAGAGAGTAGCAGAAGGGTAAAAAGAGGGGTTGGCGGGTGCTGGGACACAATGCAGATAGCCCGGTTAGCCAATGTGCAGGAGCACTGGTTGGTCGGTCCAATTTAGGTAGTATGTACATGAATGTGTAGTTAAAGTGACTATGCATATAAGATAAACAGAGAGTAGCAGCAGCAGTAAAAGAGGGGTTGGGGGGGAGCACACAATGCAAATAGTCCGGCTAACCATTTGGTTACCTGTTCAGGAGTCTTATGGCTTGGGGGTAAAAACTGTTGAGTACCCTTTTGTCCTAGACTTGGCACTCCGGTACCGCTTGCCATGTGGTAGTAGAGAGAACAGTCTATGACTGGGGTGGCTGGGGTCTTTGACAATTTTTAGGGCCTTCCTCTGACACCGCCTGGTGTAGTGGTCCTGGATGGCAGGCAACTTTGCCCCAGTGATGTACTGGGCCGTACGCACTACCCTCTGAAGGGCCTTGCGGTCGGTGGCCGAGCAATTGCCTTACCAGGCAGTGATGCAACCGGTCAGGATGCTCTTGATGTTGCAGCTGTAGAACCTTTTGAGGATCTCAGGACCCATGCCAAATTTGTAGTTTATTGAGGGGGAATAGGCTTTGTCGTTGGACCAATCTAGTTCGTTGTTGATGTGGACACCAAGGAATTTGAATTTGAAGCTCTCAACCTGCTCCACTACAGCCCCGTCGATGAGAATGGGGACTTGCTTGGTGCTCCTTTTCCTGTAGTCCACAATCATCTCCTTAGTCTTGGTTATGTTGAGGGACAGGTTGTTATTCTGGCACCACCCAGTCAGGTCTCTGACCTCCTCCCTATAGGCTGTCTCGTCGTTGTCGGTGATCAGGCCTACCACAGGCCTACTATGCAGACAGACGGTTTAAAAGTATGTTTACATTGTAATACCACAGAGTTTTGAAACCCAGAGGCGCAACATCGCCGGAATCGCTTGTGACACAGACCAACTAGACCAGGCTGGGTTTTGGGTTTGAGAAGTCAATGAGAGAAGTGAAACATTTGTCCTTAGTTGTTAATTTGCTTTGAATCTAAAGGCACAACCTAGATTTGTGCCAATATCTTAAGTAGATGAACATGTTAGCAGTTCAACATCATGAAAGTGACAAACTGACATTCATTTTCGTCAATAACAACTTCATATCAAAGGAGTGCCTTTGATTTGTCCGGCAAGCACATGCGCAGTTCTGTGCGAGTCGACTGTTAGACACGATGACGTGTTTCTGCGCATGAGCTTAGCTACCCAACATAGACATTACATCCCCTATAAGTGTGATCAGGGATTTCTATTGGAGAAGCAGTTTCTGCCTATCTTCACACTGTACTGTCTTTGACAACACTTCTGACAGACAACATTCTAGCTCCGCCCACAACTTCCAGACTTTATACAGTAGCATTCCCGGAAAGCATGGGTTATTGAGTCTTTATTCGTTTTACACTTAAGACATGACTCTGCCGTTATGCCGTAGAATTTGTGAATGTTGTCTTGTGTATGACACATTCTATACATTGGTTTATACTGGATTAACCGTACATTTTCGTTAACTGTCATTTTGTTCATTATGCTCCTACTTTCCCTCCATCTTGTGCCAAATAAGACTCCCTCAAGGTTTCTCTGATGTCCAAAGGATTTCAAATCTAAATTTTGTGATATGTAACTTTTAAGTTGTATGTACAGTGCCTTGCGAAAGTATTCGGCCCCCTTGAACTTTGCGACCTTTTGCCACATTTCAGGCTTCAAACATAAAGATATAAAACTGTATTTTTTTGTGAAGAATCAACAACAAGCGGGACACAATCATGAAGTGGAACAACATTTATTGGATATTTCAAACTTTTTTAACAAATCAAAAACTGAAAAATTGGGCGTGCAAAATTATTCAGCCCCCTTAATTTAATACTTTGTAGCGCCAACTTTTGCTGCGATTACAGCTGTAAGTCGCTTGGGGTATGTCTCTATCAGTTTTGCACATCGAGAGACTGACATTTTTTCCCATTCCTCCTTGCAAAACAGCTCGAGCTCAGTGAGGTTGGATGGAGAGCATTTGTGAACAGCAGTTTTCAGTTCTTTCCACAGATTCTCGATTGGATTCAGGTCTGGACTTTGACTTGGCCATTCTAACACCTGGATATGTTTATTTTTGAACCATTCCATTGTAGATTTTGCTTTATGTTTTGGATCATTGTCTTGTTGGAAGACAAATCTCCATCCCAGTCTCAGGTCTTTTGCAGACTCCATCAGGTTTTCTTCCAGAATGATCCTGTATTTGGCTCCATCCATCTTCCCATCAATTTTAACCATCTTCCCTGTCCCTGTTGAAGAAAAGCTGGCCCAAACCATGATGCTGCCACCACCATGTTTGACAGTGGGGATGGTGTGTTCAGCTGTGTTGCTTTTACGCCAAACATAACGTTTTGCATTGTTGCCAAAAAGTTCAATTTTGGTTTCATCTGACCAGAGTACCTTCTTCAACATGTTTGGTGTGTCTCCCAGGTGGCTTGTGGCAAACTTTAAACGACACTTTTTATGGATATCTTTAAGAAATGACTTTCTTCTTGCCACTCTTCCATAAAGGCCAGATTTGTGCAATATACGACTGATTGTTGTCCTATGGACAGAGTCTCCCACCTCAGCTGTAGATCTCTGCAGTTCATCCAGAGTGATCATGGGCCTCTTGGCTGCATCTCTGATCAGTCTTCTCCTTGTATGAGCTGAAAGTTTAGAGGGACGACCAGGTCTTGGTAGATTTGCAGTGGTCTGATACTCCTTCCATTTCAATATTATCGCTTGCACAGTGCTCCTTGGGATGTTTAAAGCTTGGGAAATCTTTTTGTATCCAAATCCGGCTTTAAACTTCTTCACAACAGTATCTCGGACCTGCCTGGTGTGTTCCTTGTTCTTCATGATGCTGTCTGCACTTTTGACGGACCTCTGAGACTATCACAGTGCAGGTGCATTGATACGGAGACTTGATTACACACAGGTGGATTGTATTTATCATCATTAGTAATTTAGGTCAACATTGGATCATTCAGAGATCCTCACTGAACTTCTGGAGAGAGTTTGCTGCACTGAAAGTAAAAGGGCTGAATAATTTTGCACGCCCAATTTTTCAGTTTTTGATTTGTTAAAAAAGTTTGAAATATCCAATAAATGTCGTTCCACTTCATGATTGTGTCCCACTTGTTGTTGATTCTTCACAAAAAAATACAGTTTTATATCTTTATGTTTGAAGCCTTAAATGTGGCAAAAGGTCGCAAAGTTCAAAGGGGCCGAATACTTTTGCAAGGCACTGTATTTAAAATCTACATTGTTCTGTCCAAAACTACTTTTGAACTCTGTCATGGAAATACATTTACCATTTCCATGCCTGTAGTTTCCACGTGGACCAATTTATCATATTATGTTTGTCTGTTGTCACATATTATGCATCCTAAATATTTCATATTTTGTGGTCCATTAAATTTAGTTATTCTTTTTATTTTGCCTATTGCTATTATTTTGGGTTTTTTTCAACAAAAATGTATATCCTGAGATTTTTGAATATTCTGAAAATATTTTTTGCAAGCATGTATTCAAGTGCCTGTGTGTTTGTGTGTGTTTGTGTGTGTGTGTGTGTGTGTGTGTGTGTGAGCTGGGATCCTTTCCACACTGGAGCTGGCTGGTTACTGTGAGTGAGTGTGTGTGTTGAGACATGATGGATCCGTTTGGACAGAGAGTTTCCAGCACTGCCACATAGCATTAGGCTCAGTGGGAAGAGAGGTGCACACGGGGAGCCCACACAGGGGGCAGCGATCACAGATATTATACTGTGTCTGACTCTCTCACTTGACTGACACAGACCGAGGTAGGAGTGTGCGTGTGTGTGCATGACAGAGGCTAAACACATACTGTAGCAACATATAGAAAACAAACAAATCGCAAGTATACAATCTTAGATAAATATGTCTCGACTATGGCACTAGTCGACCCAGGGCCTACATTTAGATCAAAGTTCTACAAAGTTGACTGATGTGTTTTGATAAAGATGTATTTTTTTCCTGACCAAATAATGACAAACAACCAATCTTCTCAAAAGACGTCTATAATACAATTATTTCAAGCACAATTGCATACAATCTCACATGTTGCTACCACACGGAGTGCAAATCCCCTGGAGCTAACTAGAGGAAATGAGCTCATCATGTTAATTGCCCCGCTGCTTCACACTAACATCCATCTAAAGGTTTCCAATCGTTGTTGATCTAATATTAGAAATAGATTTCAGGGAGTTCATCATTACCACTTAAATACGAACAACTTGTTCGCTAATACTGTACCTCCATTTGTGCTGTATAGTTGACGTGAACTACCTAACCCTCCTCAGCAAGCAATTTGAACATTCTGGGTGAAATTAGCTACTGTAAAATTTGCCTTAAAGAGGACTGTGGGTGAAATGAGCGACTGTAAAATTTGCCTTAAAGAGGACCGTGGGTGGCCTCCTGAGTGACTCAGTAATCTAAGGCACTGCATTGCAGTGCTAGCTGTGCCACTAGATGCTCTGTCGCAGCCGGCAGTGACCGGTAGACCCATGGGGCGGTGCACAATTGGCTCAGCATCGTCCAGGTTAGGGGAGGATTTGGCCGGCAGGGATGTCCTTGTCCCATCTCGCACTAGCGACTCCTGTGGCGGCCCAGGTGCAGTGAACTCTGACACGGTCGCCAGGTGTACAGTGTTTCCTCCGACACATTGGTGTGGCTGGCTTCCAGGTTAAGTGGGCATTGTGTCAAGAAGCAGTGCCACTTGGTTGGGTTGTGTTTCGGGGGACGCACGGCTCTCGACCTTTGCCTCTCCCGAGTCCGTATGGGAGTTGCAGCGATGAGACAAGACTGTAACTATCAATTGGAGATCACGAAGAGATTAAAAAAGAGGACTGTGGGTGAAATTAGCTACTGTAAAATGTGCCTTAAAGAGGACTTTAAAAATTCAACACACCAACTGAATAATGGAAAGCTTTAATGAGAACACTGGGGCTTTATTCCCCTAAGAGACTGAATATGAGCGCACCGATATTAGTCCAGTCAATGGCCAGTAGCATAGCTGTATTCGCACAGCCCTGTAAAGTGGATATGGGAAGCCAAGCTGGGGCTAAGAAAATACAGGAAAGAAATCTGCAGCCAGGAATTCATCTCAGTAGGCTGCCCAGCAGTGGCCACATGTAGCTGTAATAAGGATCTGGGTGAGAGTGGAGGGAAGAGCCCACTCTCAATCCCATATAGTTTGAAGAGCCAACCCTACACTGTGTTTACTTCAGTGCTTTCCTATAGTCTATTCCTATTCACTTTATACAGCAATGGGCACACTTCAGTTATCATCAGTTCATCTGTCATCACCTGGGTTTTCCCTGGGTGACTTTTTTTTCAGCCTCCATCGCTTTCTCATTTCCTCCATGGCCAAGTCAAGTGCTGCACTAGAGGATGATTTGAAGGGGTTTGAACTAGGAAGGGTTGAAGAATAGGAGTCAACAATAAACTGAAGTTTGAGGAAAAGCGTTACATCTTTGTTTCTTGTATTCATTCACCCAGTCATGCTGGGTTTGTGGTTATGATTATTTGCTTACATGTATTACTGTTGATTTGATAGGGTGTAAACATCTATCTATCACCAACAGCAGATATACTTTCATGTTATACAACTGCAGTGAAAGAGAAACCCCATCTAAAGAAGGAGTAACAAATGTATGTTTTTTATGATGATCCTAACGATTCCATATTTACCTATTAAGGGGGCTGGGTGTTGATTGGTCCTCACTGTGTGAAGTGTTTTGTTGATGGCATCCATTCCCTTTTCACCATTTAGAGGGATGTTTGCGGTGTTATCCCATAATGTAGCATGTTTAATGTAGCTAAACACAGAGACGGCATGGGAAATGGGCCATGCCTTTATGCAAATTTTGCCACAGGGTGAGTGTGACTGCTGAGAGCAATAATGTAACAGAACACTCAAAATATTTGTTGCTTTTAACTCAGTGGTGGTGTGTGGATCATTTGAATCATCCATTGGTAACGAGGAGAATGTGTATGTTTGTCTGGCAAGATAATATCATGAAGCCACATGAATGAGGACTGCGTGGTTGGATGGAATATTTTTTTGTTGTTGCCCTGAGTACATGTTTTTTCTCACAAATAGAATTTTAAAAAGTAGACACTGTTTTTTTCTAACTCGGAGCTCAATAAGTCATATCCAGATGTGTAAACATCTAAATATATCATGGTCATAGACAGGGGGAGTCGAGTTGTTCCACTATTTCTCGAGCTCTAATGATTCTCAGCTAAGTAAGAGACACTGGGCATGACTGAAGAGAAGATCAGAAAGGATGTCTCTTAAAATAGTTAACTTGGTTGTTGTGCTCTTTGTTCTGTTCATTGTTGTCTTATTCCCGCTGACTGATGCATTGGGACAGCCCACATAGATGAAAGAGCTATAGCCATTCTGTACTCCAGTCTCTCTCTGTGTCGGGGAGCTATAGCATCACTCTGCAGTAGTGAGGAGTCTTGCGTTCATAGTTTGTCCCTCTGACAGGGAGGATAACTGGCCGTGCATGAGGAGAAGCAAAGAGATGTGGGGTTTTCAGAGAAAAGCGAAGTATTGAAGCATCACCCAGAGGCGTGAGAATCTTCAGGGTCCTTTGGGGCAGCTGTCTTCACTAAGGACAACAGTCAGTTGCAGGATAAGGATGGGCCTTGCCTTGTTTGTATTTGTATTTTTCTGACTTTCCATAATAAAGCTATACATTTGTTCGGGAAAACTAATGTCTGATATCACTGCTTAATGCTGATACCAAAATAATGGTGTGTTGTAATTTCACTGCTCCCTCAAGAGGTGTTGTGGAAGGAAGGTGGCGAGGCGCTGACAGCCACTGTGAAAGTTGCAGTTTATTTTATTGAATTTGCGGAAGGCTTTTTGCTGCGAGGATATGTTGACCACAGGCAGGTTGCTGTTCCATTTAATTAACATTTTAATGGGGAACAACACAAAGAACTGCCGCATGGCCTGGCTAATTGAGGAAGACGCCTGGAGGGATGGGCCGTCTTCCCCCCGGGCTACATTGTGCTGAGCTGCCAGTACGGAGCCGGAGCTGAAGGCACTACCAAGCAGGAATGTCAATTTCCATTAGCCATCAGGTGTTATGCTAGGCTGCACTGCATGCTTGGCCAACCCTCTTGCCACGCTCCAGGCCTCGTAACCCTAATTGACAGTCTCTGGGCCAATCTCAAGTGGTGGCCTGTAGAAGGCCCGGGCCAGGCATAGTAGAAAGGGCTGCAGTGACGGTAGCACAGAGGTTCTCAAGGCTGTGGTGGGCATCGTGGCAGTCCTTGCAATGGGCTCTCTCACTCAGCCGCCACAACACTGAGTATGCAGACCTGTTTTACTAAGGTTCATGTCAGCAAAAGTATGTGAGCAATTACAGTGTGTTCATTCCTTCCCACTTATAAAATGATTGGATTCTTTATAGTTGGCTGTAGTATCAAATTGGATCCACACTTGTGACTTCAGCTCAGTAAGGGCACAGGAACATTTCTCTGACTATAAGGTCACAGCTTTTGTGGGAGTAACTGAATGTTTCCGCACATTCTTGTAAAGAACTCCCAACTATATATGAATTGGTTCTGTGAATAAATCCACATACCGTAGAAGATTTATCTTTGATGTAACCCAGAAGGTCTATCCTTTCTGCTGGTCTGACAGATGAGGAAATAAGGGAATAAGGTATGTCTGTCTGATCTTTGCCAGAGAGGGAAATGTATAAACCCCTTCTCAGCACTTCAAGTTGTCATATTTCTTGAGCTTAGCTGACCTCCTGTTGACCTCGCAACACATTTCTTAACCCCTTTCTATCTCAGAGATAGTTTTGATTATGCTAGAAAAAAGGGGTCTTCAAAATAATAGTTTATAAAAAATGTAATAAAAAGTTAACCCATTGGCATGATTGATATTCATTTTAGTCTTTTGACACTGTAATGCTTAGAAATATTTACTGGGGTCTGAAAATATGAGCACATTTCTGTGTTAATGCCTTTGGGGAAAGTCATTTTGACAAACTGCAGGATTACTCTCAGTTTCTGTCTCTGTTTTATCTTAATATCAGTGGAACAATATTGTGGACTGGCAACTTGAAAAGACAACTGCTGTCAAAACTGTTAAGAGGGACTGGTTGGGACTCAGGTAGGAACAGGTTTCTTCAAATATTAAATTACTCTTTTTAAGGCAAATAAGATCAATGTTTTGGAGATTAGGGGCTAGTTTCCTGGACCCAGATTAGGTCATATTCCTGGACTAAAATGCATGCTCAAAGGAGTATCTTCATTGAAAGTGCTTTTTAATCTGTGCCTGTGAAATCAGCACCAACAAATCTAATCAGTCTGGTTTTAGACCCCATCATAGACTGAGACTGCACTTGTGAAGGTGGTAAATGACCTTTTAATGGCATCAGACCGAGGCTCTGTATCTGTTCTCGTGCTCCTAGACCTTAGTGCTGCTTTTGATACCATCGATCACCACATTCTTTTGGAGAGATTGGAAACCCAAATTAGTCTACATGGACAAGTTCTGGCCTGGTTTAGATCTTATCTGTCGGAATGATATCAGTTTGTCTCTGTGAATGGTTTGTCCTCTGACAAATCAACTGTAAATTTTGGTGTTCCTCAAGGTTCCGTTTTAGGACCACTATTGTTTTCACTATATATTTTGCCTCTTGGGGATGTCATTCGAAAACATAATGTTAATTTTCACTGCTATGCGGATGACACACACCTGTACATTTCAATGAAAGATGGTGAAGCCCCAAAATTGCCCTCGTTAGAAGCCTGTGTTTCAGACATAAGGAAGTGGATGGCTGCAAACGTTCTACTAGGACCTCGGCATTACTCTGGACCCTGATCTCTCTTTTGACGAACATATCAAGACTGTTTCAAGGACAGCTTTTTTCCATCTATGTAACATTGAAAAAATCAGAAACTTTCTGTCAAAAATTATGCAGAAAAATTCATCCATGCTATTGTTACTTCTTGGTTAGACTACTGCAATGCTCTACTTTCCAACTACCTGGATAAAGCACTAACTAAACTTCAGTTAGTGCTAAATACGTTAGTGCTAAATACGAGTCACTGGCTTACTGGTGCTCTTCCATGCTGTCCCTAGGAGGGGTGCGTCATTTGAGTGGGTTGAGTCACTGGTGTGATCTTCCTGTCTGGGTTGGCGCCCCCCCCTTTGGTTGTGCCGTGGCGGAGATCTTTGTGGGCTATATTTGGCCTTGTCTCAGGATGGTAAGTTGGTGGTTGAAGATATCCCTCGGTGGGGGCTGTGCTTTGGCAAAGTGGGTGGGGTTATATCCTTCCTGTTTGGCCCTGTCCGGGGGCATCATCGGATGGGGCCACAGTGTCTCCTGACTCCTCCTGTCTCAGCCTCCAGTATTTATGCTGCAGTAGTTTACGTGTCGGGGGGCTAGGGTCAGTTTGTTACATCTGGAGTACTTCTCCTGTCCTATCCAGTGTCCTGTGTGAATTTAAGGATGCTCTCTCTAATTCTCTCTTTCTTTCTCTCTCTCGGAGGACCTGAGCCCTAGGACCATGTCTCAGGACTACCTGACATGATGACTACTTGCTGTCCCCAGTCCACCTGGCCGTGCTGCTGGTCCAGTTTCAACTGTTCTGCCTGCTGCTATGGAATTTTTCACCTGTTCACCGGACGTGCTACCTGTCTCGGACCTGCTGTTTTCAACTCTCTAGAGACAGCAGGAGAGGTAGAGATACTTTTAATGATCGGCTATGAAAAGCCAACTGATATTTACTCCTGGGGTGCTGACTTGCTGCACCCTCAACAACTACTGTGATTATTATTATTTGACCATGCTGGTCATTTATGAACATTTGAACATCTTGTCCATGTTCTGTTTTAATCTCCACCCGGCACAGCCAGAAGAGGACTGGCCACCCCTCATAGCCTGGTTCCTCTCTAGGTTTCTTCCTAGGTTTTGGCCTTTCTAGGGAGTTTTTCCCAGCCAACGTGCTTCAACACCTGCATTGCTTGCTGTTTGGAGTTTTAGGCTGGGTTTCTGTACAGCACTTTGAGATATCAGCTGATGTACGAAGGGAAATATAAATACATTTGATTTGATTTAATCTTTTCAGTTTATGCATTGGAAGTGGAAATTGGTGGTTGTGCAATTTTAGAGAGGAATTGAACATATTTTAGAGAGGGATTGAACATTTGAAAGATACTATTTGAACATCTTTTACAGAGGGATTAAACATATTTTAGAGATATTAAACATATTTTAGAGGGTTAAACACATTTTAGAGAGGGATTAAACATATTGTAAAGGTATTAAACATATTTTAGAGAGGGATTGAACATATTTTATAGAGGAATTGAACATATTTAACAGATACTCACCAAATAAAGTGTTAGAAATTCTATGACACACAATAGACTGAAAAGTCCCAATCCTGAATGAGTTTTTCAGACAAGCAGCATCGTTGCCTCTTACTTCAGTTGTACTAAACTCATCGGGCATTTCTAAGCTTATATTCTTCAAGAATCAATGGGTATATATAATTAAATGAAATTACCTTTGAACAGAAGTAAACATAGCACATTGTACATTCTTAGGAAAATGGTAGGCTAGCGAACAATGTACTTGGACTAAATTGCCTCTTTTGTAAATGTTACAGACTCCTGAGGGGACCAAAAGAAGAAAATGGTTCATTTTGATAAAAAATATTTTTGGGGGGTGAGTAGTCTATTGTTTGCAACCAGTGGAAACAAACAATGTATCTGTTGAAGTGGCTGTATAAAGATACACTTGTCCAAATGGTTCTGAGCGAGGTGATTATTGTAATCAGTGAGGAGAGTCAGCTGGTGGGGGAATGGTACAATAGTCATGGGTAAAATGCAATATCTGTTCCAATCTGTTGTCGTGATGTGTGTTTGCATCCTACAAGGCACGAAGCCTTTAATCACCGTGTTGATTGATCAACTGACTTCAGGCTCCACATCCCACATGCCTCAGTGCTGCGGCTCATATATGTCGGTTACCGCTAAAAGTTGACTTTGGTGGAAAACTCATTGATTTAGACCTGGGAGGCCAGTGTGAAGCAACAATGCCCTATTACTGACTCCATAACGAGTCACATCATGACAGCACGCTGTGAATAAGCCGATCCGCCAATAAGTCTGCTGAGAGAGAAGACTTCTAGAATACTAAAGTGAAGAGCGCTGCTGATCAATCAAAAGCAGTGGGGAAAGTTTCAAAATGGTGTCAACGTTTCGCAGACAGTGATTTGAGTGATCGGCTATGGCAGAAACAACAGACAGTATAATAGGTAGTATGAATGAGTGAGGAAGATATGGTGAGGAGGTGCAGATGGGATTAATTTGGTCTTTTTAACTCACTCATTTGATTTATTTGTGTTTACTTGCAGGTTCGCTCAAAATGAATCAAGCAGGAGAGGAACAACACCATTTGTGAATCCTTTTGTTTTGAGGAATAAGACATTTGGAATAGAACCCATGAAATTCCTGCCTGCAAACCTGATAACAGAGCAGAACCAAAGCCATTAAATATTCCAATAGCTCTGTGCTTTGAAAATATAATGTTGGGACATTAAATTGAAAGTGAATCAATACATTGAGTTTGAGATTATACAAAGCAAGTAACCGTATAATCAAACAAAACCCCTTATCTTTTTCTGTTGAGTAGAAAGCACTTGACAATTCATGTTATTGATCTATTATTTTCTCGTCAGGGAGCCTTAGTGCTATTGTTAAATGTATTTTCGGTGCAAACTATACAGGAGTTGGATAGCACTATTGAAATATGAACATATAATAAAGTCAACACCATTTTATGAAGTAATCTGGAGACTCTTCCCAATGTACATAATGGTACATGCATTTACTGTGACTTATTAAACATTTGAATCTACCAGCAATGAGTCTATAGCAGATATTTTACAAAATTGTCTCTTAGAAACCACTACCTGACAATAGAGATAAACATCTACAGCTTTTCCAATTTACCATATAGACAAGGCCCATACACTAATGTGACAACTTCTTTAGTTCTAAAATGTCTGAGATGTTAACATTAGCAGGTTCTAATATTATTCTGCAAGCTGTGCAGGGACAGTAGAGTGCAGTATGCAATGAACAATAATGAGAGGCCTTGATGCCTTTTAACAACTAAGCTCTTCTCCAGTCCTATTCTTCCTGCTGGTGTAATGGGCTCTGACTGGCCGATCTCACTTTTGCAGGCTTTCTTCAAAAGATTGAAAGTAGCGGTGGCAGAATATGGAGCCCTCACACAGGAATGTGTTTTTTTAATGTATTCATCCCTCAAAACCAGCATTCAGGATGAACATATTTAGCTGAGGGCATGCCTGATGAGTACAAGGCCCATACAGAGCGGTCTCTTAGGAGGACTCATGCACCCAAAACTCAAGGGCCTTCTAAGCACGTTGGCAAGTGCATCCAAAAAGGTACCCTATTCCCTATACAGTGCACTACTTTTAGTTCACTACTATATAGTACACTACCCTATGGTCAAAAGTATTGCCTTATATAGGTAATATGGTGCCAATTGGGACGTAGTCTACAGCTTCCATTTTGAGTCCTGACTTTCTGACTAGCTGGACTTTTCCAACATCTCTTCACAGATCAACACAGTTCAAAGACATGTAGGTTTCAGCTGTCAAGGTACTCTCCAAAGTATACAGTATATAAGCAGTATTGACAAATGGCAACCTGCGTTTGCCTTTAGATTTTGACAGCTAACCATTCAAATGTACTGTAGGTAGGAGATTTACATTAAAAGGTTTTAAGAGCTCCATGGCAAAGCAGTCACTAGTATCACATCAGCGCGCGCACACACACACACACACACACACACACACACACACACACACACACACACCCTGACAGACATATCCCCAAATACAACACAGCCCTTGCTCTTAACATCATAAGTGCTCAACTATCTCATTTGCACAGGGCTACCTGTCTCTTTTTGCGATGAGACTGGAACTCTCGGAACCTGTACCGAGGTTGAGTGGAGTGGAGCTGCCCTCGTTGTCCTGTGGCGGGTAGGTGGTGGTGGTGATAGGGGGGGGGGGGAGATAACACTAGGCCATGGCAGCAATAACAAGCTCAGGTCCACCTTAGCCTCTCATCAGAGCCACTGGGAGGATGAGGTGACACTCTGCCAGCCCCTGACATCTGACAGCTTCATCAGCGCTGCCACACACACCTGTGAGGGCCGAGCCTGAGCCAACGCTGGCCCTCGTTCAACAGTGGCCAGGCTCATTACTGCAGAGCCCGACTTTCTACAAGACCTCTTGTCCTTTGTCAAATCAAATCAAATAATTTTAATTGTCAACTGCTTCGTAAAAACAGGTGTAGACTAACAGTGAACTGCTTGCTTACGGCCCTTCACACCAATGCAGAATACAAAAAATACATATAATAGGAACACAAGGAATAAATACACAATCCGCAATGATAGCTTGGCTATTTCCACTGAGTGCACAAAACATTAGGAACACCTACTCTTTCCATGACATAGACTGACCAGGTGAATCCAGGTGAAATTTATGATCCTTTATTGATATCACATCTTAAATACACTTCAATCAGTGTAGATGAAGGAGGGAAGATGGGTTAAATGTGGATTTTTAAGACTTGAGACAACTGAGACATGGATTGTGTATGTGTGCCATTCAGAGGTTGAATGAGTAAGCTTGCTTTGCTGCAGGAGGTTTGCTGCAGGAGGGGCTGGTGCACTTCACAAAATAGATGGCATCACCAAGAAGGAAAATTATGTAGATATATTGAAGCAACATCTCAAGACATCAGTCGGGAAGTTAAAGCTTGGTCACAAACAGGTCTTCCAAATGGACAATGACCCTAAGCATACTTCCAAAGTTGTGGCAAAATGTCTTAAGGACAACATAGTCAAGGTATAGGAGTGGCCATCACAAAGCCCTGACCTCAGGCCTACGAACTGACTCAGTTACACCACATCTGTCAGGAGGAATGTGTCACAAATCACCCAACGTATTTTGAGAAGCTTGTAGAAGGCTACCCAAAACATTTGAACACAGGCTAAACAAATTAAAGTCAATGCTACCAAGTACTAATTGAGTGTATGTAAACTTCTGACCCACTGGGAATGTGATGAACTAAATAAAAGCTGAAATAAATTATTCTCTCTGCTATTATTCCGACATTTCACATTATTAAAATAAAGTGGTGATCGTAACTGACCTAAGACAGGGAATTATTATTAGGATTAAATGTCAGGAATTGATTTTGAAAAACTGAGTTTAAATGTATTTGGCTAAGGTATTTGTTACTTCCGACTTCAACTGTATATACATATTAGGATGAGCAATGTCGGAATAGCATAGACTAAAATGATGTAGAATATATATATTTTTAAACATTTTTAATTTGACCTTTATTTAACCAGGTAGGCCAGTTTAGAACAAGTTCTCATTTACATTGCGACCTGGCCAAGATAAAGCAAAGCAGTGGGACAAAAACAACAACACAGAGTTATACATAAACAAACATACAGTCAATAACACAATATAAAAATCAATGTACAGTGTGTGCAAATGTAGAAGAGTAGGTAGGTACGGCAATACATAGGCCATGGAGGCGAAATAATTACAATTTAGCATTAACACTGGAATGATAGATGTGCAGATGATGATGTGCAAGTAGAGATACTGGGGTGCAAAAGAGCAAGAGGATAAGTAACAATATGGGGATGAGGTAGTCGGGTGTGCTATTTAAAGATTGGCTGTGTACAGGTACAGTGCTCTGACAGCTGATGCTTGAAGTTAGAGAGGGATATATAGACTCCAGCTTCAGTGATTTCTGCAATTAGTTTCAGTCATTGGCAGCAGAGGACCTGAAGGAAAGGCGGCCAAAGGAAGTGTTTGCCAGTGAAATATACCTGTTGGAGCGTGTGCTACCGGTGGGTGTTGCTATGGTGATCAATGAGCTGAGATAAAGCAGTGCTTTACATAATACAGTATATACATATTAGATGAGTAAAGCAAAAATATGTAAACATTATTAAAGTGACTAGTGTTCCATTATTAAGTGACCAGTGATTTCAAGTCTATGTATCTGGGGCAGTAGCCTCTAAGGTGCAGAGTTATGTAACCGGGTAGAAGCCGCCTAGAGATGGCTATTTAACATTCTGATGGCCTTGAGATAGAAGCTGTTTTTCAGTCTCTCAGTCCCATCTTTGAAGTACCTGTACTGACCTCGCCTTCTGGATGATAGCTGGGTAAATTGGCAGTGGCTTGGGTGGTTGTTGTCCTTGATTATCTTTTTGGCCTTCCTGTGGCATCGTGTGCTGTAGGTGTCCTAGAGAGCAGATAGTTTGCCCCTGGTGATGCGTTGGACAGACTGCACCACCCTCTGGAGAGCCCTGCTGTTGCAGGCTGTGCAGTTTCAGTACCAGGCAGTAATACAGCCTGACAAGATGCTCTCAATTGTGCAACTGTAAACGTTTGTGAGAGCTTATGTGCCAAGCCAAATTTCTTCAGCCTCCTGAGGTTGAAGAGGCAATGTGTACTTTTTCACCACACTGACTGTGGCGTTGCTGTCTAAGGCACTGCATCTCAGTGCTAGAGGCATCACTACACTCTGGTTTGAATCCAGGCAGATTCACAATTAGCCGTGATTTGCGCAATAGGCCCATTGTAGTCCATGATTGTAATAAGACACTGCCACATAAGTCTTGTGTCTGAGCCGTTGAATTGCAACTCCACTTTGTTTCTATAGTGAAGTTTTGAATGTTTGATTGCCTTATGGAGGGAATAACTACACTGATTGTATTCGGCCGTATTCCCGGTCACTTTGCCATGATTAAATGCGGTGGTTTGCGCTTTCAGTTTTGTGCGAATGCTGCTATGAATGCTGAATGCTGCCATCTACCCACAGTTTCTGGTTAGTGTAGGTTTTAATAGTCACAGTGGGTATAACATCTCCTATACACTTCCTGATAAACTCGGTCACCATATCCGTGTATTCGTCAATGTTTTTATCAGAGGCAACCTGGAACAAATCTCAGTCCAGGTGATCAAAAGAATCTTGAAGAGTTTTTTCTGATTTGTTCAGACCAGTGTTGAATAGATTTTAGCAGTGGTTCTTCCTGTTTGAGTTTCTGCCTATAGGAAGCTGTAGTTGTGATCAGATTTGCCAAAGGGAGGGTAGGGGAGGGCCTTGGAGGCATCCCGGAAGTTGAAGTAGCAATGGTCAAGTTTTTTAGCAGTGTGAGTACCACAGTCATTTATTTTTACTTCTTATGGCTAGCGGAACCCCTCGACAACATTCCGCTGAAAAGGCAGTGTGCGAAATTCATATTTTTTTGAAATATGTAACTTTTACACATCAAATTAAAGCTTAACTTCTTGTTAATCTACCCATCGTGTCCGATTTCAAAAAGGCTTTACAGCGAAAGCACAACATATGATTACGTTAGGTCAGAGCCTAGTCACAAAAACACATACATCCATTTTCCAGCCAAAGAGAGCAGTCACAAAAAGCAGAAATAGAGATAAAATTAATCATTAAAACCTCTTAGAGCCATGTGAGACGCTAGCGTCCCACCTAGGCAACAGGAAATGGAAGTGCGCAATGCCAAATGCTAATAGTATTCGATAAAACTCAAACTTTCATTAAAACACACATGCAGGGTACCGAATTAAAGCTACACTCGTTGTGAATCTAGCCAACATGTCAGATTTTTAAAATGATTTTAGGCAAAAGCATGAGAAGCTATTATCTGATAGCATGCAACACCCCAAAATACCTGAAGGGGACGTAAACAAAATAATTAGCGTAGCCGGCGCTACACAAAACGCAGAAATAAAATATAAAACATTCATTACCTTTGATGAGATTCTTTGTTGGCACTCCTATATGTTCCATAAACATCACAATTGGGTCTTTTTCCCGATTAAATCCGTCCATGTATGCCCAAAATATCAATATATATAGCCTGTCTTATCCATCCAAAAGCTCCGTTCCAAAACGCAACGTCATTTTTTAATATGATATAAGTTGCCTATATTCTTTGACAAAACACTTCAAACTACTTTTGTAACCCAACTTTAGGTATTTGTAAACGTTAACAATCGATCAAATTGATCACTGGGCGATCTGTATTCAATAGCAGCTACTCTAGAAAACGTTGTCCTTTCTCTCTCTTCCAAAAGTCTCTTCCTGTATACTGGACGAAAGGAAGGATCTACTTCTCATTACACAAAGGATTTTTGTCAACGAAAATGGCAGTATTGGTGACATCATGTGGAAGTTGTAGGAACTGCAAGCTCACCGTTATATATTTGTGCTTGCAATAAACAATTCAGAGACTGGCGGATTAATACTTTTCTGTGGTTTTTGTGACCAGGTTTTTCTTGGGATTTCGCTTGCTGTTCACGTTCTGTTATAGTCACAGACATTATTTAACCTCTTTGATCTCTAGGGGCGCTATTTCATTTTTGGATAAAAAACGTTCCCGTTTTAAGCGCGATATTTTGTCACGAAAAGATGCTCGACTATGCATATTCTTGACAGTTTTTGAAAGAAAACACTCTGAGGTTTCAGAATCTGCAAAGATATTGTCTGTAAGTGCCCCAGAACTCATTCTACAGGCGAAACCAAGATGATGCGTCAACCAGGAAATGAGCAGAATTTCTGAAGCTCTGTTTTCCATTGTCTCCTTATATGGCTGTGATTGCGCAAGGAATGAGCCTACACTTTCTGTCGTTCCCCCAAGGTGTTAGCAGCATTGTGACGTATTTGTAGGCATATCATTGGAAGATTGACCATAAGAGACTACATTTTCCAAGTGTCCGCCTGGTGTCCTGCGTGGAATTCGGTGCGCAATTGCCAGCTGTTTGTACTTTTCCATTTGATTGAGGGGAGAAACCATGCTTCCATGAACGATATATCATTGAAGAGATATGTGAAAAACACCTTGAGGATTGATTCTAAACAACGTTTGCCATGTTTTCAGTCGATATTATGGAGTTAATTTGGAAAAAAGTTCGCGTTTTGAGGACTGAATTTTCGTTTTTTTTTGGTAGCCAAATGTGATGTATAAAACGGAGCTATTTCTAATACACAAAGAATCTTTTTGGAAAAACTGAGCATCTGCTATCTAACTGAGAGTATCCTCATTGAAAACATCAGAAGTTCTTCAAAGGTAAATTATTTTATTTGAAGGCTTTTATGTTTTTGTTGAAATGTTGCGTGCTGGATGCTAACGCTAATGCTAAATGCTACGCTAGCTAGCTACTTTTACACAAATTATTGTTTTCCTATGGTTGAGAAGCATATTTTGAAAATCTGAGATGACAGTGTTGTTTACAAAAGGCTAAGCTTGAGAGATGGCATATTTATTTCATTTCATTTGCGATTTTCATGAATAGTTAACGTTGCGTTATGGTAATGAGCTTGAGTCTGTATTCCTGATACCGGATCCGGGATGGGGAGATCAGAGAGGTTAACCAGTTTTAGAAACTTCAGAGTGTTTCCTATCCACACATACTAATCATATGCATATACTATATTCCTGGCATGAGTAGCAGGACGTTGAAATGTTGCGCGATTTTTATCAAAATGTTGAAATAATTCAGGGGAGCTTTAAGAGGTTTTTAACCCTTGATGATCTGCATCAGATGGCACTCATAGGACTTCATGTTACACAATACATGTATGTTTTGTTCGATAAAGTTCATATTTATATCCAAAAATCTCAGTTTACATTGGCAAGTTATTGTACAATAATGTTTTGCTTCCAAAACATCCAGTGATTTTGCAGAGAGCCACATCAATTTATAGAAATAGTTATCATTAACTTTAATATAAAATACAAGTGTTATGCACAGAATTAGAGATATACTTCTCCATGCAACCGCTGTGTCAGATAAAAAAAAAGTACTTTACGGAAAAGCAAACCATGCAATTATCTGAGTACAGCGCTCAGACAACAAAACATGCGTTCAGTTCACAAATCCAAACTCACGACGTGCGGGCAAGTCCAGGCGAAAGTTCAGAAGAAAAGTCATATTACAGTTCGTAGCAACATGTCAAACAAAGTATAGAATCAATCTTTAGGATGTTTTTATCATAAATATTCAATAATGTTCCAACCGGAAAATTCCTTTGTCTTTAGAAATGCAATGGAACGCAAGCTAACTCTCACGTGAGCACACATGATCAGCTCATGCCACTCTGTTAGACCTCTGACTCATTCAGCTCCCATTCCCCCCTCCTTCACAGTAGAAGCATCAAACAAGGTTCTAAAGACTGTTGACATCTAATGGGAATCCTTAGGAAGTGCAATATGACCACATACTGGATTGGATAGGAAATGGGTTGAAAAACTACAAACCTCAGATTTCCCACTTCCTGGTTGTGTTTTTCTCAGGTTATCGCCTGCCATATCAGTTCTGTTACACTCACAGACATCATTCAAACAGTTTTAGAAACTTCAGAGTGTCTACTAATAATATGCATATATTAGCAACTGGGCCTGAGTAGCAGGCAGTTGACTTTGGGAACGCTTTTCATCCAAACGTGAAAATGCTGTCCCCTATCCCAAACATGTTTTAATATTTTTTATTTATTTGTCCTTTATTTATACAGGTTTTTCTCATTGAGTTAACATCTCTTTTCCAAGAGAGACTTCGTCCAATAGCAGCAGGGGGAACAACGTTTCAGACTTAACAACTTACATACACTAACACAACATTAAACAAAACTATAAACACACATACAGTACAACAATTACATATTATGTTTAAAAAAAAACTAAGTCTTGACGAAAAAACAGTCCCCTATCCCAAACATGTTTTAATATTTTTTATTTATTTGTCCTTTATTTATACAGGTTTTTCTCATTGAGTTAACATCTCTTTTCCAAGAGAGACTTCGTCCAATAGCAGCAGGGGGAACAACGTTTCAGACTTAACAACTTACATACACTAACACAACATTAAACAAAACTATAAACACACATACAGTACAACAATTACATATTATGTTTAAAAAAAAACTAAGTCTTGACGAAAAAACAGCTGTCCTAAAGACAATTACACTCTTCTATGATACATCGATCAGGGCTTTAAACTCCACCGACGACATTTGATCATCAGAATTTGGAAGGGCAGCCTAGTGGTTGGAGCATTGGACAAGTAACCGGAAGGTTGCAAGTTCAAACCCCCGAGCTTACAAGGTACAAATCTGTTGTTCTGCCCCTGAACAGGCCATCATTGAAAATAAGAATTTGTTCTTAAATGACTTGCCTAGTTAAATAAAAGTAAGATGTACACGAGAGAATTCCAGGAACACAGAGCAAATTAACTATTTATACTATGACCTGTTCTAATTTTTGGTACTGTTAGAAGCAAATGAGAATGGGACCATAATTGATATTTATTTACCGACCTGATTAAAAAATAACAGAGATAGATTTCTCCAAATATGGCCTTATAAATCAGTGTATACCAGTGTTTAAGCTTACGCAAGGTCAATTACAACCAGCCAACAGCATTGTAGTGATCACAATGATGTGTTGTATGAACTTCGGTAGTGTTTTCCTCAAATTTGCTTTGTTAAAATCCCCAGCTACAATAATTGCGGCCTCAGGATATGTAGTTTCCAGTTTGCATAAAGTCCAGTGAAGTCCTTTGAGGGCCGTCGTGGTATCAGCTTGAGGGGGAATGTACTCGGCTGTGAATATAACCGAAGATAATTCTTTTGGGAGGTAATATGGTCGGCATTTGATTGTGTGGTATTCTAGGTCGGGTGAACAAAAGGACTTGAGTTTCTGTATGTTATCACAATCACACCATGAGTGGTTGATCTTGAAACATACACCACCCGCCTTTCTTCTTCCAAAAGAGAGTTCTTTATTCCTGTTTGCGCGATATACTGAGAACCCAGCTGGCTGTATGGACAAAGGCAGTATACCCCAATAGAGCCATGTTTCCGTGAAACAGAGTATGTTACAATTCCTAACGTCTCTCTGGAAGGAGATTCTCGCTTTGAGCTCGTCTACTTCATTATCCAGAGACTGAACATTAGCGAGTAATATACTCAGAAGCAGTGGAACGGTGTGCGTACGTCCTGAGTCGGACTAGAAGTCCCCGCCGGTGTTTTAGGATCAGTTCAAATGCCCTGAGGGGTACGAACAAAGGAAAGTTGTATTCCTGGTCATAATGCTGGTGAGTTACCGTCACTCTGATATCCAAAAGTTCTTTCCGGCTGTATGTAATAACACAAAAAAATTCCTGGGCTAATAATGTAAGAAATAACACAAAAATAACAAAATACTACAAAGTTGCTAAGGAGCTAGAAACAGAGATGCCCTATCTGTCGGTGACATCTTGTTAAATTCTTGTTGGTATGTGTCCAATGTGTGTGCATGGTCAACAAGATTTAGTGCAAAAAGGGTCAATGCTATTTGCTTAACTATTTAGCAGTCTTATGGCTTGGGGGTAGAAGCTGTTCAGAAGCCTTTTGGTCCCACACTTATCCCTCCTTTACAGTTTGCCATGCAGAAGCAGATAGAACAGTCTATGATTTAGGTGGCTAGAGTCTTTGACAATTTTTAGGGCCTTCCTCTGACATGGCCTGGTACAGAGGTCCTGGATGGCAGGGAGTTCGACCCCAGTGATGTACTGGGCGGTACGGACTACCCTCTGTAGCGTATTGATATCGGATGACGAGCAATTGCCATACCAAGCGGTGATGCAGCCAGACAAGATGCACCCAATGGTGCAGCTGCAGAAATTTTTGAGGATGTGTTCTACTCCCTTAGTGATAAAAAGAGTGGTTCTATAGACAGGCTTCTATTGGTCCTTTCTACTGTTCCTTCCCTGGGTGGTAATAACACTAGTGTATCATTTTTCCTATGCGGTGCGAGGAAGTGTACTTCAACACACATGCAAATTAGTTTCATTTAGTTTTCATGTGTAAACATTGTTTGGTGGAGTATACAACTTAAAATATGAATTATTGGAGCACATTACATAAATAAATTACTGTGATTTGGAAAGTGGGTTTCATTAAAGCTGCAACAGGTGTGTATTTGTGGGAGACACAAATAAAGTCAGTATGGTGCTGTGCTAGGCTGAAATATAATTTCCCTCTCTCGCTCTCTGCAAAGCTATCTACAGTATTTGTTGAGATATTGTTTCTTTGCGTAATGACTCTCCAGGTTCCTCTTGTTTGCATATCTAGTCACTCACTATCATGGAACTCATCACAACATTTGCTTGTTAGTTATATCACTGAACATATGGCGAGAATAGGATTCAAAAAGTAAAACACAATAATTATACATAGTATTAAAGGGCTCTATGATTTTGATGTTGCTGCAGTACGCTACTCTCAAAAGGTCTGTAACACTTTCTATGAAAGCTGTGTGTTGTGCAGTTGAATGCACAGCACCACTATGTAATGCATTACTAAGGACAGGATGCAATCTGATCGCGTTTGTAGACAAGGCAGCTTTTAAAGAACATGTTACCGTGTTTGTGGAGATCACATTCAAGGTAAACACTGCAGATGTTGGCTCAGTAGGAAATTTCCTTTAAACGTCAAGCGTACTAGAATGTGGAATGCCTATGAATCTTGTGAATGCTCATAACACATCTTTGGAAACATTATGCGGTGATGGAAGTTGTGACAAACGTGTTCATAGTCCATTCTACAGACACAATGTGAACAACCGGCGAAGACGTGAATTTTCTTTGTCTTCATTCCTCTGGGACCATTGATCTGAAAGAACTGCAGGAGAAACAAATATGGAAACCTTACTTATTGGAAATTGATTAAGCTTATACAATACTTTGCATCAGTGCACGAAGGAGGAGAGACGACAAAGGAAACCTAAACCCCGAAGTAACCAAATCAGCAAACAGTTAAAAGTCAGAGATGGCTTTGCATTTACATTTTAGTCATTTAGCAGACAATCATATCCAGAGCGACATACACAGACAGATTTTTTTCATCAAGTCGGGTCAAGCATTCAAACCAGCGACCTTTTGGTTACTGGCCCAACGCTCTTAACCACTAGGCTACCTTCCACCCTAATAACCCTAACTGTTTTTTCACTCTACATTTACTCAACCTAAATATCCTGTTCCACCAGGAAATTACCCCTCTATTGAGTCTATCCATGCAAATCCTACTGGTAAACCACCTATGTCTGGTCCTGTCATAACTCCCATTCAGTTATCATGGACACTGCCTTTGATAATTCCTTCATCACGCTCTCCATTGTTACTTTGCACATCACACTATACACTGGTGTTGAACCATCACTGATAAAACAAAATAAGGAAAAAAAGAAAGTCACTGTGGTGAGCACTGAAGAGAGAGGGGGAAGAAGAAAATAAAGCCTAAACAAAAAAAGACTTCAGAGTCCATTCGAGAATCAAAATCACAGGCGCTCAACAGGTTCACTAAGCACACAGAAATGCTCAGTGTTTCATCCGCCACATTAGCTCGTTGAGTTTACATAAAACACAGCCGAGAGATTCCTACATTTACAAAGAGATAACACCAAGCCTCCTCCATATATTACTGTGTTTTCGTCTCCTCCACTTAGCCATCGCCCAGTGCTGTGGGTTTTCCGGCTGTATGGCATTAAAGTGGGCTGATTTATTACCACCCATTTATTCCCCCTCTATTGAAACAATGCACAGAATAGATTGAGCTGACTTGTGTAAATTCTCAACGGAAATATTCCACACAACAGTGGCTGTGGTTATTGGGTCATTCATTATTCAAATTTGCCAGTTATCCTCAGAAACACGGAATCCTTAGGATAATTGAAAATCAAGAGGGAAACAATTCACAGTGACCGACTATGAAGCTTGCTGCCACAGGACCGCAGCATTTTAAGTGATTGGTGTGCTTGAACATCACCCACCCAAATTCTCTGACATTTGCAGGATTGAATGGAAGACCTCCTTTGTGGGTCACGGTTGCCAAAACACAAATTAACACAGCCAATGCCAGCTGGACACATTGGCAGGAATAACATCCACTGGATTGTCAAAGTAAACCCGGAATAAATTTGCTAATGTCGCATTAATGTTTTAATTTTGTCTGGTTGCACCTGTTCTTGCATTGTACACTGAGCTGCAACGGTAGCCAGCCAGTCAACCAGCCAGCTCGTACAGCACTTCAAACGGTTCCCAGCCTCCCACTTACTCTCCTCTCCACCTTAAGGTGAGGTTTTGTAAAAAAACAGCAGGTAGCCCATATCTCAGAGCAGCTGTTATCAGCCTGTAGCAGGAAGCAGAAAGCAGAAATGTGAACAATCCTCCATCCTCCACACCAAGCCAGCCTATCGCCCTCCTCCTAGCCAAGCAGTCAAGTGCCCCTCACCTCAGAGACAGCTGAGGCCTGGCAAAACCTAGCATTACCGCCACAGCTGGCTCAGTGAATGGTCGCAATTACCGCTATTAGCATGCTTAATTAACGGATTGCTGTCATCCGGAGTAAAGTGACATTGCCCTCCTTTTTCAGTATGTGAGGCAGCAGTGGTGGCGGCCGTTCGGCTGCTCTCGATTTGGGGTTCAACGCATTATTAATGCGGTGAGAAAAACGCTTCTAGTTCTCTTCATGCCTCACCTCAAGCCTCAAAAGACATGCTGACAATAGGCCGACTTCACGCATTGCGCAGCGAGAAGAGCGTCTCAATGTCAAGTTGTTAGACCGACTTATTTAATTTGGTATGAATGCGTGGCAGCATTAACTGACCCATGACACCTCACTGGCTGGTTTTCAGTGGGCTTGTCCTGCTGTTGCTCATCTCTTCCCATAGTGAGCTCTGCTGATTGGGTTGTTGTAGTGCCGTGCGGCTTCTACCCATCACATGGATATCACATTAGAGTCAAGGGCTAATTGGTTTTTAATGAACCCCAAATTACCCCTACACACCAAACCCATCATAGAGAGACTTCACATGTCTTTGTAAGGGAGAAAAGTACAATTAGTGGAGCTCATTGATTAGGCATGGGTTTAAGCCGAGTACCTCAAGGCCACCCACCTTCAGCAAAAAATACATTTAAAAAAGTAAGAAAAGCAATAACCAAGAACTTTGAAGTCAAGACAAACATCATTGAACGGGCCTTCTAGCTGTAAGTCAACCCACCATCACCAAAAGGTAATATCAACGAACATGAAAAATCATCAGTTCGTTCTCGTTCTGTTTGTTTTCACTCAGCATGCTATTGTTCCTCACAGACTTGTTCAATAAGAATCAGTGCCCTTGTTTAATTGAAACCACCAATTTGGAATTAGTATGCTGGATGGAAATGCGAGCCGGTACATATTTGAGGCCCTATCTGTCTGAGCCCAAGCGGTGTTGAAATGTTAACATGATTACCATGATGCCTCATTGGCATCGCCTGCTGGGTGCCCCTATGCACTCCCACCTCAGCCTCCCTCCCACCCCCTCTCCGGCTCCCCTCACAACCCCCGTTGCTAACGACTTTCATCTCTGGGAACCGTCAGAATCCCCCGTGAAGAGGATGAAAACAGATCTCCACTTCTCACTCTAGTTAATAACAACAGAGCTGCCATTTATGTAAATATTTGTATGCTGCCCACACTGCCAATTTGCACATAGACAATTCAGTCCCGGGTTAAGTCGCTCGATTGTTTATCAGGAGCTCGACTGTAAGAGGGAAAAAGAGGGAAGAGGTTGATGTCCTGGTTAACTTAGCTGTCCACCCTCAATTGAGACCGGGCTCATCTGAGCCTGTTTGGTCAAACATTATCTACAGTGGATTTCAAGAGCAAATGAGACAGGACTTTGAACTTAATGACTAAATGAATAATATTCTCCAGATGGCTATTTAACAGGTGTAATATTTTAATAGAAGATGGTTATGCATTAGCGAGACGGGGGATTTAATAACCTGGATGCCATGCAAGCTGGGATACATAATGTCTTTAAACCTGCTATAAAGTTTAGATTAAGTTCAGAGTGTTTGTCAATTGTATGTAAACTGCAAATACCACCAACACAATATCTTGACAACCCATGAGCAAACAGCAACATGAGGAATACTACATTTTAGTTGTATAGATTCAGAATGTCTTTGTGTCCGAAGAGGCTTTGTGGGCTAAAAACAACACATTCCACATCAATTTTTCTACCTCCCACCAGGCACAGACGTCCATTCAACATCTAGTTTGGATTTACATTGGTTGAGTTGTCAACTAACGTGAATTCAATGTAAAAAATAAATTAAAAAGCCACCATGTCATTGGGTTTAAGTTAAAAGTTGGGTGAAAAAAAAATTAAATGCCCTGATGTTAATGACTTTTTGCAAATCCAACCATTTTTCCATGTTGATTAAACATCATCACAAAGATTTTTTGGGTTGAAATTATGTAGAAACAACGTTGATTCAACCAGTTTTTGCCCAGTGGGCTGAATCAACAGATTCATATGGAAAAATATGGATTACTCATTTGAATGTACTGATGAGCACCCTAAGGAAGAAGGAAGAAGAGGAAGAAGAGGAAGAATTGAAATAGGCAGAAGATGAGTGTGCCAAGACTGCAGATGAGGGATGCAAAAAATCAATAGCATCTGATGCCACAGCACACCGAGGGAACAATAGCTTTACATCTTGTTGCCCCCCCTTCCACACACACACACGCACGCACGTACCCACCCACCAACACACGGCACACACATCCTCCAACTGCCCCAGCTGTGTTTGATGCAGGAGGGAGAGTAGCTAATGAGCCAAACAAATTGTTTGACAATTCCCATCTGTTCCCCCTCCATAGAAAACCAGTGCCAGTTCCATAGAAAGCCTGGGTCACTGTTGGCCAAGCTCCTTCACTCCAACCATGGCTTCGGTCGTTGCTAGGGCTGAAATATTATGGACAACAAACAAGAGCCACCTCTCTCAAACTCAATGGAGAGTAAAAGAACCTGGAGTGGTTCGTTAGGAATAGGAAAATGTTAGTTTGTAAGAAGCGTAGGGTCTATATTAACACTTTGCAACGTGGAATTCCAAATGCAGGGCCTGTGGAACACATGTTATTGACTGCAGACGGATTACACTGCATGTGTGTTTGTGCCTCTGTGTGTCTGTGCATGTGTGTGTGTACAACAGAAAGCCTTGCACAAACACCCAACCGTGCAAAGGTTGGTTGTCAGTCTTCAATGCTCAATTGGCCTCATTGCTGCAACAAAAAAGGAACAAATTCTGGGTAAGCCACCCTGTTATGTTTTAACCCTCTTTAAGCATCGGAGAACATTCTGGAAGTGGACATCGACATCTGATTCTTCTGTCAAAGTCAACAAAATTGCATGTCAATGGCTCAATACATGCATTCAGTGAGTGACGCAAACTCACTAAACAAACAACAAACAGTGCATTCAGGAGCCTATATGTGCAGTGGTTATTTTTATAACCAACACTTTTGACATTAGTGCTCATGTAGCCTTCACATTTGAGTGACAGTGATCTCACCCACTCATTTCTATTTTAACGAGGACAGAGAGAGAGAAGATGTACAAGCAGCAACCCAATTGGAGCACAGCTGTCAGTCATGGCGGCCATTATTGTGACACAATTCCGATTCCTGGAGGAAGCTGCTATGTTTCTGTTTGTGTGTCATTGTGTATTTTATGTGTGTGAGCATACTGTACAGATGTAGGATCTTCATTTGAGCCAGTTTGCTACAGCATGAAAATAATCCTGCAGCAACAGGAAATGTGAATTATTATGTGGATTAGAGTTAATGGACCTTTTTATAAGGGTTGCTACATTTTCCATTAGGGCAAATTAAGTCTGACATTTCTAAGTAAAAATGACAAACTTTAGAAACCTTTTTAAAACTTAAATACACTTCAAGTAAAAACGTCCTGCTATGCATGCAGGAACATTCTCAGCAACAAAAGAGTGATCAAATTAAGATCCTACATTTGTAAGTGTGTGTGTGAGATTGTACTATATGTTTGTTTGTGGTTTAGTTATTTTCTGTGTCTGGGGTAGGTGGGGTGTTACTCTATAAAACCTCAAAGCGATATAGGGGTAGGAGACTGGAATCCTGGGGCCACAGCCCGCCATATCCATCACTCATTACTTCTGCGTGATGAGGTGGCAGAGAGCTGCTTTAAATGAATGAATGAATGACAGACGAATGTCTGTCAGCTTCCTCAGGAAAGTCACCAACCACCGAGGAAGGGGATTCAGTTTATTGGATTCCAGTTGATTCAAATCTGGCATTGAGCTTTTTGTGTTGTTGTGAATTGTATAAAGGCTATTATAACAAACAACCCTACAAAGTGTAACCTTTGCAGACTATGGTGACCAAACTTAGACTGTTCTGATATGGACACCGTAGCAACCTACAGCAGGTATTATTGAAGAATCCAAGAGAGCGGCAGAGGAGGGCAGGTAGGGATAGACTGAGACTTCACTTCAGGGAATGTGTTGCCCTGGGAAGACTTATTGTCTGTTCTTTGAACTGTTAAAACTATACCACTGTGTTGGGATCAGGCTTGCTTGAAATCTTACAGCAGCCAGAGAGATGGTGCGCCAGGTAGGCTCGTGGTTAGAGCAATGGACTCGTAACCAAATGGTTGCAAGATCCAATCCCTGAGCTGACAAGGTAAAAAAAAATATGTTGTTCTGCCCCTGAACAAGGTTGTTCCCAGGCCATCTTTGAAAATAAGAATGTGTTCTTAACTGTCTTGCCTAGTTAAATAAAAAGATACAGTGATAAATTCAGTCCTGTAGCACGCCACCAAATGTTTATGCATATCAGAGATCATGGCCCCACACCTGGGCTTTCGAGGAGACTGTATCTCTGCAATAATTACATCTGCAGGATAATAAATTGTATTCACTGGATCTGGGGGGCGCGTTACCGCCCAACCACCCACACAAATCCTGACTCAAGATCATCAAAAACATTTGTGGACCGTTGGACGAAAAAATGTTGAAGAAGAATGAAGTCGTTCAGACAGAGGGATTGAATGAGATAGCGTCAGACTGGGCCAGATCAGGAAGAACGAGAGGGACGAAGCGAGAAGAAGATGGAGAAATGGGACAAGTGAATTTGCTTGCCGGGGCTGGTGTAACAGCACTCTTCCGTCTTTTTTTTTCCTGCCGCGGTAATCTGCATTCCGGAGAGACGCTCTTGTGAAGTGCATCTAATGCAAATGAGCGTGCGGGAAAGACACTGGGCCGCTGCGGTGCATTCTTCCCGAAACGCAATCAAAGGGGAGCCTTGGCTTGTGCTCTCCATTCATTTAGCTTGCTTCACTGCTTTTTTTCATTAACAGCGTCTGTGACTCTTCCTAGCGGCCTGTGTCCCAAATAGCAAATAGCACCCTATTTTTGCACTCTGTGTGCACCACTTTTGACCAGTGCCCTATGGCTAGGCCCAATAAGGCTCTAATCAAAAGTAGTGCACTATTCAGTTATATAGTGCCTTTTGGGACTCATTCCACTGAGTCACACATCATCAGACCAGACAGAGCTACACAGCACAGGACGCATGACCTGTTGACCAATTATGTTGACAATGGCTGTTTATCATTGCAATTGCCTTATTCTAACTTATGTAGCGAACATGTTCATGAGAGTAAATCATTTGAATTTAACCTCTGTGCATCTGGCAAAATGACATGCAGACATATAACTAAGGGGAGGACACCAGCAGTGCTGCAATAAATTACCAAATAAGTCTTACTCAACTTACAGTTATGTCTTGCATAACCTACAATCGCTTACATAACCTCATTGTATTGATAATAATTGTGTGAAACTGGCTTTTAAAAGATGGCTATGTCTGTGAATAAACCATGTCTTATCTGGACTCACCTGTCAAACGGGAGAACTCGCGTCTCCGGGTGTATGGGACTGAGGGAGCTGCAGTCTCCTCAAGGTTACACAGTCCAAACAGTACCGTGGCTATAAATCCTATCCAGCACCTTTACTCCAAAAGCCTAGTGAGGATGAGCAGGTGGTTGTGTGGAACGCATGGCTTTACATAGGCTTGATTTATGTCACTATTCCTACACAGTGGCACTACGTGTATCGGCTCGGGCCATTGGAGCAGCGCCAGACAGATTTTGATTTATGAGGACCGAGGGGGGTGGGGAGAAGGCTCCAGACTGCAGATAAGAGCAGCACCTTCATTGACATTAACCAGCGCACTAACCCAAGACCAGGTCCCTCTGGCTTCGCCCTGCCCAGGCATCGTTCACCATATTTTGGGTCACCCAAAGGCATATATATACAGTACCAGTAAAAAATTTGGACACAACTACAACATTGTAGAATAATAGTAAAGACATCAAAACTATGAAATAACACATATGAAATCAAGTAGTAACCAAAAAAGTGTTCAACAAATCAAAATGTATTTTACTTTTGAGATTCTTTAAAGTAGCCACCCTTTGCCTTGATGACAGCTTTGCACACTCTTGGCATTCTCTCAACCAGATTCATGAGGTAGTCACTTGGAATGCACTTCAATTAACAGGTGTGGCTTGTTAAAAGATCATTTGTGGAATTTCTTTCCTTCTTAATGCGTTTGAGGCAATCAGTTGTGTTGTGACGAGGTGTGTGTGTGTGTGTGTATGTGTGTGTGTGTGTGTGTGTGTGGGGGGGGAGACAGTCCATCATTACTTAAAGACATGAAGGTCAGTCAATGCGGAAAATGTCAGATATTTTGGAAGTTTCTTCAAGCACAGTAGAAAAAATCATATGATAAAACTGGCTCTCATGAGGACTGCCAGAGGAATGGAAGACCCAAAGTTACCTCTGCTGCAGAGGATAAGATCCTTAATGTTACCAGCCTCAGAAATTGCAGCCCAAATACATGGTTCACAGAGTTCAAGTAACAGACACATTGTGTGGGTGTGCTTTGCTGGTTACACTGTCTGTGATTTATTTTGAATTCAAGGCACACTTAACCAGCATGGCTACCACAGCATTCTGCATTCAGCATTTTACTATTTTTTATATGTAGAGTGTATATATACAGTATATATACTTTTGAACGGTAGTGCGGTACTGCCTAGTTACATGCACTACCGTTCAAAAGTTTGGGGTCACTTAGATATGTCCTTGTTTTTGAAAGAAAAACTCATTTTTTGTCCATTAAAATAACATCAAATTGATCAGAAATACAGTGTAGACGTTGTAAATTACTATTAAAGCTGATTTTTTTATGGAATAACTACATAGGCATACAGAGGCCAATTATCAGCAACCATCACTCCTGTGTTCCAATGGCACATTGTTAGCTAATCCAAGTTCAAAAGGCTAATTGATCATTAGGAAACCCTTCTGCAATCATGTTAGCACTGCTGAAAACTGTTGTCCTGATTAAAGAAGCAATAAAACTGGCCTCCTTTAGACTAGTTGAGTATCTGGAGCATCAGCATTTGTGGGTTCGATTACAGGCTCAAAATGGCCAGAAACAAAGTTTCTTCTGAAACTCGTCAGTCTACTGCGAAATAAAGGCTAGTCCATGTGAGAAATTGCCAAGAAACTGAAGATCTCATACAACGCTGTGTACTACTCCCTTCACAGAACAATGCAAACTGGCTCTAACCAGAATAGAAAGAGGAGTGGGAGGCCCCAGTGCACAACTGGGCAAGAGTACAAGTACATTAGAGTGTTTAGTTTGTGAAACAGATGCCTCACAAGTCCTCAACTGGCAGCTTCATTAAATATTCCCTGCAAAACACCAGTCTCAATGTCAACAGTGAAGAGGCGACTCTGGGATGCTTTGGCAACGTAAACATATGTTTCTCATGCCAATAAAGCCCCTTAAATTGAAAAAGAAGAGAGAGAGAGAGAGAGAGAGAGAGAGAGATGTCAATGTGCTGAGGGAGCAGAGGGGCCTCTTGGACTGAGAGAAAAGGTGTGCGAGAAGTGAAAGGAGGAGAAAAATGAGGACTGGGGGCGAGTGAAGGAGGGGAGCAATGGTGAATTACGCTGATGAAAATGTTGTTGATTTTTTTTTTTTTTAAATATAGCAGAAATGGGATGCTCAAGGGCAAAATGACATTCACAACAGAATCCCCCCTCCCCCCACCCTAGGTAAACAAAGAAGCCATTTCTAAAGAGTGCAGCACCAACAAAACAGTGTGTTAATAAGGACTAATAAGTGGTATCATCGCTACGGGCTTCCAGTCTAGCTGGAGGTGCAGAATTGGAAAATTAGAAACACATTGCAATATTGTAGATTCATGGGGCGACAGATAGCCTAGTGGTTAGAGCGTTGGACTAGTAACTGAACATTTGCAAGATCCAATCCCTGAGCTGACAAGGTAAAAATCTGTTGTTTTGCCCCTAAACAAGTTAACCCACTGTTCCTAGGCCGTCATTGAACATGAGAATATGTTCTTAACTGACTTGCCTAGTTAAATAAAGGTAAAATAAATAATATAAATAAATACTGAAATGTCAACACTTGTCAGTTACTTTTGGCAGAAAATACTCTGAACTGAGAAGGAACATGGGGGTATTTTGAACCACAGAGAATTGGTCTCCAATATGCTATTACTATTTTTAATATGAAATATTTTTTAATCTAACATAAAGTCCAGACAAACAAATTAGCATTCAAGCTGAAATCGAAGCACAACTTCCACCGCGTAGCAAAAACCTATTAAAATGGCCAGTTTTGTAATTGTCAAGTAGTCCCTCCAAGCCAAGGTGATTATAAGACCAGATTTGGTCCCAAAGAGTACAATTACAATCACTTATTTCATGATGATTGTGCGTGATTGTGCCATCCCTAATCCCGCTCACTGATACAGACTTTCATTTCCATATAAACATGAAATCCCATGAAGGGATGTTGTCGTATGAGAACACCCTCTCGTTCTGCTCTTTTCATGTGTAAAGCAAGTGGGTCTAAAAAAGATAATGGCACAAATTGCAGCCATTCTTTCACCTGGAAAAAATATGTGGAAGTGAGAACATAATTACGGCACAACAATCAGCCGCAAATGGAACGTCACAAAACCCAGCCTGGCGGTGAGGGGAAGGCTGCCGAGAAGATTAAAAAAATCAGTTGTTTTATTGAAAAGACATGCGCGGGTTCTGAGGCTGGCCTTACAAGTAGGTTGAACTGATAACCCCATTAAAGTGATTGAGGCCAAAGAGAAGGGCGTTCTCACTTTCGGTCATTTAAATCCATCAAAGGAACTGCCTATTCAGACTTGCAGTAAAAAGAAGTTCAGGTGTAATTTAGTCTTAAGGTCACGGAAGAGCAACTTTACTCGACACTGACAATAACTAACACCTTACAGTCAGTCGTAAATGAACAACGAACACAATTCAAATTTTAGGTCTCATTAGAACAGACAGACATGATTCCAATATATGTTTTCACAGACAGTCAGTTATGGAGAGGGTTAGAACAAATAGTTGGGGAATAAAAATTGCATTGGATCCCGGTGGTATAGTAGCCGGTGGTATAGTAGAAAACAGTTCATGAAGTTAAACATGCCCAGATGTTTTCCGCAATCTAAGGCTACAGGAGGAGCAGAAAGTTGAAATGATCAGTTAAAATAGCATAACTGTGTCCTCTGTTTACACACATATCCACAGGCCGCCTACGCACCCTTCTGTGAAGTGCTGACACGCATCAGCTTCGGTAAGACGAAGGAGGAGGGGAGCGGGGGAACATCGCCGGCGAGGTCTGCCAAGAACCTCGCTTTTGATTTGCTTTTCATGTGATGACCGTCAGCTTCCAAACATTCTTACAAACTGAAATCTGTTTTTTAACCATGATGCTCTGGCCCAAAATTTACAGATGCCTCTGGGGAAATAAAGAGAAAAATAAAAAGAGTGAGAGAAAACAGAGCTTGACAGGAAGCCACTTTTCATGTCGTCGGATTGCTTCCTGTGGGTTGCGAAAATAGGGACTTTAAAGGAACAAAGATGCGTTTTGAAACAGTGGCTCAACTCGTAGTCATTACATGGAACCATCTTGTGTTATTCTCCATGTATGATTGCGTGAAAGGCATTGATTTTTCTCTTGCCTCGTCTCTTTTCACCTGCTATACTTCCAATGTGTGTCCATTTCCCCCCACAAAAAAACTGGAAAGAAAATGGGGGGGTACCAGCCAGAGAAAGGTGGTTGACAAGAAGGATTCTCTCTGAATCACAAACAAACAGCAACTAACGATTGACGCCAATGACAGCTTGTGTATAGATTGCCCTTACTGGGTAGAACGGTAGAATTACTCCAATCAATAAGTGTCAGCTTTAAAAGTCTTCCATTGAAAGTACTACCTAGCAATGATAGTGTCATTATCATTAGTCAAAAGCAGTCAGAAAAACTGTCATAGTCAAACAACTTTTCAATCGGGTATGAGATACTTACATAAAGTGCACCAGACCTGGGTTCAAATACTATTAGAAATCTTTCATAAACTTTGAGCACTTGCTTTACCCAGCCAGGAGTGCCATATGGGTGCGGTTTGTAGTGTTGAGACTATTCTATCGGTCCATTAAGCCATGGCAAGCTCAATCAACCAGAAAAAAACAATCTGAAAATATTTCAAACGGTATTTGGGCCCAGGTCTTAAGTGCATATTAATTCTGATTGTAAACAGACATTCTGAAAACGCACGGTATAACGCTGAGTTGGAGTGGTGGAACGATGAAACTGTAGCTGCATATAGAACAGGTTAATTTACTTCACAATGAACCTGATTCAGATACAGTACAAAGCTCCAGCCCTTCAGATTGCCATAAATATTCCAGTAACAAAGGTTAATGAGAGTGACTCTGTTTTGATAGAGATTTGAATAATGGAGTGGCATTAGTATAATTCATAGAGCAAATTGTATGAGTAGGATGAGTACGATTCTGATTTATACAGCAGAGCCCGATGCAAATCAGTTAACATGATTAACCTCTTTTAACTCATACATCTCTAGTCGGGAATTGTCTCTTTATCATTCCATCTATATAATAGCTGCCTTTTGGCATTTTATCAAACAAATACAGTAGCAGGTCCCTTATGGATTACTTTATTAATAAGAGGCATTATGCTGCCTGTCGAAATATGCTGCAATTTGAAGTCATACTACAGTGCATGAGAGGTGATAGGTTAGTTAGGTCCTAAGACTAAATCTGTAGCTTTGTGACAATGTGGCATAATGTAACCTTATGTGCCACCCTTTATAAAGCACAACATTTTCTTAGGAATTTCAAATGCATCTAGGCCACAGTCATGTTCTGTTCCAAGTGGGACCAAGATGCCTAATGCAGTAACCACATTGAGACACACCATACTGTGCAACAGCACACTGTATCACGTGTCGAAGGAGTAGCACAAAGTATCGGATACCATCACTCTGGCAGTAATACAGTAGCCAGCTAGAGACTTGGACTAGTGACAGGGTAGTTGGTGGTTGAGGTACATGGTCCAACATACTGCTGTCTCTGCTGACCCGTCAGTATCCATCCATATTTTCATAGAGGAAAATGTGCAGAAGACAGGAATCAACCTGTGAAGAGACACACAAGTGCAGACACACATCCCCATGAAAAGACACACATTCTACACACAGAGATTGTATTATAGATATGTGATAGTAGAGTAGTGGCCTGAGGGAACACACTTAATGTATTGTGTAAAGTGTTATGAAATGTAATGTCATTTAATATTCTTAATTGTATGTAACTGCCTTAATGTTGCTGGACCCCAGGAAGAGTAGCTGCTGCCTTTATTAATCCTTAATAAATATACATTTCAACACAAAGGAATGAGTGATTCACTCTGACAACATGAAGCATCTGACCACATACACAGTGGTGCAGTCAGCGTGTGCTCCCCTGTTTCTGGTGTTAACCCCCTCACTCCCACACACACACTCACACAGACACACACACACACACAGCGAGAATGTGAAAGAGACATCGAAGGAGACACACACATAGACACACACACACACACACACACACACACACACACACACACACACACACACACACACACACACACACGCACACACACACACACACACACACTAGCCACACACACAAACACACTAGACACATAGAAACACAAATACTACTGCCTTGAGCCTGTGGGCTTGCCTTACTTCTCGGAGGTGTGAGCAACATCCAAATCTATATTGATGACTGTAATCTCCCTCACCCATCGCCCTCAATAAAGTCTAGCAGCTTTGACATCCCACAGTTCAGCTATTATAGTGCAGCCATAAACCGCATGAACATCACAGGAAGAATCACATTGAAGGCTGTATAAGCTTTTTTCTTTCTTTTTGCCAGAGGCAACTTTTAATACTTTACCTCCCTGCACATATATATGTGAGAGCCACATAAAGCGTGTGCCCTATGCTTTTAAATAAACATGTGTGAATCATACTGTAAATAAAATGGTACTTTATTTTCTTCCTCTTGAATAAATCCACATTGATTCTTCATGATAATATTTTTTTTTACCACAGTAAGATATTAGACTTACAATCGTGGATGCATAGTCTTATGCCTGGCCCCAACGAGAATCAAACCCACGATCCTGGCATTACAAGCATCATGCCTTTCCAACTGAGCCACACAGGACCATATTCCATCTCCACCATATACTGTATAATATTGAAGCATTTGCTAAATGGCATTTTTTATATACATTATAAAATATAACATGCACTGTTGTGGTGGTTATGTACAATCACAAACTGCATACACGCAAAAAGGGAAACATAGTCAATGACTTTAGAAAGCTAGCTTTGTGTTGGACACATGACAATAGTTCTGGAAAGCATTAAAGGTGACAGGGTGGAGAGGGGTTGAGAACCTTGATCAGTAGCCATGATTGGACTGCAAGCCCTTAGTTGTCACAGAAGGACCGATGTGAGGACCAATAGTGTTGTTGACAAGGTCAAACTCGTACATCCTTCTGAGGCAGATAACGAGGGAGTGAGCAGAGAGACAGGAGAGAGAGGGGGCATGACTGTCATGCAGGCAGCCTGAGCAAGCCTGGCAGGGGGGCGCAGAGAAATAGCAGATTAATCAAAAAGAGATATTGTATGAAGATGGGGACCTTATTTCTGCATTCCGGAAAAAGCCAATCATGAGGCAGTGAGCTGTGAGCCCCATCCATTTTGTGGAGACTGACGAGTTACAGGCAGTCAGGGTAAGAGCTACACTTAATAAATCAAACCTGACAACTTCTTTTGCACGGACCTTCGAGCAAAACTTTTTTCTACTTCCCCCAATTCTCCTCTCTTTCGTCTGCTGCAACGACAGAACAGCACCAGTAACCTGCCCGCTTGAGCACCATCCCCCAAATAAGAACCTTACTCACAAGGAAAGTATAGACACAGATTCATATAGTTATTATCTACATGGTAGTGCTACAAAATGCAACCACTCATGCTACACACACACACACACACATAATTTAGTGATAACAAGCACAAGCAGTGCATATAAAGGAGTTGAAATCCAGTCAAGATAATGTACTGATTGTCAAAGAAAGTGTTTGCTCATGCCCTGTTTGAAAATAAGTTAGAAAATGCATTCATCATCATTCCGATAGTAGCATCATTCTGTGTTTGCAATTACTCAAAATGTTGCATGCAATCAGATTCCGTTTGCTGGATTGCTCGGTTTTTAATTAAAACATGCCCTACTTCCAGCAGAGACTTCCTTGTGCATGCCAAATCTGCATTTGAGTGAAAATAAGAAACAACAACATCGCAAATTTGTGATAATGGGAAAGTTGTTTCTTGAACGTGAGCGTTTTACTGCCTCACCAACTCCTATTGTGAATGCATGGTGTACATAATGCTCGTTCTGACAATTAAGGAGTGTTATTATTGCACAGGTTCATGCATTAAACGAGCATGGGCACCTCAGGGAGAAACCATGAAATCAGTCATGCAATTATCCACACAGACGTTTTACTGGAGAATATTAAAGCAATGTTAATCAAGTACTGAACGTTTACAAATGATACTCCCCAAACCCTCCCTTTATCTCTCTCTGCCCAAAGTAGAAAACGGGCTTCAAAACATCAAACACTTTAAAACATGTTTTATTTTATTTTAAACACTACAACATCAAGACACTATCAAACATGTATCAGTCTTTCCGCAACAGAGCCATCCTTATGTGTGAGGGTGTGTGTGTTTATGATAGTGATAGAAAATATAAGTCATAGTTCCTTGATCATGGTCACAGTCTTGTGCAACCCAAACCCTCCAAGATCCCCCCCACAGTTCCCCAATAGCTGTCCCTCAACCAATCGAGACAAACATTTTTGATATTCCATCTATCGTCATGACCACCATTGTGGCTGACGGAAACCATTGTTCCAAAGTCCCTTTATTTCATATTTTAATGTTCTGAGGCTTGTTCTCCATAGTAACAGGACATAGGAATTTGACTGTGGCCTGAGATTTACCAGGGGCATGAGGGGTCATAAAACCCCCCACATCTTCAGACCCCTAGATCTCTCCTCCTCTGTTGGGGTTGAGAGATAATCTGTAGGGTTGTGGTCTCCTGTAACCTGACCTGGTCAGGACAGTCATGACTCATGACTGTGTCAAGGGATTTGATTTCTGTTCAGCTCAAAAAGTTCCTGAAAAGATCACAGGATCTTGGCTGTGAAGGAATATCAACCAGACCTCTAACACACGCAATGATGCATATTCTCAAACCAGGCATTAAAGGCCCTCTTTAGTGACTATTTGTTACTCTGCTTTTCTTTCTGAAATTACTTTACTTTTAAACTGCAAAGAGGCTTAGGCTGGTCCCTTGGAAGGAGTGTGACAGTGGAGGATATTGTGATGTGACCAGATTGCCAGTGTTGGCACGCCAGCTCTTAAGCAGCATGGATGGACTGGCCATAAGGATATTCAGATGGGCTGATCTTTAAGCCAAGTGGGCCTGTCTAAACTGTTGATGTTTTTTGCACAAACAATATAATTATTTGGCAAATAATAAAGTTCACAAGAAAAAAAATGGGTGGTGTGGAGGCCTTAGTAAATCAAAATGGTCCGGTGTGGAGGCCTTAGTAAAGCAAAATGGTCCAGTGTGGAGGCCTTAGTAAAGCAAAATGGTCCAGTGTGGAGGCCTTAGTAAAGCAAAATGGTCCAGTGTGGAGGCCTTAGTAAAGCAAAATGGTCTGGTGTGGAGGCCTTAGTAAAGCAAAATGGTCTGGTGTGGAGGCCTTAGTAAAGCAAAATGGTCTGGTGTGGGGGCCTTAGAAAAGCAAAATGGTCTGGTGTGGGGGCCTTAGTAAAGCAAAATGGTCTGGTGTGGAGGCCTTAGTAAAGCAAAATGGTCTGGTGTGGAGGCCTTAGTAAAGCAAAATGGTCTGGTGTGGGGGCCTTAGTAAAGCAAAATGGTCTGGTGTGGAGGCCTTAGTAAAGCAAAATGGTCCAGTGTGGAGGCCTTAGTAAAGCAAAATGGTCTGGTGTGGGGGCCTTAGTAAAGCAAAATGGTCTGGTGTGGAGGCCTTAGTAAAGCAAAATGGTCCAGTGTGGAGGCCTTAGTAAAGCAAAATGGTCCAGTGTGGAGGCCTTAGTAAAGCAAAATGGTCTGGTGTGGAGGCCTTAGTAAAGCAAAATGGTCTGGTGTGGAGGCCTTAGTAAAGCAAAATGGTCCAGTGTGGAGGCCTTAGTAAAGCAAAATGGTCCAGTGTGGAGGCCTTAGTAAAGCAAAATGGTCCAGTGTGGAGGCCTTAGTAAAGCAAAATGGTCTGGTGTGGGGGCCTTAGTAAAGCAAAATGGTCTGGTGTGGAGGCCTTAGTAAAGCAAAATGGTCTGGTGTGGAGGCCTTAGTAAAGCAAAATGGTCCAGTGTGGAGGCCTTAGTAAAGCAAAATGGTCCAGTGTGGAGGCCTTAGTAAAGCAAAATGGTCCAGTGTGGAGGCCTTAGTAAAGCAAAATGGTCCGGTGTGGAGGCCTTAGTAAAGCAAAATGGTCTGGTGTGGTGGAAATGCCCGAGCTGATTTCTGGTCCCAGTCTGTCCCTGATGGAGAGTGTGTGCAGATATGTGAGGAGAATTAACAGACTATATGCAGAGTCTTCCTACTGGCACCTCATCTCCTCTGATCACTGCACTTCCAGCTCTACTCTTCTCTGTGGGGTCTCCGAAGGACTTTCAAGTGCTGTACTTTCAATAAGACCAGACATGTTTTGGGGAGAGAAGAATAAGAATCAACCAAAGATGCTGTGGTATTCTGTGTATCATTCTTACTTGTACACATACTAATTGATTATGTGAACCAGTGTTAATTGCAGTGTAAAAGTTTTAAATACTTTCCGGTGTTACTTGTAATTTATGATGCAACTATACTGAACAAAAATATAAGCTCAACATGCAACAATTTCCAAGATTGTACTGAGTTACAGCTGAGTTACAGTTCATATAAGGAAATCAGTCAATTTAAATCAATTCATTAGGCCCTAATCTATGGATGACTGGGAATACAGATATGCATCTGTTGGTCATGGATACCTTAAAAAAAGGTATGGGCATGGATCAGAAAACCAGTCAGTAACTGGTGTGACCACCATTTGCCTCATGCAGCGCGACACATCTCCTTCGCATAGAGATTATCAGGCTGTTGATTGTGGCCTGTCAAATGTTGTCCCACACTTCTTCAATGGCTATGCAAAGTTGCTGGATATTGGCAGCAACAGGAATACGCTGCCATACACGTCACCCCAGAGCATCCCAAACATGCTCAATCGGTGGGTATGCAGGCCATGGAAGAACTGGGACATATGCAGTTTTCAGGAATTGTGTACAGATCCTTGTGATATGGGGCCGTGAATTATCATGCTGAAACATGAGGTGATGGCGACATATGAATGGCACAACAATGGGCCTCAGGATCTCGTCACGCTATCTCTATGCATTCATGCTGTACCATAACCCCACTGCCACCATGGGGCACTATACTCACATGTCGACATCAGCAAACCGCTCGCCCACACAACACCATAAACGTAGTCTGCGGTTGTGAGGCTGGTTGGACGTATTGGCAAATTTTCTAAAACAACGTTGGAAGGGGCTTATGGTAGAGAAATTAACATTAAATTCTCTGGCAACAGATCTGGTGGACATTACTGCAGTCAGCATGCCAATTGCACTCTCCCTCATTACTTGAGACATTGTGTTGTCTGACAAAACTGTCTGTGGATGTTCTGACAAAACTGTACATTTTAGAGTGGCCATTTACTGTCCCCTGTGTAATGATCATGCTGTTTAATCAGCTTCTTGATATGCCACACCTGCCAGGTGGATGGATTATCTCAGCAAAGAAGAAATGCTCACTAACAGGGATGTAAACAAATGTGTGCCCAACATTTGAGAGAAATACGCTTTTTGTGCATGTGGAACATTTCTGGGATCTTTTATTTCAGTTCTTGAAACATGGGATCAACACTTCACATATTGCGTTTATTTGTTTGTAATTAGGTAAGCATGGCAAGCATGTTAGGTAAGCATAGTGCTTTTAACAGGTCGAAAAAAGTTTTTTTCAGAGAAAAAACATTCTAAAATCATTGCATTGAATACTTAATGTCAACACTATCATGTGGTGAGTATCAGCAGTCAGGTCTGAATAGTGATTTAACAAGAATTACATGACACCTTTTACAACCATACAGATTTAAGATATTAATTGAATCACTCTTTTGTTGCTGAGAATTTTCTTGCACATCAGGAAATGGAAACTTGTAGTGTTTTCATGGTTTAAAAAGGTTTCTAAAGTTTGCAATATCCACTTTAAAATGTCAGACTTTATTTGCCCTGACGAAAAATGTGTCAACCCCTACAAAAAGTGTCCATTAACTATAATCCACAAAGTAATTCACATTTCCTATTGCTGCAGAATTATTTTCCTGCTGTAGCAAACTGGCTCAAATTAAGATCCTACATCTGTATATGCCATTCATCCAAATTGACTTACAATAGTGCTTGCATACATTTTGGTATTGGTGTCACCAATAAGAATTGATCCCACAATCCTGGCATTGCAAACAACATGCTCTACCAACTGTGACACACAGGACCACAACCTCAGATTACAGTAATTTCCAATAACATTGCAAAAACTGGTTAGCAACAGTGTTTTATCAGTTTTATGAGGAAATACTGCTGACTTTGAATCCAGAATGATCACAACAGCAAGATTGTACAGACAAAATCTGTTCAGGGGCTCCATAACACTAGAAGTGCTGTGGCAGTCAATTTTGACTGCATATCAAAATGTAGGAAAAAGGAAACCGCACACTGCTCTTGATAGTATCACTGCTTGTGATACTATCAAGAGCAGTGTGCGGTTTCCTTTTTCCTTCATCTTGTTCAATTGTTGCCATGCACCTGCAAATTAGATTGCTGTCACGATCGTCGTAAGGAGCGGACCAAAATGCAGCGTGGTATGTGTTCATGATGATTTTTTAATTAAAGAAAGCACTGAACACTGAATACAAACTATACAAAACAATAAACGAATAACGACCGTGAAGCTATAATGAGAACTGTGCTGACACAAGCAACTAACATAGACAATCACCCACAAACAAACAGTGAAACCCAGGCTACCTAAGTATGATTCTCAATCAGAGACAACTAATGACACCTGCCTCTGATTGAGAACCATACAAGGCCGAAACATAGAAATCCCCAAATCATAGAAAAACAAACAGACTGCCCACCCCAACTCACACCCTGACCATACTAAATAATGACAAAACAAAGGAAATAAAGGTCAGAACGTGACAGTACCCCCCCCCCCCCCCCCCCCCCCCCGCCCAAAGGTGCAGACTCCGGCCGCAAAACCTGAACCTATAGGGGAGGGTCTGGGTGGGCGTCTCGACCGCGGTGGCGGCTCTGGTGCGAGACGTGGACCCTTCTTCAACACAGTCTTTCTCCGCCTCATTGTCCGCCTCCATGGCATCCTAAACACGGCGACCCTCGCCGCCGACCTCGTACTGGGGACCCTAGAAATGGGTTCAGAATGGACGGGAGATTCAGGCAGCGCCGGGGTGAAGGATGACTCCGGCAGCGCCGGACAGAGAAGCTCTGGCGCCTCTGGACTGAGGGGCTCTGGCGCCTCTGGACTGAGGGGCGGAAGCTCTGGTAGCGCCGGACAGGCGGGAGTACCTGTATTGATGGGACGGAGAGACAGCCTGGTGCGGGGTGCCGGCACTGGTGGTACCGGACTGGGGACACGCACCTCAGGGTGAATGCCTTGCATACTACGCCAAATCAACTGCTCTCTCTCTTCACACTCCCCCAATTCTATTAACACCTCCTCGAGTGTCTCCTCATCTCCCATCCGTTCACTCTCCTCCATTCTGTCCAATAACTCCTCGACCCTCTCAGACTCAGCCCTCAGCTTCGCCGACAGCTCCGCTAACATCCATGACTCCTTACGGTAAACAGGGGGAGTTGGCTCAGGTCTGGCTCCTGACTCTGCCACACTCTCCCTGTGCCCCCCCCCCCCACCCCCAAGACATTTTTGGGGCTGCCTCTCTGGCTTCCAGCCGCTCTGCCGTGTCAGCTCCTCATAATTCCGCCTCTCTGCTTTCGCTGCCTCCAGCTCGGCTTTGGGGCGGCAATATTCCCCTGGCTCTGCCCAGGGTCCTTTCCCGTCTAGGATCTCCTCCCAAGTGCACTTCTCCGAATCGTGCTGCCTCTCCCATTGCTGCAGCTGTTGCTGCTGCTTCTCCTGCTGCACCTGTTGCTTCTCCTGCTGCTGCTTTTGCTGCTGCCTCTGTTTACCACGCCGCTTGGTCCTTGGTTGGTGGGTGATTCTGTCACGATCGTCGTAAGGAGCGGACCAAAATGCAGCGTGATATGTGTTCATGAAGATTTTTTTAAATAAAGAAAGCACTGAACACTGAATACAAACTATACAAAACAATAAACAAATAACGACCATGATGCTATAATGAGAACTGTGCTGACACAAGCAACTAACATAGACAATCACCCACAAAACAAACAGTGAAACCCAGGCTACCTAAGTATGATTCTCAATCAGAGACAACTAATGACACCTACCTTTGAGTGAGAACCATACTAGGCCGAAACATAGAAATCCCCAAATCATAGAAAAACAAACATAGACTGCCCACCCCAACTCACGCCCTGACCATACTAAATAATGACAAAACAGAGGAAACCAAGGTCAGAACGTGACAATTGCTCAGATGTGCGAGTGCCTTTTGAATTTTGACTGCATATCAAAACCTCTTTGGGCTAGGCGTGCCTCAAGCGACCCACCTCGACAAACTCCAGTGAAATTGCAGAGCGTCAAATTCAAATTACAGAAATCGTAACATTAAACTTTCATGAAAATACAAGTGTCATTCATCATTTAAAAGATAAATGTCTTGTTAATCCAGCCGCATTGTCAGATTTCAAAAAGGCTTTAGGAAAATTTTCTAGGGATATTTATGTCTGCTGCGTTATGCTAATTCGTTTTTGGCGATGATTACGCTCCCGGATCCGGGTTTGAGAGTCGCAAGAAGTTACCTGTTGCGACTCTAGGGGCAGTATTTTCATTTTTGGATAAAAAACGTTCCCGTTTTAAATGGGATATTTTGTCATGACAAGATGCTCGACTATGCATATAATTGACAGCTTTGGATAGAAAACACTCTGACGTTTCCAAAACTGCAAAGATATTGTCTGTGAGTGCAACAGAACTGATGTTACAGGCGAAACCCAGATAAAAATCCAATCAGGAAGTGCCGCATTTTTTGAAAGTGCTTCATGCCAATGACTCCTTATATGGCTGTGAATGGGCTACGAATGAGCTTATGCTTTCTACGTATTCCCCAAGGTGTCTACAGCATTGTGACGTCTTTTTACGCATTTATGTTGAAGAATAGCCGTAAGGGACCACATTGAGCAAGTGGTCACATGATGGCTCTCGCAGAAAATCTTGCGTAAAGTACTGAGGTAGCCATTATTCCAATCGCTTCTAAAGAGAAACCAATTGTCCCGACAGATATATTATCGAATAGATATGTGAAAAACAGCTTGAGGATTGATTCTAAACAACGTTTGCCATGTTTCTGTCGATATTATGGAGCTAATTTGGAAAAAAGTTTGGCGTTGTAGTGACCGCATTTTCCGGTCGATTTCTCAGCCAAACGTGAAAAACAAACGGGAGCTATTTCGCCTAAAAAAATTATATTTTTGGAAAAAAGGAACATTTGCTATCTAACTGGGAATATCCTGAGTGAAAACATCCAAAGTTCTTTAAAGGTAAATTATTTAATTTGATTGCTTTTCTTATTTTCGTGAAAATGTTGCCTGCTGCTAGCAGAGCCTAGCATAGCATTATGCCATGATAAACTTACACAAATGCTTGTCTAGCGTTGGCTGTAAAGCATATTTAGAAAATCTGAGATGACAGTGTGATTAACAAAAGGCTAAGCTGTGTCTCAATATATTTAATTTGTGATTTTCATGAATAGGAATATTTTCTAGGAATATTTATGTCCGCTGCGTTATGCTAATTAGTTTGAGGCGATGATTACGCTCCGGGTTTGAAAGTCGCAAGAAGGAACATTTTTTATAAGCATTTATTGTACAGGACATTCTGTTAAACTACAAAAGTAGGGCCTTAAGGGACCCCACTTTGAACTATTGTTTGAGTAATTTTGACTATAAACATTTAACGTTTCCACCATTCAATATACTTTTTTTGAGTCATGGTCCTTCCGGCCTTCATTGAAAGGTTAGAATCCCACCTTTAAAAGGCTGCCTAAGTGGTTGTGATAAAGGAACTAAAGAAATGACAGCTTCTTAAGAAAGAATTCAAAACCCCTGACTTATTCCACATTTTGTTGTGTTACAGCCTGATCTCAAAAGGAATTGATTTCTTTCAAACCCAATTACACAACATGCTTTTAGACATTTTTGCTAATGTATAAAAAAAAAATACAGAAATATCTAATTTACATACTGTAAGCATTCACACCCCTTTGCTATGACACTCCAAATTGAGCACAGGTGCATCCAAGTAATTTTGATTATCCTTGAGATGTCACGACAACTTGATTGGAGTCCACCTGTGGCCAATTAAATTGGTTGGACATGATTTAGAAAGAAACACATGTCTATATAAGGTCCCACATTTGACAGTGCATGTCAGAGCAGAAACTATACAATGAAGTCCAAGGAACTGCCCGTAGATCTCGGAGAGAATTGTGATGAGGCATATATCTGGGAGTTTTTGAAGAGCACAGTGGTCTCCGTCATTGGAAAATGGAAAGAAATACGGAACTACCCAGACTCTGCCTAGAGCTGGCTGTCTGACAAAACTGAGCAACAGGGCAAGAAGGGCCTTGGTCAGGGAGGTGACCAAGAACTCAATGACCACCCTGACAGAACTACAGAGTTACTTGGCTGAGATGGGAGAACCTGCCAGAAGGACAACAGTCTCTACGTTGACGTTGAGCGATGGAGGGAGTGAGCAGGAGTAGGTGTGACAACGTGAAAGACTCAAAGAGCATAAGGCAAAAGATGATGTTGTCTGATGGGACAAAAATGTAACTATTTGGCCTGAATGCAAAGCACTATGTCTGGATAAAACCAGCATAGCTCATCACCCATCTAACACCATCCCTACCGTGAAGCTTGGTGGTGGCAGCATCATGCTATGGGGATGCTTTTCAGCGGCAGGGACTGGGAGACTGGTAAGGGTAGAGGGAACAATGAACGGAGCCAAATAAAGGCAAATCCTTGATGAGAACCTGCTTCTTAATGAGTGGAGAACAGGAGGGCTTCTTAAAGAAAAACGAACAGGTCCGTGAGAGCCGGAATTCTTACTGGTTGGTAGGTGATCAAATACTTGTCATGCAATAAAATGCAAATTAATTACTTAAAAATCATACAATGTGATTTTCTGGAATTTTGTTTTAGATTCCGTCTCTCAAAGTTGAAGTGTACCTATGATAAAAATGACAGACCTCTACATGCTTTGAAAGTAGGAAAACCTGCAAAACCGGCAGTGTATCAAATACTTGTTCTCCCCACTGTATAATCACCACCAAAGGTGCTTATACAAAGTATTGACTCAAAGGTGTGAATACTTATGTAAATTAGATATTTCTGTATTTCATTTTCAATACATTTGCAAAAATGTCTAAAACATGTTTTCACTGCCATTTATGGGGTATTGTGTTTAGATGGATGAGAAATAAAATCTATTCATTCCATTTTGAATTCATACTGTAACACAAAATGTGGTATGAAAAGTTTCTGAAGGCACTGTAAAAAAAATAATCTAATTTTTCATAAAAATACAATTTTCCATCAACATGAGTCCACTGGAGCTTCCATCTGAATAGGCACAAGACATCAGGGTGAGGTTTAGTCATGTGAACAAACACACCTGACAGCATGTCTCCAATGACCTCCCATTTCCAACCACAACGGGTCCACTTTGAAGATGAACTCTTCAAATTAAGCATTCCGTTTTCAAAAATCTATAAACAATAAACCAAAATCCATACATTTTTAGGTCCATATAAGCTATACCCTTGGTAGAGACAAACTGGGGCCCCTGCCCATGCATCACCACTGTAAAGGGAGAGTGGATGAGCATTGAGTCACCAACCAGGCAAGAAGCATCTATCAATTTACCTATCACTCCTTGTGCATTAAGAGGTTTTCATCTGTCTCCCTCACCATTCTCACTCATTTATTTCCATTGTTGAAACCACCACAACCCAATGGCCAATATTCATCTCCACAGGGCATTTATCAAAGACAACTCAATTTCTAAACATTAGACGTAGCAAATTTGGATCTCGCCCCAAGAGCGGGAAAGTGGTGATCTGTTAATTATCTTCCAATGTTGTATCCTCCACCCGCAAAACATTCCTCCATACCTGTTGGAGGCAGAGAGAAATTGTGATTAGTTAATTAAAGGCAAAGCGAAGCTGCTCTTTATCATGTCTGCCTCCCCTGCCACCACCACCTCCTCGCTCTCACTGACTGACTGTTAATTAACCCACAGCATCGATTTAAAATGTTTACTGTGTAAACACAGCGATGAGGAGGACTGACTCTCTCCCGTCCCGAGTTACCGCTTTGGGGACAGAAACAGGCGGCGACCTTTATAACACGTACAAAGGGGACAAGGGACAGAGGTGTGGAGTTTGGACGGATGATGGCCGGATGGACAGACAGAATGGTTTCAAACTTCAAGACAAACACCAGGAAAAACCTCAGTTAAATGGCATTGATGTCTCCATCTTGTATCGGTTGGTTTTGTTATGCATGGTCGTCTGTGCTTCTCGACAGTTAGTTCCAGGTTCTTTACTTTCTAATGATTTTTTGCTCAGGTCAGTCAAGTGTTTCCACTACAAAACAGAGGCTGTGTAGACATTAAAACTCTTGTGGATATACCATCAATGGGCTACCTCTGGACCTCTATTGGAAAGGAAAATTATCTTGCACCGTAGTAGGCTGTCATAGTGTTCATCATCCAGATCCTGACACTGGTGTTATCAAAAAGGCTTTTTTGAATGGCCTTTGTTTGTGCTCAATTATAATTATTCTCCAGTTTCTCAGTCATGTAACGCCAGCAACCCGAAAACTGTTCAATAATCATATGATTTACCATGGCAAATATGTTCTGTATCAAAAGGCAATAATTGTATAATATTTTATTCATATACACTACAGTTCAAAAGTTTGAGGTCAATTAGAAATGTCCTTGTTTTTGAATGAAGCACATTTTTTTTGTTCATTAAAATAACATCAAACTGATCAGAAATACAGTGTAGATGTTGTAAATGACTATATTAGCTGGAAACGGCAGATTTGTTATGGAATATCTACGTACAGTAGGCGTACAGATGCCAAATATCAGCAGCCATCACTCATGTGTTCCAATTGCATGTTGTGTTAGCTAATCCACGTTTATAATTTTAAAAGACTAATTGATCATTAGAAAACCCTTTTCAATTATGTTTGCACAGCTGAAAATGGTTGTGCTGATTTAAGAAGCAATGTAACTGGCCAACTTCAGACGAGTTGAGTATCTGGAGCATCAGCATTTGTTGGTTAGATTAGAGGCTCAAAATGGCCAGAAACAAAGAACTGACTTCTGAAACTCGTCAGTGTATTCTTGAGTTCCTCTGCCTAGAAGTTTTCTTTGCAACTCTGCCTAGAAGGCCAGCATCCCAGAGTTGCCGCTTCACTTTTGACGTTGAGACTGGTGTACTTGTTCTCTTGCTCAGTTGTGCACTGGGGCCTCCCACTCCTCTTTCTAAACTGGTTAGAGCCAGTTTGCGCTGTTCTGGACATTTTGAGCTTCTAATCTAACCCACAAATGCTGATGCTCCAGATACTCAACTAGTCTGAAGGCGGACAGTTTTATTGCTTCTTAAATCAGCTGTGCTAACATAACTGAAAAAGGGTTTTCTAATGGTCAATTAGTCTTTTAAAATGATAAACTTGGATTAGGTAACACAATATGCCATTGGAAAACAGGAGTGATGGTTGCTGATAATTGGCCTCTACGCCTACTGTACGTAGATATTCCATAACAAATCTGCCGTTTCCAGCGAAATAGAAATTTACAACATCTACACTGTATTTCTGATCAATTCTATGTTATTTTAATGGACAAAATATTTGCTTTTCTTTCAAAAACTAGGACATTTCTAAGTGACTTTTGAACGGTAGTGTACATTTTTTCAACCTCCAGCAATAGCTTTCATATTCAAGGCAAATGGCATTTTTTAATAGATAAGAGCCATAAAGAGCCAAAAGTATTTCACAGAAAATCCTTAGAAATACCTTTTCAGTAACACGGAATAAATTGCTTTTTTGCGGTCAATGAACAAAAGCCTTCATTCTAAGTGTTAATGCTTTTGTCAACTTAATTCTAAAGGATAAATCCTTTCAGATAAGTTTATTAATCATTTGTTGCACAGTCTCCATTCTTTAGGTTCTTGACATTAATTATAAAGTGAGCAGAATAACACTACTAATAACACTAATACTATACAACAATAGAACATTGTATTCCCATAATGAAAACAACTATTATCAAACTGAATATGGAATATGTAGGCTCTATGAACATGGTGATGTGATTAGAACAATATACTGTAGAGTAGCATAATGCACAAATATGACTACACCCCAAATGACACCCATTCCCTACATAGTGCACTACTGTTGACCAGGGTAGTACAATATATAGGGTCTAGATCACTATATAGAGTGCAAGTAGTGCACCATTTTTCAAACACATTGATGCAGTAGGCAAATGGCACAATGAAAGACAGTGTATCATATTAAACACGTTTGTCGCATGTTTTCCTATTATTTCTAATCCAAAATTAGTCACCACTGAGTTCGGCAAGCCTGATACCCATTACTCATGGTAGGATATGCAGCTAGACTAGACCATCTAAGCTGATGTGCAGGGACAGCCTGGGACCAAAAATCAGCCCGGGCATTTCAACACACTACCCTATTTTATTCCCAGAAGCACACATTATTAGCCAAATAATTATCATTCTGCATAAAAAATGTACAATTTAGACATGACCATATTGGACTAAAAATGGACCAGCCCTTCTGGTATTTGCCCAAACTGCCCTATGGCCAGTCCATTTTTGCTGGTGACTCAAGACAGTCTGTGAAATGAAGTGTAAACAATTCTCCGGCCAGTCAAAGCATGGAGTATTTTAAGAATGCCAACTCCACTTTTCATAACAAGCATGCATGCGCTGCCTGTCAAATTGAATACCAAAGGTTATTGTAGCATGGCTAATAAGCTAGACCAGTGTCAGGGGCAGTGGTGGTCAGAAAACAATTCTGCCAAATCCCCTTCTGAAATGGCAGCAGACATGACCTAACTTCATTCTGAAAGTTTTGGACTGTGGGGGCAGAGTGACCGGTTCAATCGGTAACAGTGGGAGTGACAGCAACTGCAAATCACACAAGTGCCAACCCCACCCACTCGTCCGGAGTATTGATTAGGTCTGTCCCTGCTGGGGTTCCGTCCCTATTGGGGACCGTCCCTGCTGGGGACTAGTCTTAGTTAACAAGGACCATGGCTGCATCCCAATATTTCTCCTGAAGTGAGCACTTGTTCACTACTTCCTATGAATCTAAAACCATTGGATTGGTGGAGGCAAGGGCTAGTGGGAGTTTAGAACCATTTTTTTGTACCAGTCATTTACTTTTCTATACGTGTAGGGAAGTGAACAAGTGAACATTTTGCGAGAATGGAGAGATCATTTGGCCATGTGAGGAAGAAAAGAAAATAACCTTCATAGCCTCCAGTCATTATTAATAAGCAATTCAATGTTTCGTGCCAATTCCAGGATATATAAAGACACATATGGTTTCAACAGTTGAGTTTGGGTAATATTTGTCTTTGGTAATAATTGATGGAACTGCTGACATTGAAATAATTGACAGGTGGTTCCAATGGATTGAGGAGACAAACTTACCCGTTACAAGATCAGTCACCAAAGCATTGTTTTCCCCATTCAACAGTTATATGACTTCAATGCAACCCTGATAATTACCATATCATCAGTGAGTGTGTACGTGCACGCTCTTGCTTGCCCTCATGTACCAATGCTCTCTTTGATACACGTTTTTAACATGAAAAGGTTCCTTTCTGCAATATTCTCTTTGAAAACCTGGTTTTTGAGAGCAGATGGGGGATCAAAGAGAGGAGAAAAGCAAGTTGTTGTAATTGGGCAGAAACTCAATACTTCACTTTGTCAGGTGTGACTAATAAGGGTGACAATGCATCGCTAATTGCCTGGATGAACGGACATGACACCAGAGCTGGGGCTTGAATACAACAATTAGTGCTCAGGTTACAAAGGTATTATAACTAGGTTATGTATATCACTGTTCGTTTGAAAAAATCACTAATTTGTTACTCTTGGTTGAAATGGTATGATTTGTTATTTTGTTGCTTGTTGGATTGTCAATATCAAGAACCGAAATGACTATTACAAAATTACAGAGTAATACGGTGTCCATAATAGGACAGCCTCAGTGTCAGCATAAGTTTCCGTGGTATATATGTTTATGAAGGTACTTTTTCTTCAGTAGGTACATACTCTATCAGTGGCAGCTGGTGGGAAGAAGGGCATGCTCATAGAAGGGCATGCTCATTGTAATGGCTGGAATGGAATAAATAGAACGGTATCAAACATACGGAAACCATATGTTTGACTCTGTTTAATTTATTCCATTCCTGCCATTACAATGAACCCGTCCACCTATAGATCCTCCCACCAGTCACTGGACTCTATAAACAGCTAAACTGATGCCTTGTCTGTCTCCAATGACACCATCTGTCTAAATAACTGAGGCAGTGTAGCAGTGAGGAGCTGCTGGTGCCTGTCTGGGGGAGCGAGCTACCTGTCGGAACATTAGCCACTGATTTTTATTCATATGGCTGAGCAAAACAGAGGAAAGGCATCAAAGGAAGGAAAAGTGAGACAGTCTCGCATTGGGAGACATCCTTACATCAGATTATCTTTCATTTACATTTTAGTCATTTAGTAGACACTCTTCTCCAGAATGACAGGAGCAATTAGGGTTAGGTGTCTTGCCCAAGGACACATTTTTCACGTAGAAGGCTTCGAACCAGCCAGGTTTATGTTACTAGCCTAATGCTCTTAACTGCCCCCCAGTCTGAACATCATAACGGTTCCTCCTTCACTTTCCATACTGATAGGCTTTCTAATCATCGGGTCACAGCACCACAAAACCATCACTTTCCTAATTGGCAACAACAGCTTGGTCAAAGAATGCATCTACCCCAAATGGAGTAATTAACAAATGTGCTTAAACATTTTTTTGCAATGAACTAGTTAATAGATTTGATCTCACGGGATGTTCAATAAGGTGTTGCGGCTCCTGATATTGTTTTATAAGAAGCACATTTTCCCCATTGACTGTGTATTCCCCACCAAGTACAAATTAAGACGGAGAGGTGGAGTTTTATTGGATTGAAAGCCACACACAGCATGCTAAATTAGATCTGGATTCAGAGAAGAGGGAGACAACCCTGCTTTGTCAGACAGGCAGGCACGTTGAACTTGCAGTTGTAAAGATTAGTTATACAAAGTTTGAGCACCTTTTCAACCTACATGTTAATCATCACTTCAGAGTCTTGTCCCACAAATGTTGAAGTGTTACAGGGCTCTATTTAATCTGTATCTGTATCGTTACCGATTGCTCAATATACATTTAAAGGTCATTTCCGATTGAGCCGATACATGCAGCATTTCCCATGAATGCAGTCTCCACCAACACGGAACCATTGTCTTTAAATTTTAATTGGGATTTAGCGATGAACTTCCACGATACAGAGCCAATAGTCCAAAATGGTTTAATTATATTTGACGCATACATACCTTTTATAACTAAATATTTTCTAAAAATCTATTACAATTACCATCACATTTGAGATGAAGCCAGATGCTTAGAGTATTGTGCCCAATGTACTGTATGCCATTCTAATTCACTTCAGTTACATCCCAAGAAAAATGGACCAGTTGGTATCAATGACAGATAATGGATGAATTTATTTTGCCCTACTTTGCAAGAAATTCTTCCCAAGAAAATTACCCAGTTCTCTCATAATAAGAGAATGAAAATGAGGAGAAATCTGGGACAAATCTTGGTTTCTGCAGAGACCTAATCTGGAGATGTAAATGGGATGAAGAAAAGGGCTCCCCATTAGGGCCAAACAAACTAGGACAATCAAACAGCTCGTTGAAAGACGTACACTCACATATGCAACCTACATCCACGTAAAATAACCTAGAGCGAACCAATGGTACATAAAGAGAAGCGATGAAACTAGATATGAGAGACCCAGAAAATGTACCTCCCCCTAGAGTAGAGGAAATTAGATGCCTATGATTAAAGGTTATCAGGAATCAAGGTAAGACCCAGATGCAGACTGTTGAAGTAACACTGTTTATTGTAGCAAACAGGGGCAGGCAAAGACAGGTCAAGGCAGGCCGGGCAGGCGGACTCAGGGTCAGGGACAGGCAGGTTTGAGTAATCCAGAGGTGGAACAAAGGTACAGGACGGGATGCAGGCTCAGGGTCAGGCAGAGAGGTCAGGCAGGTGGGTACAGGGTCAGGACAGACAAAGGTCAAAACCAGGAGGACTAGCAAAGAAAGGCTGGATAACAATAGGAGCTAACAGGAAAAACGCTGGTAAGCTTGAACGAACAAGACAAACTGGCAACAAACAGACAGAGAACACAGGTATAAATACACAGGGGATACTAGGGAAGACGGGCGACACCTGGAGAGGGGTAGAGACAAACACAGGACAGGTGAAGCAGATCTGGGCTTGACAGAGGTAATGAGGTTAGCAGCTATTTTGAAAGTCAGAAGTTATCACACCAACATTGCTGCATAGGAATTAAATTAAATGAGGCAGGTGGTGAATATAAGTGTTGTTTAACAACCTTACTTTGACTCCTCAAAGTTGTGTGTGGGTTTGAACACAAAATAATGGGGACACACTTGGAGTAGTCCCTTATTAAGTGGGCGGACATACAATGCACATTAAACCACAACAAAATATATCAAGCAATGCCAGTTTTGCTCTCATCCCACATGGCTTGTTTTCTAGGTTATTGTTGGAGAAATGTAAAATGCTTTGGTGGCTACCATCCATAATTTTCCTCCACCACTCACATTAAAATATTTTCGAATGGAAACGAAGTACAGTACCAGTCAAAAGTTTGGACACACATATTAATTCAAGGGTGTCATTTGATGTCTTCATTATTATTCAACAATGTAGAAAATAGTACAAATAACGAAAAACCCTTGAATAAGTAGGTTTGTCCAAACTTGTGACTGGTAATGTACATCAATAATAATAATAATAATGTACATCAACAGTATTCATTTTTCCTATTATGTTGCATTACAACCTATAATTTAAATATATTTTTATTTGGATTTCATGTAATGGACATTAAAACAAATATTTCAAATTGGTGAAGTGAAATGAAAAAGCTAACTTGTTTCAAAATATAAAAAAATATAAAAATACGGAAAAGTGGTGGTGCATATGTATTCACCCCCTTTGCCATGAAGCCCCTGAATAAGACCCTGGTGCAACCAATTACCTTCAGACGTCACATAATTAGTTAAATAAAGTCCACCTGTGTGCAATCTACAGTGGGGCAAAAAAGTATTTAGTCAGCCACCAATTGTGCAAGTTCTCCCACTTAAAAAGATGAGAGGCCTGTAATTTTCATCATAGGTACACTTCAACTATGACAGACAAAATGAGAAAAAAAAATCCAGAAAATCACATTGTAGGATTTTTAATGAATTTATTTGCAAATAAGTATTTGGTCACCTACAAACAAGCAAGATTTCTGGCTCTCACAGACCTGTAACTTCTTCTTTAAAAGGCTCCTTTGTCCTCCACGCGTTACCTGTATTAATGGCACCTGTTTGAACTTGTTATCAGTATAAAAGACACCTGTCCACAACCTCAAACAGTCACACTCCAAACTCCACTATGGCCAAGACCAAAGAGCTGTCAAAGGACACCAGAAATAAAATTGTAGACCTGTAAGCAGCTTGGTTTGAAGAAATCAACTGTGGGAGCCATTATTAGGAAATGGAAGACATACAAGACCACTGATAATCTCCCTCGATCTGGGGCTCCACGCAAGATCTCACCCCGTGGGGTCAAAATGATCACAAGAACGGTGAGCAAAAATCCCAGAAGCACACGGGGTCACCTAGTGAATGACCTGCAGAGAGCTGGGACCAAAGAAACAAAGCCTACCATCAGTAACACACTACGCCACCAGGGACTCAAATCCTGCAGTGCCAGACGTGTCCCCCTGCTTAAGCCAGTACATGTCCAGGCCCGTCTGAAGTTTGCTAGAGAGCATTTGGATGATCCAGAAGAAGATTGGGAGAATGTCATATGGTCAGATGAAACCAAAATATAACTTTTTGGTAAAAACGCAACTCGTCGTGTTTGGAGGACAAAGAATGCTGAGTTGCATCCAAAGAACACCATACCTACTGGGAAGCATGGGGGTGGAAACATCATGCTTTGGGGCTGTTTTTCTGCAAAGGGACTAGGACGACTGATCCGTGTAAAGGAAAGAATGAATGGGGCCATGTATCGTGAGATTTTGAGTGAAAACCTCCCATCAGCAAGGGCATTGAAGATGAAATGTGGCTGGGTCTTTCAGCATGACAATGATCCCAAACACACCGACTGGGCAACGAAGTAGTGGCTTCGTAAGAAGCATTTCAAGGTCCTGGAGTGGCCTAGCCAGTCTCCAGATCTCAACCCCATAGAAAATCTTTGGAGGGAGTTGAAAGTCCGTGTTGCCCAGCAAGAGCCCCAAAACATCACTGCTCTAGAGGAGATCTGCATGGAGGAATGGGCCAAAATACCAGCAACAGTGTGTGAAAACCTTGTGAAGACTTACAGAAAACGTTTGACCTCTGTCATTGCCAACAAAGGGTATGTAACAAAGTATTGACCAAATACTTATTTTCCACCATAATTTGCAAATAAATTCATTAAAAATCCCACAATGTGATTTTCTGGATTTTTTTCTCATTTTGTCTGTCATAGTTGAAGTGTACCTATGATGAAAATGATAGGCCTCTCTCATCTTTTAAAGTGGCAGAACTTGCACAATTGGTGGCTGACTAAATACTTTTTTGCCCCACTGTAAGTGTCACATGATCTGTCACATGATCTCAGTATATACACCTGTTCTGAAAGGCCCCAGAATCTGCAACACCATTAACAAGGGGCACCACCAAGCAAGCGGCACCATGAAGACCAAGCAGTTTTCCAAACAGGTAAAGGGACAAAGTTGTGGAGAAGTACAGATCAAGGTTGGGTTATAAAAAAATATCTGAAACTTTGAACATCCCACGGAGCACCATTAAATCCATTATTAAAAAATGGAAAGAATATGACACCACCACAAACCTGCCAAGAAAGGGCCGCCCAACAAAACTCACAGACCAGGCAAGGAGGGCAATAATCAGAGAGGCAACAAAGAGACCAAAGATGACCCTAAAGGAACTGCAAAGCTCCACAGTGGAGATTGGTGTATCTGTCCATAGGACCACTTTAAACCATACACTCCACAAAGCTGGGCTTTATGGAAGAGTGACCAGAAAAAAGTTATTGCTTAAAGAAAAAAATAAGTTATGTGGGAGTCTCCCCAAACATATGGGGAGACTCCCACTCCCAACATACTCTGGTTAGATGAGACTAAAATGTAGCTTTTTTTGGCCATCAAGGAAAACGCTATGTCTGGCACAAACCCAACACCTGTCATCACCCCGAAAACACCATCCATGTTGGTGGCAGGATCATCATGCTGTGGGCATGTTTTTTTATTGACAGGGACTGGGAAACTGGTCAGAATTGAAGGAAAGATGGATGGCACTAAATACAGGGAAATTCTTGAGTGCCAGGTGTGCATAATGATGAATCCCAGGATCGGTGGTTAGTACTCTGGCGACGTCGTACGCCAGGCGGGGAGGAGCAGGAGTAGACGTGACAGAACGGGTCAGAGGTTCACCTTCCAGCAGGACAATGACCCTTGGCATACTGTTAAGGCAACACTTGACTGGTTTAAGGGGAAACATTTAAATGTCTTGGAATGTCCTAGTCAAAGCCCAGACCTCAATCCAATTGAGAATCTGTGGTATGATTTAAGATTACTGTACACCAGCGAACCCATCCAAATTGAAGGAGCTGGAGCAGTTTTGCCTTGAAGAATGGGCAAAAATCCCAGTGGCTAGATGTGCCAAGCTTGTAGGGACATACCCCAAGAGACGTGCAGCTGTAATTGCTGCAAAAGGTGGCTCTATTGACTTTGGGCTGCACGCTCAAGTTTTCATTTTTTTTTTGTCTTATTTCTTGTTTGTTTCACAATTAAAAATTTTAAATATTTTGCATCATAAATGTGGTAGGTATGTTGTGTAAATCAAATGATACAAACCCCTTAAAAATATGTATTTTAATTCCAGGTTGTAAGGTAGGTAACAAAATAGGAAAAATGCCAAGCGGGGTGAATACTTTCGCAAGCCACTGTAATGCAAGTCAACAATGGTTAGAGGAGACCACTTGAATGTCCAGATAACACTTCTGACACAGGGAAATTGTTCCCCCATTCCTTAGGTAGTCTGAGCATTTCCCCCAGCAGTTTTATTTTTACTCAGAAGTGGGTTTTACAAATTGCAAGTTTGGACTGAGAATGTCCCATGTCTTGATCCAAAATTCTTCACATTTGAGCAGACTGGTTCAATTTCCTAAGTCATAAACCCTTGCTCCAGGAATAAGAGACACTTCCTGAACACAATTAATTAATCACCAACATCTCAATACACTTAAAGCAGAGAAACTAACCATGATGACTACATATTACAAAATGTTATTTGTTTATCTTTTTTCCCTCTTTAGAGGAAATCCTATTATGGATTTTACACCTCTTACTATGACTTCTCACTGCTGACAGCAAGTGTATCAAACAAGAAGGATAATAATAATCGCTGTAAGGGTAATTGAAACTACAAACTCTTGGAATGCAACAGGGAGCACAAATAAGGAAGACCAAGAGAATGTCCAAAATATATTGTTTATGAATGGTGTATATATTAGACAGGCTCAGTCTGAGCCAAGATTGTTTATTAGGCTGTCTTAATATGGACACTGTATAGAATAATATAGCCTGGTTTCAGATTGGTTTATGCCATCTAGATCTGGGACCAGGCTATACATCTCAAATATGGAATCGCATTCAAAATAATTTTTGCTGAAAAATACTGCTCTAGTAATACTTGGCTGTAAATGTGCTGTTGAATTTTTTTGCAAATGTATTTTGCAGCATATTCTATCCAATAATCATATTTGATCAAACTATTGAGGCACCTATCACGAGAGCACATTTTCCAACTGTAAACACCCTGTGATGCCTTGGCCAACTCAACACTTCTCAAACCCTACTCTTAACTGAGCCAAGTGAGGAAGAACTTACGGCTTTACTGACAAAAATCCTCGTCCTTAATATTCATACCGTACTCACTGTAATTGTGCAGCGTGTGTGAGAGATTAAGTCAAAGGATGACAAGTACGCTGAGCCAACTTCAGCCAGGTGCCTTAATCTATTAAAAACATGTTTCTAAGTATATTAAATCATATTGAAATGGGCCTATTTACTATGATGAGACAAGGATTGCTTTGATAAGCATCAAGTACAAACACAAAATCTCCAGCGTGTTATAATGATGTAAGTGTACTGCTGTCTTCTGTTGCAAGGACATAATAGGCGTAACGCTATGTTTGTTATAGAGTAATAATAAACACGTAATAGCATTGCATCACTTAGAATCCTTATGGCTGTGCCTGGTGACTTCTTGATCCTTTCCCAGGTTCATACATGTTTCACCGCAACCCATGGACCCTCTGAATATAATTAAAGAGGATCATACTACTGTTCAGTGACCTTCTCTTATGAGCTTTATATTTACAGTGTTTCATGGATAAGCATTACATCATCTACATGCATTTTAAATTGGCAAGAAAACTTCAAAGGAGACTGCTGTGCTTTCCCTACGCTACATATCCATCAGGTTCGATCAATCCATAATCAAAGCAAAATTGCAACACATTCGTAATATGATGCCACAGTTGAACTAAATCAATAAATAATATATTTTGAATCCCCATGCAGACCTGAAGAATAATCTCCTAAATGAATCAGGACATGTCCCCTCAGAGTGTTCTCCATTTGACACTGATGCATAATTAACATGCCTTTGCCTTTCATCTCCTCCATCACAGGGGAAGTGGCACTTCCAAAGCGACTGTGGCTTTATCAAATACCCCCTGTTCCCAGCTCGTGGCCTGTGACGGCGCTTAGCTCACCGGCCCAGCTCCACTACAGTATATCCTTCAACAGGCGTCACTGTGAACAATTGGCATGCCAATTGTAGTAGGATGTATAACACTAAACCATAAAAGGCAAATGGTGCTATGGAAACGGTACAAAATCCCCAAAAGAAGTGAAACCCTTCCAAATTAATTGAAAGAATCCCTCGTCAGGTGCGCATTCAAATGAGTGCTACGAGGAACCATTTAAAAACATATGATTCCATATACATCATTCTGATATAGTATTTCCATTTAAAATAAAGACCATGCCAACAGCAGTCATTACAGAATTGGTTGGATTCATTACAGAATTGGTTGGATTCATTAAAAAAAATATTGTTTTGGGCGTAATTTCCCCCAGCTTTTCGGTCTCCAGGTCTAAACATTCTCTTGGACAGCCGGGCATGTTTGCCATCATCTTTGGCTTGGATAGGTTGACCCTGGAAATACTTCTCTTCATGACCCACAAATGCCAGTGCCAACTAGGCATCAGGTCTGTACTTCAGGCCAGAAGGTTATGGGTGGTTATTTGAGTGGTTTCCAGAAGGCCAAACATGGAAAGCTTCTATCATTCATGTGCCAATGATCAACACTCTAAGAATAGCAGCATTCTTTTCTCATTTTGTCACTAGGAAAGTGGTCTTTTAACAACGTCTAACAGAATAATCTAGCTATGTCGCATGGTGTGACACCGATCTTTCAACACATATCGTCTTTCTTATCATTTGGAAACGCACTACAAAATGTTAAAGTAAAAAAGGGGCAATTTGGTTGGGCATTGCTGTATCTAGACATAATAACTTGTAATAATTTCCTATTCAATTCTATTCAAAGTGATATCCTCCACTGATATCTGAATCCCCATCATGACGCAACTGCGAGAGAGTGCCTCATCTGCCACTTTCAATAGCAGCTTACAATCTTATTTTTTTCCTCTCCTCTTTTTTCCTCACTCCATTATGTTCATGTCCATTCTCCATTGATAGAAAGAAAAATAAAGTGGTTGGCTAGCTACAAGAAAACCTTGCTGTCTGTACGTAGGGGGTATTCTGTGGGTTTTGTATGGATTCATCTGGTCAGTGTGTGGAGCTGCAGAGGATAGAGGGATTGCAGCGGTGGTGGGTTGCATCGAGGATTAAGGGTGCTATATACTGAGTGTGGCAGATTGTGAGGATTTAAGGATTTTGGGGGGAAGGATTGCAAGCTGTGCATGGGGATCTGGGTGGAGATTGAGACCAGATGGCTGTGAATTTGGCACAATTATTCTCCTTCGCATTGTCAATGATCTCCAACGCACGCTTGGATTTTTTGCCCGGGAAACTGGGCTTGAGCTCATCCACAGATGGGATTCCAGAGTGACGTCTCTAAATGGTAGATATTGAATGGATTCAGGGTAGTGTGTTAGTGTGTGTTCTCTAGTGTCCCATTCAACCTATATGTATCTATATATAACCTACTGTCTGAGAGTCTGGTATACTGTACATGCACTTGCAGACATACACAGACACACACCCACAAACACATTAATCTGTTGGGATAAAGTTAGAGCCATATCCCCCAAATCCAGAGAAATTGGTCTGTCCCCTCATAAACTATTATAGTTTAGGGCACGGGTACTCAACTCTATGAGGGCCGGAACCTGATGGTTTTCTGTTCTACCTGATAATTAATTGCACACACCTGGTGTCCCAGGTCTAAATCAGTCCCTGATTAGGGGGGAACAATGAAAGAAATGCTGTGAAATTGGCTTTGTGGGCCAGAGTTGAATTTGAGGGGTCTAGAGCATGATTTCCAAACTGATTTGATTTTTATTTTTCCAAATTGTTGGACATAAAAACTGTAAAATCAGCAGAAAATCAGCTCCAAGTGATTTTACTTTGGGAATTCTGTTCCAAAGTATTCCCACACATAATAGAGAGATAATATGTGACCGTATACAAATGTAAGCAAGGTTTATATTATATATTTTGGGCTTCTTGATGTCAATTTGCAGTCTACAAATTCTTCGTAATTATGTTCCGGCCCCCTAGCCACCCGCTCAAGAAAATATTGGCCAGCGGCTGAATCTAGTTGATGATCCCTGGCCTAGAGACCATATATTTTTACATTCGCAGTAGTGTACAGGGCAGTAAGACTGCAGTAAAGTTCTATTTGCTACCCAATTCAATAAATGTAATCTTAAGTTTATCTAACCAATTGTGTTGGTTAGTGCTATCCAATTAACTACTTAATTTACTTAATAAGCTCTCCAAATGGGAGGAAAACAGTGGAGAAGCAGCATTTGTTTTAATTCCTCTTCAGCTGCCAGAGAAGTCTGTCTTTGTTTGTGCCCAATGCTAAATGTGATTTGTGATGAGTTTATTCTGCTTCCTTTGTACACTGTAAAGAAATGCTCTAGTAAATATTATGTTCATGTCAATAAAATTGGACATACTGTCAGCTACGTATTGCCAAACTGAGTGGAACAATTTACTGACAATGAACTGATAAGAGCTCTAGCTTCAAATACTGTACACAGTTCTTCAAATGATTACCTGCAGTGCCTTATCTGAGGAATGTCAGTACAGGAAATTGCAATTGAAATGAGAAATGTAGTCAACTGCAAGCAATGAGATTAGAGCATGGTTAAAGCATGGTTTCCTATGTGCTCCCACCACCTCCTTCATGCATGAGACCTGGTGCCTTAGAGATCCTATTAAATTATTCTAATTCCTAATTCTATGCCTGGTGCCTTAACCACTGAAGGAGGGTTTATAAGCTAAGCAGACAACTCAACTTGGATTTTTACAATGAATACACATCAGGTATACTTAAGACTGAGAGCTGCTATTACCAAAGGGTATGACTAAACGAAGCGAGCTACGGCTGAGTTACACTGAAACAGATGCTGAGTTAGACAGGGCAACAGACATTTTTCCATTTCAGGACTTCTTGGAAATTCCTGTGGAACATCAATGCCCCCCCCCCCCCCCATGTTGACACCAATGCTTCCCACGGTTGTGTCAAGTTGGCTGGATGTCTTTTAGGTGGAGGACCACACAGGAAACTGTTGAGTGTGAAAACCCAGCAGTGTTGCAGTTCTTGACACAAACCGGTGCACCTGACACCTACTACTATACCCCGTTCAAAAGCACTTAAATATTTTGTCTTGCCCATTCACCCTCTGAATGGTATACATACACCATCCACGTCTCAATTATCTCAAAGCTGAAAAATCAATATTTGACCTGTCTCCTCCCCTTTATCTACACTGAAGTGGAATTAACGAGTGACTTTAATCAATAAGCCATCATAGCTTTCACCTGGATTCACCTGGACAGTCTATGTTAGGGAAAGAGCAGGTATTCTTAATGTTTTGTATAATGAAAATGTGAAGTTCCATTTTCTGAATTAAATTAGTGTCGGAGGGCAAGATGTGGATTTACAGCTCTAAAAAAAGGTAATCATGCCTCACCCATCACCTTGATTGATATGTGGGCTTTGAAAGTCAGAGAAAGTTAAAGGGGCAATCTGGGACTGGTACTGCTATTTTTGGACATTTAAATTAATGATATAGCAACTGATTTATGAATAATAGGACATATAAATGCCTGGTGGGCATAGCTCAACTGACTTACCCCATCCAAACCCCAAATTTAAACTGTTTACCAAAAAAGTTCACAATTGTATGTTTAATCGTAAGCGAAGTAAATGCATCTACGGTTGAGGTTTGCGCTCATTTAACTGTTCAAAAACAGACTTCTCCCGGTTTAGCTTATGAATACCAATCATGTGGATGTGGAAGAGGGAATAAAGGCAATGATTGAGTGCGTAATGTAGTTGGCGAGACATTTTTGCTCCATGCCAAAGGAATTTACCTCATCAGTGAAGGATTCTATTCATCCCATAGTAATTACTTAGATGTTTGGGCATTTTCTGGCATTTGACTGAGGAATGTTCATATTCCATAAATTGTTGTACAACACTGATTTTCACTGTTTTCATGGGAGCAATGTATACATGGATTGAGAACAGAAGGTCATAGGTTCCTGTTCTGGGGTGATTTAGTGGTCTAAGCTGCTGCCTCTGGATGACGTAATGTGAACCTCATGGAGCAGGGCTTGAATCCACTGCTCTAGCACCCTCTTTTTCCCTTCTAACTCTCTATATCCATGCAATCCTTTAAAAAATCATGTTTAGATCTCGCTGATGCCTTTTCTTCCCCAAAGATTATATGATTATGTTTTTACAATTAATGCCTAATCAATTACGGTACGTGTGTCTACTGTATATGATCTGGTAGAAGATGTATGATTGACTAGTATGAGTTTATATGAGGGCTTATCAGGGCACAGATAAAAATACCTTTGCAATATTTGCTCAAGACAATCAAAATCGTATTTACTTTTCTGTGAAGCTTTGTATTTCATTAGCAAATAAACGTCTCAGAGAACTATAGACTAAAGAGGAAAAACTTTGCAAATGTGATTAGTTTGTTTTTGCCCATCCCTGTCCCCTCCACCCTCCTGTCTGCAACACTCCCATTCATCAGTCCTCTTGTTGACAGTGCATTTTGCCAATAAGATAAAAATTCACCGTCGCTCTTGGATGGCAGTCCCAGCAGAGCTCCAGAGGTGACACAGATGTCGCTCCCCATTTGGCCTTTTCTGGCGGCTGGGAGACATTGGGCTACAACACCAACCGCCGTTTGTCAAAACTTGGCCTCAGTGACAACATTGTCGCCATGACAGTGAAAGTGTGTCCGGCCTGACAATGAGTGGTATCTACACTGGCTTCAGAGGCCATGCAGCATTGGGGATGGGAGGAGAGGGGAGAGATGACAGGGCTGCGACAAAGCATCAAGTGTCCTACATTCCACAGCCATTTAGCAGCGGGAAGAAAAAACACATTGAGAGGACAATGGAGGTGTCGTCGACATGTTGTGGCGCTTCCTGACATCAAACAAGGCTGTCACTGATAGTGGGCTGCCAGGGAGAGGAGGAACAGCAGGGAGAGGTGCCCCTTGAATTGAATTGAATTGAATTGAGAGGTGGAACAGCAGGCGGCCTCTGTCCCCACATCAACCACTCACCTCAGTCAACACCACCACCACACAGCAAACACCTGCCTTCAAACAAACAGAAAAACAGACAGACACAACTGGGTAACAGAGATCCAGTGGAGATCTAGCCAAGCACTCGCACTATTAAAAAAATAAAATGTTTTAAGTGAGAAGTAGGCATTGGTATGTAGCTGAAAAAGAAAGGAAATTGACATGAGCACCACAATACCTACTTCGCCTGTAGGTGCGAGTATAATCCACCCATCACAGTTAACCAGCCCCCAACCATTTGGCCATCAGATGACTAGCAGTTGGGTCACAACAAAAGTGACTAGGAATGTAGACCACGTGGTCAAGGGGGAGTGCTCTCGGCTAGTCACATACACAACCCCCCACCGGCTAGTCACATATACAACCCCCCACCGGCTAGTCACATACTCAACCCCCCACCGGCTAGTCACATACACAACCCCCCACCGGCTAGTCACATACTCAACCCCCCACCGGCTAGTCACATATACAACCCCTAACCGGCTAGTCACATATACAACCCCCCACCGGCTAGTCACATACACAACCCCCCACCGGCTAGTCACATACACAACCCCCCACCGGCTAGTCACATATACAATCCCCCACCGGCTAGTCACATACTCAACCCCCCACCGGCTAGTCACATACACAACCCCCCACCGGCTAGTCACATATACAACCCCCCACCGGCTAGTCACATACACAATCCCCCACCGGCTAGTCACATACACAACCCCCCACCGGCTAGTCACATACACAACCCCCCACCGGCTAGTCACATACACAACCCCCCACCGGCTAGTCACATATACATCCCCCCACCGGCTAGTCACATATACAACCCCCCACCGGCTAGTCACACATACAACCCCCCACCGGCTAGTCACATATACAACCCCCCACCGGCTAGTCACATACACAAGCCCCCACCGGCTAGTCACATACACAACCCCCCACCGGCTAGTCACATACACAACCCCCCACCGGTTAGTCACATATACAACCCCCCACCGGCTAGTCACATACACAACCCCCCACCGGCTAGTCACATATACAACCCCCCACCGGCTAGTCACATACACAACCCCCCACCGGCTAGTCACATACTCAACCCCCCACCGACTAGTCACATACACAACCCCCCACCGGCTAGTCACATACACAAGCCCCCACCGGCTAGTCACATATACAACACCCCACCGGCTAGTCACATATACAACCCCCCACCGACTAGTCACATATACAACCCCCCACCGGCTAGTCACATATACAACCCCCCACCGGCTAGTCACATATACAATCCCCCACCGGCTAGTCACATACACAACCCCCCACCGGCTAGTCACATACACAACCCCCCACCGGCTAGTCACATATACAACCCCCCACCGGCTAGTCACATACTCAACCCCCCACCGACTAGTCACATACACAACCCCCCACCGGCTAGTCACATACACAACCCCCCACCGGCTAGTCACATACACAACCCCCCACCGACTAGTCACATACACAACCCCCCACCGGCTAGTCACATACACAACCCCCCACCGGCTAGTCACATATACAACCCCCCACCGGCTAGTCACATACACAACCCCCCACCGGCTAGTCACATATACAACCCCCCACCGGCTAGTCACATATACAACCCCCCACCGGCTAGTCACACACACAACCCCCCACCGGCTAGTCACATATACAACCCCCCACCGGCTAGTCACATACACAACCCCCCACCGGCTAGTCACATATACAACCCCCCACCGGCTAGTCACATATACAACCCCCCACCGGCTAGTCACATATACAACCCCCCACCGGCTAGTCACATACACAACCCCCCACCGGCTAGTCACACACACAACCCCCCACCGGCTAGTCACATATACAACCCCCCCACCGGCTAGTCACATATACAACCCCCCACCGGCTAGTCACATACACAACCCCCCACCGGCTAGTCACATACACAACCCCCCACCGGCTAGTCACATATACAACCCCACAGCGAGGCCTCCTCTGTCCGTTCACCAACCACCAACCACACCATGAAATGGGGGGCTTTAATTTAGCTGGTAGCACAGCAACAATGCGGTCTCCTCTTCCGCCCTATCGTACTTCTCTCTATCTGCCCCCTCTCTACCCTCTTTCTACTCATCAACATGCCAACTTCCTGCCATCTGACAGCAGTGCGACTGGGCAAACACCACACTCTGTTCTGCCACCTCTGGTCTCTTGGCCCTCCTACCCTTACGGGAGGGCAGCTCCTGCTCAGCCCAGTGAGAACTATTCTCTGTCCTGGCACTTGTCTTTTCTTACTAGCACTGACTTTGCAGATAACTACTTTGTTGAGGGAAATGTACTTGCTGTAATTGTGATATGTTGTCTCACCTAGGTGTCTTAAGATGAATGCACCAATGTAAGTCACTCTAGACAAAATAGTCTGCTAAATGACTAAAATGTAAAATGAGAGGAGGGCGTGGCTCTGTCCATTTACCAATGTTTAACCTTCACAAGGCTCCACACATTAACTGACATCATCTGCATTAGAAAAAGTTGAGTTTGGCACTATAAGGTTCTATCTGTCACGAATCCCGCTTCCTGAGTCTGTGTTTGCCTGTGTTTCTGTCCTGGAGTGTGTTTCCGGTGTCCTGGAATGCACCCTGTCTGGTTGCCGGGCGAATTAGCTTGTTGGGAGATCGATGTTCACCCGCACCTGTATCCCATCAGTAATCTGCACACCTGTCCTGATCATCACCTCTCCCCTTCAAAAGCTCTGACCTGACATCCATTCCCTGCCGGATCGTTAGCCATGAACAGTATGTTGTGCCATAGTATCAGCCTCAAGTTGGATAGAATTTGTTTTGTTGTTTTTTACGTATTGCTTGCCTTAAACTTACCTCTGTTTGTTCTGTCTTCAGTTACTCACCCGGATCATTTACCCCATTCCCGCCTGGTCGTCGGAGGATTCCGCTACCCCATTGGATCCACCTATTTACTCCCATCAACTCACCACCGCTGCCCGCTACGCCACCTGGATATATCTACCCATTCACATTCACTTGTAAATAAATACTCACCTTCTTCCTACTCTCCTTGTCCTGGTCTGCTTCTGGGTTCGATTTTGAAAGAACGTGACACTATCTGCAAAATGATGATTCTGAGCTCATTCTCTTTAAAGTTCTGAAACCTCATTGGTTTGAATGGTGTCAGCAATTTTTATCTAGTATTCTTTTGAACTTAACATGAATTGGAGTATTTAGAATATTATATAGGTATAGAACATTGAAGAGAAGAAGGCTATGTTAATAACAGAATTTTGACAAAACTTCAGATAAAATATAGTCCCAAGCTCTCAAAATGTAGAACTTTCCACCTGTACAGTGTCCATATAATGACAGCTGAGACAGTCCTTATATGGATGCCATACACTCTAAATAAGTGTAAGGGCTCAGTTTTATCGAGCTTACATTGCAGTATTATTTTTTCCCCCTTGACATAATGGATTTTGGTCATGTAAAAAACATTGGAAAGACTCCTTTCACAGATGGATGTCTAGTTTTTAGAATATGACTGGTGTGTATGCAGGCAGTAGTTGTGAACACAAGCACACTAAATAAGTCTTGCTTATGGAAGATTTGATCAAATCGACCCCAAGTATGAATAACGTAACTAAGTGGTTCTGGATAGGACTGTCCAATTTTTCAGCTAAATTACATTTGATTTAGTGGCCTTTTTACTGGCTTGTGTCAAGCCTTTTTGTCCCGCTGCTGTACTGAGACGCCGCGAGTAGGGGCCGTGCGGATGTAATCTGGAGGCCAGATTTTATGGTGAGTGAGACGCCGCGAGTAGGGGCCGTGCGGTTGTAATCTGGAGGCCAGATTCTATGGGGAGTGTGACGCTGCGAGTAGGGGCCGTGCGGATGTAATCTGGAGGCCAGATTCTATGGTGAGTGAGACGCCGCGAGTAGGGGCCGTGCGGTTGTAATCTGGAGGCCAGATTCTATGGGGAGTGTGACGCCTCGAGTAGGGGCCGTGAGGATGTAATCTGGAGGCCAGATTCTATGGTGAGTGAGACGCCGCGAGTAGGGGCCGTGCGGATGTAATCTGGAGGCCAGATTCTATGGGGAGTGAGACGCCGCGAGTAGGGGCCATGAGGATGTCATCTGGAGGCCAGATTCTATGGTGAGTGAGACGCCGTGAGTAGGGGCCGTGAGGATGTCATCTGGAGGCCAGATTCTATGGGGAGTGTGACGCCTCGAGTAGGGGCCGTGCGGATGTAATCTGGAGGCCAGATTCTATGGGGAGTGTGACGCCGTGAGTAGGGGCCGTGCGGATGTAATCTGGAGGCCAGATTCTATGGTGAGTGTGACGCCGTGAGTAGGGGCCGTGAGGATGTCATCTGGAGGCCAGATTCTATGGGGAGTGTGACGCCTCGAGTAGGGGCCGTGCGGATGTAATCTGGAGGCCAGATTCTATGGGGAGTGTGACGCCGTGAGTAGGGGCCGTGCGGATGTAATCTGGAGGCCAGATTCTATGGTGAGTGTGACGCCGTGAGTAGGGGCCGTGAGGATGTCATCTGGAGGCCAGATTCTATGGGGAGTGTGACGCCTCGAGTAGGGGCCGTGCGGATGTAATCTGGAGGCCAGATTCTATGGTGAGTGAGACGCCGTGAGTAGGGGCCGTGAGGATGTAATCTGGAGGCCAGATTCTATGGGGAGTGTGTCTCTGCTGGAGAGGAAGTGTGGGCGAGGGCTCTCGCGCGTTTCAGCACTCGGAAAACAAAAGCACACACACACACCCGCTCATACAAACTAGCACACACAAACACTCATACAAACTGACCTACAAATACACACACACTCACATGTTTGGCCCTGTCCGGGGGTGTCATCGGATGGAGCCACAGTCTCTCCTGACCCCTCCTGTCTCATCCTCCAGTGTTTATGTGTCGGGGGGCTAGGGTCAGTTTGTTATATCTGGAGTACTTCTCCTGTCCTATCCGGTGTCCTGTGTGAATTTAAGTATGCTCTCTCTAATTCTCTCTTTTTCTCTCTCGGAGGACCTGAGCCCTAGGACCATGCCTCAGGACTACCTGACATGATGACACCTTGCTGTCCCCAGTCCACCTGGCCGTGCTGCTGCTCCAGTTTCAACTGTTCTGCCTGTGATTATTATTATTTGACCATGCTGGTAATTTATGAACATTTGAACATCTTGGCCATGTTCTGTTATAATCTCCACCCGACACAGCCAGAAGAGGACTGCCCACCCCACATAGCCTGGTTCCTCTCTAGGTTTCTTCCTAGGTTTGGACCTTTCTAGGGAGTTTTTAGCCACCGTGCTTCTACACCTGCATTGCTTGCTGTTTGGGGTTTTAGGCTGGGTTTCTGTACAGCACTTTGAAATATCAGTTGATGTACGAAGGGCTATATAAATACATTTGATTTGATACACGCTAACACATACAGTACACACACACACACACACACACACACACACACACGAGCATCGGCTCAAGCAATGTAATTTGATGATAGAGCCATCCTCCAGGCCCGGTGTGGAAAGTGAGGTGGAGGGCTGGAGTCTGCTGGGGCAGAAAGGTTAAGCAAAGGGGAGAGTGCACTTGTACTGACAGTAAGATGTCAATGAAGTCCTCCCCCTTACCGCAGTTCAATCTGCAAAAAACACCACCCAGCAATATGTTACTGTATACCATAAGGGGACGATGATAACAGAGGAAGCCGGGGTGGGCGAACTGGCATATCGCGCTGGTGCTGCTGCTTACTCCTCATTTGGCCTCCATTCTGATTCCACTTGAACCACTTGTGCTAAAGATTTTCCAACCATTAACTGTCTGAGGCACCGGGAGACCTGAGTGACACTGGGACCTATTGTCTGTCATTGATTTTCAAAGACCCCACAAGTCAAAATGGCTCTGTCATGTCAAGGATTGTTTAGCTTTACATGGCCTGACAAGCCCTGTGCTCCCAGGGGGGAAGCGAGAGAGAAGAATAGGGGGAAGGGGGGAGTGTGAGATGAGAAAAAAAGATAAAGAAAAAGAGTGAAAATGGTGGCACCAAGCTCGTTGCCCATCTGAGGGGTTTACGACCATTTCATCTCTTTAGGTTTTCTTAATGTCCCACTCACTCAAACAGAGTTTCAAAGAAGACATATTCAGTGGTTCCATTTCCCAGGTTGCCTTGCTTGCGTATGAGTTTATCAGAGTGACAGACTTCCCTTGCCCCGAGAGACTTCCAGCCCCCCGTCTGTGCTCCTTCAGTAACCCTTCTCTCGAAGTCGGCACTCCAAATGACAAACTCGATGTGGCACCTTCGCAGTGCAGCATTTTTATTGTTGGTTTCCCCGAAGTCCCACTACCACACTCAAACAAACCTGAATGTCTATCTTCTCCACCATGTCCTCCATAATGGGAGAGGCACTGAGAAACATATATTTCAGTCACAACTCAGAGGGTTGCCAGCTTGAATCCCAGGTCGAACGGGAAAAACCTTAGTAAAAGACCTTGACTGCAGGTTTTGCTATAACTTCCAATGCGGTACAAGCCTCTGGACACTCACACAATTAAGACGACAGAGGAATTCTAAGGGGTCTTGTATTTACTCCCCCATGTTCCATTCGACAGGCTAATAAGAAGAAAACTTCACTGGGAACAAAGGAATAGTTTGCCAGAGGCCTTACTCAACCAAAATTAAACTCTCACTGGCAACCCGGGGTAGCAAGTAGCTTAGCGGTTAGAGAGGTGATCCAGCAACTGGAGGGTTGCCAGTTTGAATCCTGGGTGCAAAGGGAAAAATCTGTTGGGAAGTGAGTTGGCAACCGTAGGGTTGCTAGTATCAAATCCTAGATGCCATTGCCTGCTGTTGTGCAATTGAGCAAGACACTTAACCCCCCACAGCAATATCCCCCCGCATGCTCAAAACCCTGTATGTATATGTGTCTTTTGAAGGGAATGGGTTAAAAGCGGAAGTCAAACTTCGGTTGCAATTGACCAATAAAGTGATCTTAATCTCTCTCTCTCTCTCTCCAGTTCCCTGGTTTTGAAAATGTTCTTGTGATTTCCATTAGGCCTTGTTGTGCACAGCAGTCAGCCACTTCCATTTCGTCACCAGCACTGTACTTCTCAGCCAGCCAGAACCCCTCCTCCCCACTTCCTACACTTTCCGCTGTGAACTCCCTCCCTGACTAACCAGTCCTGCTGCTTTGGGCTGGGATCATTAGTACCAGGTGGTGGAGGAACCCCACGGGCCCAGAAAGACAGGACACTGGCCACCTGGCAGAGATGGCCAGTGTCATCCCCGGCTTGCTGGTCCACGACCGTTGAATGAAACTAAGACGAGACCTCACGCAGGAGACACATAATTCGCAAACAGCAGGGGTGGATGCTAGTCCATGGGAGGGAAAGTACTGTAGCAAGTTCAAAGTTGCCTCAAAGCGGAATGCATTGACCAGTAGCAGAGATTGAGTGGGAGAGAAAAAGGAATGTAGCGATGTAAATTACACATGAAGCAGTATGCCTACAAACGACACAATAGAGGATATACAGTATATCTGCCACATGTCTCGGTTAATACCCCAAAAGCTCCAAAAGGAATATTCGCTTGCGGCGTTTTTTAATATCCTGTAAATGATATAAGCTGCTATGATATTGCTGAGGGGAGCAAATGAGATCTAGTCTAGGACAGCTCTGGGGAAGTGGAAAACCTGCAGGATATATATACGGTGAAGTCCTCTTGAATATGTATGCAGATGTTAAAATGTAGTGGGAACACTGTTGAACTTCCACTGAGGTGACAATTCATCAGCCGAGTCGCACCGGGAGTCCGGAGAAAAGGACTAAAAGAGAGATAATGACAAAAACGCTGAAAAAAGAGAGAAAGAGAAAGTACTAATGTACATTTCAGAGAATATGGAAACTGTCGACCAGGGATACAGAGTTTCTCATACTGTATTCAACTTTTATAAGGGTTTTGCTTCCTTCCCACATGGACTTTGTGTTGAGAGAGGTTTGAGAAGTCCTTTTTAGAGTCTCGACATCTACATATATTTCCTGTAGCGCCTCTCAAAGTTGGGGTCAATCTTCAAGTTATAGAATTGGAATTTGATTGCAACTAGACTGTTTGAAAACATTTCATCTTTAGAATTTAATTGGAATTGTAAAAACATTTAATCTTTAGAAATTAATTGGAATGGCATATTTGCACATTTCCCAGTTAATGGAATGTATGCACTTAGTGTAAAACATTTGCTGCAGAATTTGTTTTAAATCATGTCAACTTCAATGTATACAGTGCCTTGCGAAAGTATTCGGCCACCTTGAACTTTGCGACCTTTTGCCACATTTCAGGCTTCAAACATAAAGATATAAAACTGTATTTTTTTTGTGAAGAATCAACAACAAGTGGGACACAATCATGAAGTGGAACGACATTTATTGGATATTTCAAACTTTTTTAACAAATCAAAAACTGAAAAATTGGGCGTGCAAAATTATTCAGCCCCCTTAAGTTAATACTTTGTAGCGCCACCTTTTGCTGCGATTACAGCTGTAAGTCGCTTGGGGTATGTCTCTATCAGTTTTGCACATCGAGAGACTGAATTTTTTTCCCATTCCTCCTTGCAAAACAGCTCGAGCTCAGTGAGGTTGGATGGAGAGCATTTGTGAACAGCAGTTTTCAGTTCTTTCCACAGATTCTCGATTGGATTCAGGTCTGGACTTTGACTTGGCCATTCTAACACCTGGATATGTTTATTTTTGAACCATTCCATTCTAGATTTTGCTTTATGTTTTGGATCATTGTCTTGTTGGAAGACAAATCTCCGTCCCAGTCTCAAGTCTTTTGCAGACTCCATCAGGTTTTCTTCCAGAATGGTCCTGTATTTGGCTCCATCCATCTTCCCATCAATTGTAACCATCTTCCCTGTCCCTGCTGAAGAAAAGCAGGCCCAAACCATGATGCTGCCACCACCATGTTTGACAGTGGGGATGGTGTGTTCAGCTGTGTTGCTTTTACGCCAAACATAACGTTTTGCATTGTTGCCAAAAAGTTCAATTTTGGTTTCATCTGACCAGAGCACCTTCTTCCACATGTTTGGTGTGTCTCCCAGGTGGCTTGTGGCAAACTTTAAACGACACTTTTTATGGATATCTTTAAGAAATGGCTTTCTTCTTGCCACTCTTCCATAAAGGCCAGATTTGTGCAGTATATGACTGATTGTTGTCCTATGGACAGAGTCTCCCACCTCAGCTGTAGATCTCTGCAGTTCATCCAGAGTGATCATGGGCCTCTTGGCTGCATCTCTGATCAGTCTTCTCCTTGTATGAGCTGAAAATGTAGAGGGACGGCCAGGTCTTGGTAGATTTGCAGTGGTCTGATACTCCTTCCATTTCAATATTATCGCTTGCACAGTGCTCCTTGGGATGTTTAAAGCTTGGGAAATCTTTTTGTATCCAAATCCGGCTTTAAACTTCTTCACAACAGTATCTCGGACCTGCCTGGTGTGTTCCTTTTTCTTCATGATGCTCTCTGCGCTTTTAACGGACCTCTGAGACTATCACAGTGCAGGTGCATTTAGACTTGATTACACACAGGTGGATTGTATTTATCATCATTAGTCATTTAGGTCAACATTGGATCATTCAGAGATCCTCACTGAACTTCTGGAGAGAGTTTGCTGCACTGAAAGTAAAGGGGCTGAATAATTTTGCACGCCCAATTTTTCAGTTTTTGATTTGTTAAAAAAGTTTGAAATATCCAATAAATGTTGTTCCACTTCATGATTGTGTCCCACTTGTTGTTGATTATTCACAAAAAAATACAGTTTTATATCTTTATGTTTGAAGCCTGAAATGTGGCAAAAGGTCGCAAAGTTCAAGGGGGCCGAATACTTTCGCAAGGCACTGTATATTTATTGGATAGCTAGGCTGACATAATCGGCCTGAATTTGGGAAATTGGGTATAATATTGAATTTGGAATTTAATTACTGGAATTGACCTAACATTGGAATTGACATTGATTGAGTTCTCTCTGAATTCAAAGACTAACCTGGAATTTGAATTGAATTAAATATGCAGGGAGAGGGAATTGAATCAGTATTGAATTAGGATGTGTTGTGTTTTAGAGAGAGAGAGAGGGGTCTCATAGCAATGAAAGTACAAAACAGAGCCATAGGCTTTTCTGGATGCCTGAGTATCATCTTAATCTCTCTGAAAAGCTATCGTCTGCTGCCCACACTTATCCAGCCTGAACACTTGACCGCTCCCCAACTCTTCAGACTGACAAAGTGCTCTGCGTCTGAAATGGGAAAATAAAGAGGAGAGCGGTCTGGCCCTAGCTGCCATCGGCTCACTCGGAGATCCCTGTTCATTTTCGGTTGAGCCACCTCACCTGTCCCTCTGAACCATCCTCAACCAAGCATCTCTCCTTTACTGACAGGCAGACAGACAGCATAATTTGAAAAAACAGACAGACAACCCCACCCCCTTAAAAGCCCCCTGCTCATCCACCCTGCCGCTACGCTCCGCTCCAATGTTTTCTCCCTGGGTAGCCTGGGAGAAATATTGAGTGTACACTCCTTGGCCCACTCTGGCAGCTATCTGATCTGACATTAGGCCTTTTATAAGGTTACCTCCCACTCATCACTTATTACCAGACTCTGTGTGGTGCCATTATCACTTTAGATAAGGCTACAATAAACTACATTCCACTCCAAAGGCCCCCCTGCCTTCTGCTCCATCTTCACTTCACCAACATTGATGGAAGGACTCTCGACCATTCATTTTCAAAACAGAGGTCCTTGGGTTGCGAGCGAGAGCTTATTCTGAGTTGTTCCCAATGCTTTGCTTGGCAGACAATTGTCGGTGAGCTGATAGTGCAGCGTTTAGCTCTGGGCAGAAGCCAAGCAGGAGTGCCTAACGGATGAGTCCAGTACAGCTGGGAGATTTTTGACGGATGTCATCTGTGAATTAAAGCCACAACTGTGGCGGATTCGCCAAGCATGCGTGCCAAAATTACCTCCCTCGCTCAATGCTAATTCACTCTGCTCATTAGGAGTGCGAGCTTTATCCATGAAACATAAATCAACTTTCCATTTTGTATCCAATAGATTTGGGAAGGCGTGCATTTAGCCCATTGACTTTTTCAAGATTATGAAAGGGGTTAGATATAAAGCTCAATTTGACAAAGCTCAACCATAAGCCAAGGCAACCTGGTATCAAAATATACATTTTATGAACAGGATACTCATAATCTATGCGGTTAAATTACTAACGTCTACTATCTATACAAGTCACTGTTGGCACCAATCAATCTTGAAACTTGACGGAGAGCTGCCGCAGTGTTTCTGAAGTCAAAAATAGTTCAGGAACAAACTTCTCCTTTGAAAGGGACGTTATTAGAGGCCCTCTATTAGAAAGACCTTAAGCTGAAAACAGTCTTCCAGCTTCAGCAGAGGTTCAAGTGAGCGGAGTTCAAAGAAAGCATACCAAGAACAATTATTATAAGCTCCCATGGTGATTGCTTGTGCACCCCATCAAAAACATGGCATCAAAACCCCACACCACCTCCCCACCCCTCCCCAAGCCCCCAGTTTACCATGCGAAATAACGAGGCCAGATTAATCAAGCATGGCTCAGATGGGTCTCTGGTGCCTCACAGGCGTTAGATCACAGACAAACACCAAGCTCTAATGATAAGAAAAGCCCCTCCACTGAGACTCTTCAGGATAAGAAGACTGGTCACTCCTCTAACCAGTTAGCTAGCTAGCTAGCCATTGACGAACCAACAACAAAGCAGAAAACAAGTGTACAAAAGGATGCTAGCTAACCTAGCATTGCTATAGATGCTATGTACATGGCAGCGTGCCTGTGTGAGGGATGCATGGTAATGGCAGGGAAATACACATTATCTGAAGGTGAGGCGCTTCACTCGGTCCCCCCATCCCCATCCCTCCACTTCTCAGAGACCCTGTGTATGAGTTAAAAGGCTGATTTACATTTATATTGCAAAAACGAGGCGCATGGTTGTAATTGGTGTTGCGTAGCCTGATCCCCCCCCCCCCCCACACACACACAGACACACACACTTGCACACGCACACATCTCACATCTCAACATCAGCTAGTGTGTGTCACGCAATCAGATGGTCTCCCCACATTTACAAGAGTGTGTGTGTGGGGGATAAATACAGGGAGAGAGAGTAGAGAGAGTAGAGAGAGAGAGAAAGTAGAGAACGAGAGAGAGTGAGGTAGAGAAAGAGAGAGAGAGAAAAAAACATAGCGAGAGAGTAGAGAGACACAGAAAGACTTAGTCAAGTCTGTCCAGGTGAAGTAGGGGCTGTGCCAGAAAATTCCGGCAGACACCGGGTCATTCAAGCTCAAAAAGCACAAGAAAGAGGATTTCGACACGCCCCATCTCAGATTGTTTAGAAATCATTTCTGTTGTTAGCAATGGATAAGATTAGCATTCCTGCAACGTAATTTTGTTGAAATTGATCTCTGACAAATTAAGCTAATTGATTGCACCCAACATGGCCATTTTTAATTTATGGGATTATTTATATAATATTCGATCATTTCTGTACCCAACATCTGATTTGGACACCAAAAACATTCAAGCAATCAGTAAGACATGAGGAACATCCACGGACCTCCAACACCCCACGCCAATCCCACCCCAACAATGAGTATATAGTATCAGTTCTATGTCTGACAAGCAGTATGGATTTGCAGGTCGGAGTATTGTTTCTTCATCCTATGTGTCTGACAAGCAGTATGGAACTGCAGGTCGGAGTATTGTTTCTTCATCCTATGTGTCTGACAAGCAGTATGGAACTGCAGGTCGGAGTATTGTTTCTTCATCCTATGTGTCTGACAAGCAGTATGGAACTGCAGGTCGGAGTATTGTTTCTTCATCCTATGTGTCTGACAAGCAGTATGGAACTGCAGGTCGGAGTATTGTTTCTTCATCCTATGTGTCTGACAAGCAGTATGGAACTGCAGGTCAGAGTGTTTTTTCTTCATCCTATGTGTCTGACAAGCAGTATGGAACTGCAGGTCAGAGTGTTTTTTCTTCATCCTATGTGTCTGACAAGTAGTATGGAACTGCAGGTCGGAGTATTGTTTCTTCATCCTATGCAATGTATTCTCAGTGAGTTTTTTCCCCTGTTTAGGGAAATTTGTCATTGAAGTTGTTGGGTTTATGTTCCATCCTACATCCTGATATTACCAGCTTCTGAACACTAAATGGTGCTATTTCTTCTATTAGGTGATTTAAAAAAAAATCCCCCCACCCTCCTTAAGCAGTCTTGGACCAGGTATGACAGCAACCCATACTTTTGTTTACCTGTCCACTGTTTCAAATGCACATTTTTTAAAGTTAGCATTTGAAACAGTGGCCAGGTTAACAAACCGAAGCGTGGGTTGCTTTTGACCACTTCCTTGGATTCCTCATGTCTTACCCTTAATTAGAAAAAAGTTTGCTCAAAATCGGATGTTAGGTACTATAATTATTGAATATTATATCAATCCTTTAATTTAAAATAGCTAATTTGGGTGCCATCAATAAGCTTATTTGTTCAGAAATCAAAATATATTCCAACAAAATAATGTTTCCGGAATGCTTATTGCTACAGACAGGATTTCAGAATATTCTGGAGATGGTGGGTGTCATGGCTTGCTAAAATTACATGGAACGACCCTGCTTTCCTTATCAGATCAACAGCTCAATTCTTCAAAGTGCCTCCTGTCCTGCAACACAAAACACATATTTCATTCTGTGGATCCGTGCAGGACTTAACAGCTCTGTCAATACCTTCACTGGCTTGTTTACTCCAGCATTTTTCAAACGCTGCCAGGAAAAGGCAATGCAACAACAGTGTGCAATGCCGCAGTAGATCTGTGGCGACAGGCGCTTGATTCATAGCGGCAATAGAATAGGAAAAATTATGTTGATGTTTCCGCAAATTGCTTCGGCAGTGGAAGAATGTGTGTTGAAATGATTGCGGGAGACAAAATCAAGGCACAAAATCAAACCTGCATGGCGTGCAATCACATGTAATGCACAGATGTACTCTGAGGTACAGTGGTTCCTCCATTAAAAGTTGCGAGCTTGCACCGCGGGAATTAGAGGTACCCAGCATCAAGGCTTCATTGCTCCAGACCACCACAAGGGGGAGTTAGAGCACTCGTTATGCATTTGGTTCCCAAGGATTTTATATGACCAATCATATCAAGTGGTTCCAATTACGAATTTGACGCGAGCCTCTCATCCCTGGGTGAAGATGGCTGACACAACATTAAGATGGAACCAAATGTAAGTAGTTATAACATCATAACGAGTCAAGCAAAACATTTACAATTGAGAGGAATATGTAAGTTAATGTAGAGACAAATTTTGTGCATATTTTTTTGTGATAAAGTTCATTTACGAAAATTGCTATTTAGCAAGTTAGCTGATTAGCTAACATTACCCAGCTAGCTAGCTAGGGTTATGACAGGAAAATGAATTTGAATGTACAATTGCATAAGTTTGCCTTGCAATACAGCTGAAGTAACATAGCTAGTTAACTATTTACTTGCTCTTTGTGTAGTGGAGGATACAAATAACTGTATGTCTATGGATGTGTAGCTAGCTACAGTAAGCACCCACACATGAACATACAATGCACATCCTTTTGCTTGATTTACAATAACCGCTAGAGATTGACAAACAGTGGTAAATGTGCAACTGTAATGAGAGATGATAAACTAGAAAAATAAACCAAATTGTATGCATAAGCTTATTTTTCGCTCCATTTCCCCTTCTGCCCTAACCATCATTTTTGTCAAATGGATATCCATGAATCGACCAACCCAGTCTAGGTATCAATCGCTATTGATCATTGGAGTGATTAGTGGCAATTCCGGGTTATTTTCTCTCTCTGGGGACCTGGAGTTGATGAGTGAGTTATGGCGAGGCCATTCTGTGCCATTTCAGAAGCAATCTGTGTCGGGCGGCTCAAAAGGGGGAGAGGGAGTGGGGTCTCTGGTGATTGTTTCCTGTGCATTAGGCATCAGGTTGGAGTCCATTAATCCGTCAGTTATCGGAGAAAAAATGCGTTCGGAGTAGTGCAGTGTGCTATTGGGAGCAGTGTGGAACTCACTGCACAGAGCTGTACTACACTTCCATTATCCTATTTTCATTCGCTGTTAACTTATTTATGCTCTGGTCCATCACTGTGTTCCTATATATGCATGTTATAAAGAAGAGTCAGTCAGTCAGTCAGTCAGTCAGTGAGTGAGTGAGTGAGTGAGTGAGTGAGTGAGTGAGTGAGTGAGTGAGTGTGCATGGGTGTTTCTCGTGGTGCTATGGGGTCAAATTCCATCTCAGTGCAGTCGATTCAGGAAGCAAATGGAAATGCTCAATTCAAAAATGAAGAAGGCCTGTTGTTTTCAATTCATTTCATCAATCAATATTTAAAAATGTTAATAGAAAACAAATCCTGGTTTGTAAATATGTGTGTGAACTGATCAGGTCAGCATTTTATTTGGCTGTCTCTATCTATGTATTGGTGTCACAGAGTGAGATGTCAGGGTGATGTCCAAGGTGCTGAAAGTGTACAGTTTAAGGTACATGTGCTGTCCATGGTGGTGAAAAGGTACTATCCAAGGTACATATGTTGTCCATGGTGCTGAATGGGTAATGTCCAACGTACAGTTGTTGTACAATGTCCTGATCGGACCCTGTTCAAGGTACAGGTGTTGTCCAAGGTGCTGAAAAGGTACTGTTCAAGGTACCGGTACTGTCCAAGGCACAGGCTATTCACCAAGTGTCTCTATCTGGCTGTGTATCGCTCTACGTGATGTGATGGTGCTGCCCAATGTTCTGTAAGCACATATTGCCTGCGTAACAAGCCACAAACCTAAATAAACATTTTTAAAAAGTATGCTTTAAGTGAGAAGAGGCATTGGTCTGAAGCCGGAAAATAATGGAAATTCACGAGCACCACAATGCCTATTCCACTAATGTTCAACCAATGTTTTCTAGCACACAGCTTTAACTTACTACAGTAGCTATGTTGGTATTGTACTTCAAACTATGTGTAGGCAGGTTGCATCTATAATATGTAAATCAAGGACAACAACAAAAAATAACTACAGAGCATACTGACAGGCAGCTTTGAATAGCATGACAATACTTCTAAATATATATATTCCATTAACTGCTGTGTTGTCAATTCTGAAGGCAGTAAGGGGCTGTGGCACCATATCTTGCCAGTTGCCAAAACATCTAGAAGCAGTGTATTTTCTTTCATACGTTTGCTCAAGTATAGTGAGGCCACTACAATCACTGCAGTCTGCCTAGGTTAATGCAGACACTGCCAGACTGCATAGTGGTGAGTGGGTCTTTGACCAGATCAAGCCGTGGTCACCTCGGGGCTGTCCTTGAAGATGAATGAAGCATAACAAGCGCAACCACGAGCCATTGGGAAAGTCAATAGGACTTCCCTGTGTTGTTAGGATGAGGTGAAACTGTGGTCATTCCCTTAGGGAACTCATCCAAAGCCACAGGCTATAGCTAGAAGAGTGAGAGGGTGTTGCGTCATAGTGCGCTCACCGGTTCCAGATTGTGACTTGTAAGGTCATCTCCTAAACCGCCAGTCTATCTAGGATAATGATTTTATATTGGCTCTGGCTCTCTGATGGTCAACTGCGCAACCCTACAGGTGAACATCTTCCCACGTGGCTTCCTTACTCAAACTGTTTAAGTGCCTCTGACTCATCATAAGAAAAAGGTATTGTGATTACTTTCCACTTGACAGTGTGCCATGTAAAATAGTACATTTTCTGCTAGTTCGTATTATAGTGAGAAAAGTTCCTGGAGGCAGCATGAGCCAGACATGGCATTGCTACTTAATTGCTCTTTCAGAGTTGTGTTCGAGGGCATCACCACCCCTTCCGTTCAGAGTACAGGGGGACTGTGATCTCTGTGTGACTGTCAGCAGTGGTAATCGTTGAGTGGCGGAATCACAGGAGAGTTGAGTATGGAGAACGTTAGCGGGGGTGGAGTGGGGTTGAGAGAGTGATGCTGCTCAGTGCTCAGCACTGCCCCTACCGTAAAGGGAACAAGTGCCACTGCAAGGAGCTCCAAGATAGAAGAATTTATACGAATATGTATAAGGAGAGGTGGAGGAGTGTAGAATGGCTGTATAATCAACACACTTAACCTCTAATACCAACAGTCACTTGTGTTCTATAAATAGGCTTCAAATATATGCGAGACGTCCTGTGAAAAGGAGTTATTGCAGGTAAATGTAATTCTGACATATTGCATGTTTGAGGGGATAACGTTAGGCTTCCAAAATATAACATACTGTCTAACTCTATATAACTCATTATGTTTAATCTCTCTCTCTCTCTCTCTCTCTCTCTCTCTCTCTCTTTCTCTGACATTGCATGTATGCCTAATGTAAATAGCTCTTTATATAATATCCGATTGAGCAGTTTATGCTCCTTCACATAAACTCATGGCCTGGGTCATGTTCAGTAAGGCACTCCGTAGCAAACAGAAAAGCAAAATGAATGTTTAATACTGGAAAAGTTAAGATCGTATGTGTTCCTGTTTCACTCTGTATCAAAACATGTTCTCCCTACTGAAAACAGGGAGGACTTTTCTCACCAGCATTCCATTGACAGCGCGACTAGCCAAAATGTGATCCCTTTAGTTTTTCCCTCTGAACACGACCCTGGATTTGATATTTTGGTATTTTATTTGGATTCACATTAGCTTTTGCAAAAGCAGCAGCTACTCTTCCTGGGGTTCACACAAAACAGAACATTAATAGACATGAACAGCTCAAGGACAGAACTACATCAAAAAATATATTTTTTTAAGGAACCATATCAATACACACAGACTATCTAGGTCAAATTGGGGTCCTTTGCCCACTGCTGCCACCAGTCTGTCACTATGCAGTGCACAGAATACAACAGCTGTTAGTATGACTGTACAGCTCCCTAATTTAGGAGACCAATACCACCGCCAAGGGACACAGCCCTCTTATTGCCCTCTTCACTGTTTGAAGAGAGAACATCTCCAAAATAACCTTATATCTGTTTGTTCTCCAAGTTTGACACATTTGATTCCCAAGCTGTCTTTAAATTAAGTGTAGAAAATGCGTGCTTATTATTGTAAATGTAATTATTTCCTTGTATTTTATTATTGAGTTCATTTTCAATCATCCACTAATCTCACTCAAACCTTTCTCAGTTAGTAGTGTTAATTATTTGAATGTTGATTGCCCACTGAGCACAAACTGGTTGAATGAATGTTATTTCAATGTTGACTGTGACGTGGAATCTATGTCGAAAATACATTGGATTTGAAAAAAATACCTCAACAGGGTACATTTCAACCACAGGATTATGTTTTCATGGTAAGCAATTTACAACATTGGCAAAATCTGTTTAAAATATGTTGAATTTGTAACTTTGAAACAACGTCAGATCTTCAATGTTACGTATATCCACTATCTAAAACAGGCTTAGCAGCACATCGTATTAGAGATTTGACCTATCTGCACATCGTATTGGAGATTTGACCTATCTGCACATCGTATTGGAGATTTGACCTATCTGCACATCGTACTGGAGATTTGACCTATCTGCACATCGTACTGGAGATTTGACCTATCTGCACATCGTACTGGAGATTTGACCTATCTGCACATCGTACTGGAGATTTGACCTATCTGCACATCGTATTGGAGATTTGACCTATCTGCACATCGTACTGGAGATTTGACCTATCTGCACATCGTACTGGAGATTTGACCTATCTGCACATCGTATTGGAGATTTGACCTATCTGCACATCGTATTGGAGATTTGACCTATCTGCACATCGTACTGGAGATTTGACCTATCTGCACATCGTATTGGAGATTTGACCTATCTGCACATCGTACTGGAGAAACCCCCCATCTTGAGTCAATACTGCCATCTATTGGTAAACATAAATATACCAGGTTACTACAATAAGTGTACTATGTCACACCCTGATCTGCTTCACCTGTCCTGTGCTTATCTCCACCCCCCTCCAGGTGTCTCCCATTTTCCCCATTATCCCCTGTACCTGTGTTATACCTGTGTTTTCTGTTTGTCTGTTGCCAGTATGTCTTGTCTCGTCAAGCCTATCAGCGTGTTTTTTCCCGTACTCCTGTTTGCTCAAGTCCCTGTTTTCTAGTTTTTCCAGTTTGGACCATTCTGCATGCCCTGACCCTGAGCCTAACTGCCGTTCTGTACCTTACTGCCTCTGCCCTGGATTACTGACCTCTGCCTACCCTTGACCTGTCATTTGCCTGCCCCCTGTTTTGTCAATAAACATCTGTGATTCGAACTGTCTGCATCTGGGTCTTATTCTGAGTCCTGATAATACTGTATATCATCAGTGAGACCATTTAGGCTAAAATAGCATTTGCAAAGTCATCAACAGCTATTGTTTCAAGTCAACCCAGGGTTAAACTAAAAACAGACAATGGGTTTCAAGCTATGGTTGAGTTCAAATTGATAATTAATATGTTAGATACACATCTCCTTCTTAACCAAAAATGGAATTTAAAGAATAGGCCAAAATAAATTCAAACATTAAAAGCACTTTAAATACATTTTGATTTGATTTAGTCTTAATCTTTAACTTAGATTCTTGGTTGAGATGGAGATGAATCCAACATATCAATTAGAGGTCGACCGAATAAATCGGCATGACCGATTAATTAGGGCCGATTTCAAGTTATCATAACAATCGGTAATCTGCATTTTTGGACGCGGATTATGGCCGATTACATTGCATTCCACGAGGAAATTGCGTGGCAGATTGACCACCTGTTACGCGAGTGCAGCAAGAAGCCAAGGTAAGTTGCTAGCTAGCATTAAACTTATCTTATAAAAAAACAATCAATTTTCACATAATCCCTAGTTAACTACACATGGTTGATGATATTACTAGGTTAACTAGCTTGTCCTGCGCTACATATAATCAATGCGGTGCCTGTTAATTTATCATCGAATCACAGCCTACATAGCCGAACGGGTGATGATTTAACAAAAGCACAATCGTTGAATGAATGTACCTGACCATAAACATCAATGCTTTTCTTAAAATCAATACACAGAAGAATATTTTTTTTAAACCTGCATATTTTTTAGTTAAAATAAATTAATGTTAGCAGGCAATATTAACTAGGGATATTGTGTCACTTCTCTTGTGTTCATTGCACGCAGAGTCAGGGTATATGCAACAGTTTGGGCCGCCTGGCTCATTGCGAACTATTTTGCCAGAATTTTACATAATTATGACATAACAGCAATTTTTAGACTTGGTGTTGCCACAGTTCGATAAAATACGTAATGGTATTTCACTGAAAGAAGAAACGTTTATTTTCGAAATGATAGTTTCCGGATTTGACCATATTAATGACCTAAGGCTCGTATTTCTGTGTGTTTACTATATTATAATTAAGTCTATAATTTGATATTTGACAGAACAGTCTGTCTGAGCGGTGGTAGGCAGCAGCAGGCACGTAAGCATTCATTCAAACAGCACTTTCCTGCGTTTACCAGCAGCTCTTCGCAATGCTTGAAGCACAGCACTGTTTATGACTTTATCAACTCCCAAGATTAGGCTGGCAATACTATAGTGCCTATAAGAAAATCCAATAGTCTAAGGTATATGAAATGGTATAGAGAGAAATTGTCTTATAGATTTCTATAGTAACTACAACCTAAAACTTTTTAACTGGGAATATTTAAGACTCATGTCAAAAGGAACCACTAGCTTTCATATGTTCTCATGTTCTGAGTGTCACGCCATGACCATAGAGAGGTTTTTATTCTCTATGTTTGTTAGGTTGGGGTGTGACTAAGGGTGGGTTATCTAGGTGAATACATATATATTTTGGCCTGGTATGGTTCCCAATCAGAGGCAGCTGTTTATCGTTGGCATTTCCCCATTGTGCTTTGTGGGAACTTGTCTAGGTATAGTTGCCTGCGAGCACTACTTTGAGCTTCAAGTTTCTCTTCCAAAATAAAGGATGGAAACATACCACGCTGCATGTTGGTCCACTCCTTATAACGATCGTGACACTGAGCAAGGAACTTAAACGTTAGCTTATTTACATGGCATGTATTGCACTTTTACTTTCTTCTCCAACACTGTTTTTGCATTATTTATATCAAATTGAACATGTTTCATTATTTATGTATTATATTAAGTTAAAATAAGTGTTCATTCAGTATTGTCTTAATTGTCTTAATTGTCATTATTACAAATATACGTATATATATACACACATATATAAAAATTGGCCGATTAATTGGTATCGGCTTTTTTGGTCCACCAATAATCGGTATCGGTGTTGAAAAATCATAATCGGTCGACCTCTAATATCACTTACTAATTTGTAGACAAACTGGAATTTTTTTTGGTAGAAATGCTGTCTTGAACATGTGAACTTTCATGTACCTTAATAACAAACTCGTATGCCATCTGTAAATATGAATACAATTATTTAATTAGGAGCCTAGTTGGTTTAGCCAAGGAAAAAATCAGCAACCTTCCCGCTAGTCATGATTGGCTGAGATAATGAGTTGGCTGGACATGCTGAGAGATGAGTTTGGATTGGTCTGCCATGTAGCGCGCTTCTGTCTATAACATGAGCTAGTCATTTTGTGTAGGTAACTTTTTCTAATGCACTTTTTGAAAGATATCACGTAGTATAAATGAATAAGTGTTGCTTTCCACTTTCTGGAGGACCGAGTTTTGAAATCAGTGGAATTAGAGTATGATAGCTAAGGAGATTGAGAAAAGTCTGGCGTTTGTCAAAAAGAGAAGACACTGTGGTATAAAATACCTGTCACAGGATTACATATTCAAACAAAGGGTAACCATGACATCCGTGACAGAGATGGAGAAGAGTCCACCCATGTATACGACGGGTAAGAGTTCCACCCAAGTATACGACCTGCAGATGAATGCTGGGTAGTAACATTATGAGTTGAGATTATGGTTATTGTTTAGTTAGCTAGCTAGCTACATGTCTAAATAAAAGCGTAAACGTTGCCAAAAAATCCTAATTAAATTGTTGCCAGCAGCACAGTTGTATTCACCAATGCTCTGGATAACATAAAACAGCCTAACCAACTCTGCTAGGGCAAGTAAAAGGGTCAGTGAGCTGTTTTCTCATTTGTGTCTGGAAGTAGCGTGCAAGCTAGCCAACGTTAGCCAGTTAGCTTGGATGCTTTACTGCTGTTGTTAGGTCAGAACGCTTGGAACCCTACTCCTCGGCCAGAGCGACCAGTGTGCGCTCTGAACACTCCGAAAGCGAAACGCTCTGATTTTATGAACGGACAATCTCTTGTACTCTCTTGTACACTCTTGTACTCCAGATTAAATTTACTAACACACCCATAGTATAAAACCAGCCTTCAGTCCTAAAACCTTTGGTTGTTTAGTACATAGCCTCACATGTGAATCCTTAAAGAGATAGGTGGGGCTAAAGCTTAAGAGGGTGTGAACAATTCCGAATGGGTGTAGACAACAAAGAGCTCTCCAGTAGGTACCAAAAATATTCAAGGGCCATTTTCTCAAAAGTGAGTTTACAATTTCGTCAACGTTCAAAGCAGAATTACTTTCCCATTGTTCCTCAACTGTAGTTTATGATATATAATTCTCTACTTTTATCCAATGTAAAAACACAATTTCAAATTATGCTACATAAAACAGGATCGAGCCGGTCGGACAAAAATGTTGGATTCACTTCTCCAACTAATCCAAAAATAAATGTTAAGGTATAGGATTAAGTCAATGTCTCAAATAAAACTAATAATAATAACACTTTTTTCAACTTTTATAGCATGAAGACATCTCGATGCTCTGTACAGCAACAACAACAAAAATAAGCAAATTAAAACAACCACATTAATAATCATGAGTACATGGACAGTCAAGAGACTGAAGTTTGAGAAAGCTCATGCCCTTAAAATGTTGATATTTGGTTGTGTTGTCAACCAAACACAATTCAATAATACTTTTGTAATACAGTAAATAGCGTAAAGTTAAGGATATCTTACATACCAATGTAACAGGATTTATTCAACCTTAAAATGAGTAACACATCCATGGCCACATATTGAGGTTAATGTAACTATAAATGTTGTCTTGTGGAAATATAAAATGTGCATGTTCAACATGGCATGCAAAGGTCGCAGGTCTCTGGAGATCTTCACAAGTACAATAATAATCTGTGCAGAATCTTGAACAGCATTGATCACTTGCACTACAGTGTGTACAGTACTTTCAATGTAATCTCAACTGCGATCCAGGTCAAGCACAGTGAGAACACATTAAGTTTTTGTATAGATAAAAAATATCTGACATTTTATTCCCATTTGAACTGCTTTTAAAAGGTTGAAAGCGTACTGACAACACATTTACATGACTAAGCCAAACATCAGACATCATTTTTCCATATGAATTTGGATGTGCTTTTAGATGGTTGAAAGCATAGTTATAACACATTGCCTATTCAACAAACTTCTGGCTCTCTTTTTGAGTGTGTGAATAAAAGTTGAAATCTAACTGATCAACGGCTGAACCAAATAGCCTGTCTTATGCCATTCACAGGTGAAATTAATTGGAGCCTAATGAACATCCTTGAACATCCATCAAATATATATATATATATATATATATAAGAAAAATAGTAACATGAGGAATAAATACACAATGAGCAATGATAGCTTGGCTATATAAACGGGGTAACCGGTGTTGAGGGTCAGCGTGGCAGATGTTGTCTAAAAAATCTAAAGCAAATCAAATGTTATTGGTTGCATATGTTATTGTAGGTGTAGTGAAATGCTTATGTTCCTAGCTCCAACGTCCTACCCTCACCACCTGGGGGCAGCCCGGATCCAGTTGCAGAGGAAGGTTGCAGAGGTAGGTGTTCAGTCCAGGGGACTGACGTAGGTGTTCCTTTTGTAGGTGTTCCTTTTGTCCAGGTAGGAAAGGGCAGTGTGGAGTGCAATAGAGATCGCATCATCTGTGGATCTGTTTGGGTAGTATGCGAGTTGGAGTGGGTCCAGGGTTTCTGGGATGATGGTGTTGATGTGAGCCATGACCATCCTTTCAAAGCATTTCATGGCTACAGATGTGAGTGCTAAGGGGCAGTTGTCATTTAGACAGATTACCTTGAGTACAGGGACTATGGTGGTCTGCATGAAACATGTACGTATTACAGACTGGGTCAGGGAGAGGTTGAAAATATCACTGAAGACACTTGCCAGCTGGTCAGCGTTTGCTCTGAGTACGCATCCTAGTAATCCGGCTGGCCCTGTGGCCTTGTGAATGTTAATCTGTTTAAAGGTCTTACCTGCATCGGCTACGGAGAGTGTGCTCTTGAACAGCTGGGGCTCTCACACATGGTTCAGTGTTGCTTGCCTTGAAGTAAGCATGGAAGTCATTTAGCTCGTTCAAGTAGGCTCGTGTCACTGGGTAACTCTCGGCTGGGTCTCCGTTTGTTATCCGTGATAGTTTGCAAACTCTGATGAAGACAACTTGGCTGTCGAAACGTTGGTAATTACATTTTTGCATCTGAGCTCCTAGAGTCTTTTATTTTCTAGTTCGCAAGCCCTGCTACATCTGACGAGCATCAGAGCTGGTGTAGTAGGATTTGATCTTAGTCCTATATTGGGCTTTTCTTGTTTGATAGTTTGTCAGAGGGGGTAGTGGGATTTCTTGTAAGCGTCCGGATTAATGTCCCGCTCCTTAAAAATGGCAGCTCTAGCCTTTATCTCAGTGCGGATGTTGCCTGTAATCCATGGCTTCTGGTTGGGATAAAAAAAATGATTTCACCTTTATTTAACCAGGTAGGCCAGTTGAGAAGAAGTTCTCATTTACAACTGCGACCTGGCCAAGATAAAGCAAATCAAAGCAGTGCAACAAAAACAAAAACACATTGGATAAATAGAATAGAAAAATCTGTATTTGGTAAGTGTTTCTGTGCAGGGCCTATGGAACTGAGCTGTCACTGTGGGGACAAAGTTGTCAATGTATTTAATAATGAAGCAGTGACTGATGTGGTAAACTCCTCAATGCTATCGGATGAATCCCAGAACATATTCCAGTCTGTGCTAGCGAAACAGTCCTGTAGCTTAGCATCCGCTTCATCTATTCACTATTGATTGCTTCACTGATTCTTCCTGTTTGAGTTTGTAAGCAAGAATCAGGAAGATAGCGTTATGGTCAGATTTACCAAATGGAGGGTCAGCATGGTATCCTTCTCTGTGTGTCGAGTAAAGGTGATCTAGAGTTTTTTCCCTCTAGCAGCACAAGTGACATGCTGGTAGAAATGAGGTAAGAACAGATTTCAGTTTTTCTGCATAAAAAAAACCCGGCCACTAGGAGCACCGCCTCTTGATGAGTATTTATTCTAAGCCAGAGAATGAGTCTAGCTCAGTTCCATAGGCCCTGCACAGAAACACTTACCCTAGCTCCTAAATTAATTTCTGAAAAGATTGGATAGGCATAAGAAACACTCCACCTAGCGTATTGGAGGGCAGATATATATTGCTAATACCTATCCATTTATATCAGATTTACATGAAGTGCCAAGGGGGTAGGGGATAGGGATTAGGTACTAGGGGTGGGCAATAGTTCTGGACTGGGCAATAGTCTCAGCTCCAACATTTCCCTTCACATGTTGTGTAACAGCATGGGCTAAAACATTTAGGTACCGTGTTCACTCTGCCTTTTCTCTCTCCAACCCACCCTCTCATAGCAGAGACAAGCCAGCTCTGCTCTGAACAACAACTCCCTCTCGAAGCAGAGACAAGCCAGCTCCGCTCTGAACAATAACTCCCTGTCGAACTGCCGAAGTATTGACAACTGCCAGCCTATGGCAGCGATAAGAAGGTTGGAGGAAGACTGCCATCTCCAAAAGTGGTGTCAGATAGCAGGCTTCACCCTCCCCCCATCCACTTCCCTCCTCTCTATTCGACAACCACTCTGATTCTGTTGACAACAAGGGATGCAAACTACACCGCTCAATCAGTGTATCAAAAGAGAGAAGCGACGGCGAGGAAGAGCACTTGATCCCCCAGACGCCTGAGAAAAGAGATTGGGGGTTGGTTCGAGCTCACCTGCGAGCATTTACCGATCCCTTTACGTGGGCTGTGATAACCAGCCTTACTGGTTAGAAGCCTTAACATGGGGATGCAGGTTCCAGCAGTGACTGCCAGACTAATTGACAGTATATATGTTGGTTGTTAGGGGCTTAAAGTTGTCCAAGCTCTGACAGCTTGCAGTTCGGAGGAGAGATGCTTGTAGAGGAGAAGAGATATTGAACTACAGGCAGGCCTCTTGTTAGGTATCAGATGTCTTTCGTTTTGAAGTGTTCAATAAAGGTTTCACTGAGCACATTCCCCAATTAAAGTACAATATTAACTGTTGATTCATAGCACCTGTACTCTATAATACTTAGTCGGAGTGCAGAGAGCGAGGAGGAGGAAATTGCTGTGTTCTGCTGCAAAAGCCCCCTGTCTGCACAACAGCGAGTGGGCAATAAACCATAGCTTAGAGAGTGAAGCAGCCATTTGGGAACCATAGCAAATGCCCCCCACCTCTCCAACTTACAATTTACTGAGGGGAGAAGGGGGGGAAAAATCCTCTGTTAGCTTCCGACACTGGCACACATGCTCATATACTCATAAAACGAAGCAATAAAGCTGACACCCTCTTGAGGTTTGATGTACAATCCCTGAAAGAGTGCTGCTGACAGCAGTATTAAAAGCTTTATTACTAGTGTCAGATCAAATTAGTGGTGTGCCGCACACTCTGTATGTCCAAGGCGAAAGGCGGAGTATTTGTTCAATCATACATGACTGGTTCTGTACTCCCAACCTTAACATTAGGTCCAGCAATAACATTTGTGGAATTACCATTTAGACTAGCAGAGATGTATGGCTGAGCAAGTGGAATAGGTGTTCAACGGTGCAACAGAGGAATTGGGCGAATCTTGGCGAGTATATCAGGAATAGAGAAGAGGAAGATATTTCAGGGGAGGGGGAATGTATCGAAATGGAGGGACGTATTTTAAAATCAGCTGTTTCTAACACTCATTTACTGTCACAAGCCACAGCTTGGGAATTATTGTAAAACAAATAATGTGTATGTAAAAACACACAGACACACACGCACACACACACACACACACACACACACACACACACACACAAATGTATTGCATGCACCTGTGTGACAGCATTGTAGAGTCAATAATGGATTTTCTAAATATTTGAGAAACAACAAAAATGACAATGTTAAAAATATGTCTTACTGTCACACAACTATCCATGAAACATCAAGAGTTTTTGAGATAACTAATGTTACTTCATATTCAAAGTGCAGACATTCCCGTGTCTCTCAGAGTGCAACAGCCAACATCCAGTCTGTGTTCAAGGAGAAAAAAGGCTTTGTCTTTTTGCTTTCTGCAAAGTGTTTCTCTGACACATTGATGAGCGACGCGATGTTTAGATCAATGTAATGGCAGACAAGTACAAATTCAACTCCTCAAGCATGATTTCAACTCAAGCACAAGCACACCTGTTCATTCAAACTAAGAAGAAATCCCTTCTTGCAAGACGTGAGATGCAGCAATATATGAAGTCGGGACATTTCACAGTTTTAAAGAACAGAAAAGAATCAATATCGATACAAAACCACTGACATCACTATCAATCATTGAAGCGACTTATAGCTCTCTGACATTACACCACAGTCCCACAGTAGAGAATTTAAGTATCACTCAGCGCTACTGTGAAGGAGCTACAGTAAAGGCACATCAAACTGCAGCCAAACTCTGCTGACAGTAAAGCAGACCATCACAGACATAATATCAATTACACAGCTTCCCCCATCTATACAGATCAGTCAGAGCCACGTAGAGACAGAAGGGGAAAGAGTGAGAGATGGAGAGAGAAGAGAGAAAACACTTCTATACGGATCAGTCAGAGCCACAGAACGTAGAGACAGAGGGGGAAAGAGTGAGAGATGAAGAGAGAAAACACTTCTATACAGATCAGTCAGAGCCACAGAAGGGAAAGAGAGAAAGACGGAAATAGAGCGAATGACAGAGAGAGATACAGAAAGAGAAAGAGATAGCACTTTTCACTTACCAGCTGCAGTCATCCAAGAGAGCAGGACCACCAAAGGGATCATCATCGTTGAAGAGACGTAACAGGGGGAGAAGTCTGCTCCTGTGTGCCTGCCGTCTGTCTGTGAGATGCTGCTGACACCGAGACAAAGTTAGCAGCAGAGGTTTACTTGATTCAGAGACTGTGGAGTGGCGTGAATGTCTGTGTGAGATGCTGGTGCTGTAGCTCCCTCCTTCAGCTGCTGCTCTCTCAGTCAGGGTGAAAGTGTGAGAGTGTGTGCGTCTTCTCTCCTCCTCTCTTTTTCTATCTATCGTCTCCTGTTTGCCAGTGATCAAGTCTTCGTCTTCTCTGCTGCCTGTGGCACAGCTTCATTCCAGCTTTACGCACAGTTTCACTCCCTCTGTGTCTCTCTCTGTGTCTCTCTCTGTGTCTCTCTCTCTCTCTTTTTGCCTTTTACATTCTCGGTGAATCAGTGTCTTGCTCTACCATTCTGTTTCCCATGCTCTCTCCCCTCTGTCATTCTCTCTCTCTCACACACTTGCGTTGTTGCTCGCTGGGTAGAGCAGACACACACAGTAAGTGGAGAGAGTGCTTAAGATATTTTGCTCCTCCCTCTCTCTGCCTGCTTCCCAGCCTTCCTCCCTGCCAGTCAGTCTAGCTCAGCCCCATTGCTGCTTTTCCTGAAGTGAAAAACTCTGGGGATGAGCAGGCTAGGAAGAAACAATATCATGAGGCAATGGTATAGTGGCTCTACTGTATAATATAAAAAGGGCATCAAAAAATCCCTCTGAGATTGTCTTTGTTAAGCAATAACATTTACAATAATAGTATAATTGTTAAGACAAGTCAATATATTAAAGATACAGTCAGGGATCCTAAGCACAAAATAATAGTAACATATCTCGACTGTTCCCAAGTCTTCACAATGGCTAATATATATTTGTAGGATAGAACATAAAATAACATCTTCTTTGTTGATTGTATATGCCCTCGGAATACAGAAACACACTAGCTAGCTTCACAAAGCTCAAACCCCTGCAAGGTACAGTTGAACACAGTGTGTCTTCCTTAAGAGACTGATATGAATGCAGAGAGAGAGAGAGAGAGAGTCAGCAACATGCACTATGTGTGTTCACCTAAAAATAAGTGCCTTTTAGTTGTGCCTGCATTTTAACAAGCTAGCTTTGAAACATCAAAGGAGAGGAGCCCTAAGCTATTCCCTGATCACTTGGGCTGTTTGTTTTCACACAAGCAGCGAGAGAAAACATCTAAACAAGTAGAACGCTGACATGTATTAGCAGTTTTACTCTGCAAAAATAAATAATTGGGCATAGCATTGTAGCGGTATCATGTCATATTTTTAAGGCCATTTCTGACCCAACATGTAATGGCATAACCCTTCAAATGTAAATAGAAAAATGTTCAGATGACTGAAGAACAATAGCATCACACGAACATCACAATATCAACGTACTGCAGTGGGCTAAATCAGGGTCACACAGAGTACTTCTTGCTAGTCTTATACAAATCTACTTTGAAACCAAATTATACACCTCACAAATGGTTATGGGCTTAACAAAAAGAAGATACCTGTACCATGTCAGATATAGAGTTGAAATGTATTCAATTTTAAGTTTGCATCCCAATATTACACATAAACATCAAGGAAGACTGAAATATAACAAAACTGTTTGACATAGAAACATTGAATTTTCACCATAAAAAAAATAAAAATAATTATACATTATGAAATTATGAGATATATTCATAACATTCCACCCATGAGGCCAAAGGGGGTGCGTTTAGTCATTGACTGCAGGAAAGGGCTACAGGCCCAATGCAGCCATTTTATATTTGTATCAAATCATTTCTGGGTAACAATTAAGTACCTTACTGTAATGGTTTTCCATTAAAATGGTCAAAAGACAGAAACATTTATTTTTTAATTGACAAACAAAAAGATTCTCATGCAAGAATTTTGCTAGGACTGTCTGAGTGTGGTCTGAAACTGAAAACTAGCTGTTATTGAAAGAGAGGTTTGGAACTATTTGTCAAACTTAAGCCATGCAAAACCTGCCAAGTAGAAGGTATTGTGTAGATTGTATTTTCATGTATTTTTTATTCTAAATTATTTTTCTACAGGACTTCACAAACAGCACACCACAAAAACAAAACACCCACTTATAGAAAACATTCTAATGTGATCACCATATGTTTTCCAAATTCTGTCAAATTATTTTGGTTTTTGTTTAATATTTACATTTCTTAATGTAATCATGGAGATGGATATAAATTCATAGACACAATGAAATGGTAGCACATACATTATCCCAAAATGGTGTCAGTTTATCACAGGACCACATCATACTGTATGCACTAGGGTTTCTTTGTGCTTATTGCATCTCCAACAGAGATGTGACATTTCTCGGTGCATTAGATGCATTCTGGCAGGAGTGTAGTAAGTCCTAAGAGTTATGTTGAAATGCAGTAGTTTATGTCTTAGGTAGAAGGAGCAGGTATGAACATTTTCACATCTCTGTGACCAATGGTTCTCTTCAATTTCTTCCTTTAGATCTGTTCCCCATGTTTTCCTTTTAGGTTCTGAACCACCAGGCAGAGTTTCAATCAACCCTTGATATAACTTGGTAATTAACTTCTTTGGCGTAGCAACTTCTTTCAGTATTTTTCATATGCTTGATCTTTAGGTTCATCCAGAGTTGTAGGAATTAAAACAAAATTGCCCTTGGATAATCTAAATCTTTATTGTAATTGATTGAATGACAGCAGAGATCCATCATTGTACACATGTTCAAAATTCATGATGCCACTTTGGAGCCAAGACTTAAAGGTGTTGCCATTAAACACTGGAGGTAGGGTTGGGTTATTCCAAATAGGGGTGCCTGAAGATATTGGTTCTTTCCACCTCATGAATTTATGTACATTTTCTTCAACACCTTAGACACGAAGACGTGAATATATTTTAGATAAGTTATTACATTTATGGCTTTGATACTCTTCCATGCACAAGGATTGTCTGCTGTCTATTGTTTAAGTGAATGCAGTTGTGCAGCCCAGTAATACATCTTCATCTGAGGTAGTCCAATATCTACAGATTTATAGGGTAAGTGTATATTGTACTGTATTTTCAACCAGCAACTATCATGAAATGACACAGATCAAAAGTTCCCACTTTTATAGTGATAAGTTTCATCAGCTATTGTACAATATGATACAAAACACAGGGGGGGAAACACATTTTGACTGCACTGGGCCTTACAAGTTTTTCTCTAATGCAAATGAATGGAAGTTTTTTATAAATATTTATTGTTGTTGCATAGAGAAGAGACCGTGTGAAAGACAGAAATAGAGTGTGTCAGATTCAAACTCACACTGTCACTGGCAAACATGTGTGCTGTAGGCTGCTGCACTGAACCCTAGACCACCCAGGCCACATGCATATCAATGCTATAGATTTACTCTAATACATGTTTATAATGCATTGGTATTCACCAAAATCACTGGACTATTTGTTTCTTTGCTCTTGTGCAAGTCTAAGCTGAGTTCAAAATAATCTCAAATGAATAAACCAATAAATGCAATATCTCTCATTCCATATACAGTGGGGCAAAAATGTATTTAGTCAGCCACCAATTGTGCAAGTTCTCCCACTTAAAAAGATGAGAGAGGCCTGTCATTTTCATCATAGGTACACTTCAACTATGACAGACAAAATGAGAAAAAAAATCCAGAAAATCACATTGTAGGATTTTTAATGAATTTATGGTAGAAAATAAGTATTTGGTCAATAACAAAAGTTTATCTCAATACTTTGTTATATACCCTTTGTTGGAAATGACAGAGGTCAAACGTTTTCAAACGAATCTTCAAAGTAGCCGCCCTTTTCCTGTTTTGCACAGTATTGGCATTCTCTCAACCAGCTTCATGAATTAGTCACCTGGAATGCATTTTAATTAACAGGTGTGTCTTGTTAAAAGTTCATTTGTGGAATTTCTTTCCTTCTTAATGCATTTGAGCCAATCATTTGTTTTGTGACAAGGTAGGGGTGGTATACAGAAGATTTGGTAAAAAAACCAAGTCCATATTATGACAAGAATATCTCAAATAAACAAAGAGAAACAACAGACCAGCTTTACTTTAAGACATAAAGGTCAGTCAATTCAGAAAATGTTAAGAACTTTATTCAAGTGCAGTCGCAAAGACCATCAAGCGCTATGATAAAACTGGCTTTTATGAGGACCACCACAGGAAAGGAAGACCCAGAGTTACCTTTGCTGCAGAGGATAAGTTCATTAGAGTTATTAAATAAAATATATTTTATAATTGAGATTTTTCAAAGTAGCCACCCTTTGCCTTGAAGACCATCTCAATTGGGTTGAGGTTGGGTGATTGTGGAGACCAGGTCATCTGATGCAGCACTCCATCACTCTCCGTCGAATAGCCCTTACACAGCTTGGAGGTGTGTTGGGTCATTGTCCTGTTGAAAAACAAATGATAGTCCCACTAAGCACAAACCAGATGGGATGGCGTATTGCTGCAGAATGCTGTGGTAGCCATGCTGGTTAAACGTGCATTGAATTCTATATAAATAACTGACCGTGTCAACAGAAAAGCACCATCCCACCTCCTCCCCCATACTTCACGGTGGGAAGCACACATGTTGAGATCATCCGTTCACCTACTCTGCATCTCACAAAGACACGGCTATTGGAACTAAAAATCTAAAATTTGGACTCATCAGACCAAAGGCCAGACTTCCACAATTTTAATGTCCATTGCTCGTGTTTCTTTGCCCAAGCAAGTCTCTTCTTATGATTGGTGTCCTTTAGTAGTGGTTTCTTTGCTGCAATTCAACCAATCTGAGGTGCAGTTAATGCTTTGGTTACTATATGATTCCATATGTGTTGTTTCATAGTGTTGATGTCTTCACTATTATTCTACAATGAAGAAAATAGTAAGAATAAAGAAAAGGTGTGTAGGTGTGTCTTAACTTCTGACTGGTACTGTATATTCGGAAGGTGTTCAGACCCATTGATTTTTTCACATTTTGTTATGTTACAGGTGTATTCTAAAATTGATTCAATTATATTTTTTCCTCATCAAGCCACACACAATACCCTATAATGACGAAAAAAAATATGGAAATATCACATATGCATAGGTATTCAGACCCTTTACTCAGTACTTTGCTGAAGCATCTTTGGCAGTGATTACAGCCTAGAGTCTTTTTGGGTATGACACTACAAGCTTGGCACACCTGTATTTGGGGAATATCTTCAATTTTTCTCTGCACATCCTCTCAAGGATGGGGAGCGTCGCTGCACAGCTATTTTCAGGTCTCTCCAGAGATGTTAGATCGGGTTCAAGTCCAGGCTCTGGCTGGGGCACTCAAGAACATTCAGAGACTTGTCCCAAGGCCGCGACTGTGTTGTCTTGGCTGTGTACTTAGGGTTGTTGTCCTGTTGGAAGGTGATCCTTCGCCCCAGTCTGAGGTCCTGAGTGCTCTAGAGCAGGTTATCATCAAGGATCTCTCTGTACTTTGTTCAGTTCATCTTTTCCTCGATCCTGACAAGTCTCCCAGTCCCTGCCACTGAAAAACATCCCCACAGCATGATACTGCCACCACCATGATTCACCTTAGGGATGGTGCCAGGTTTCACAAATGGCAATCAGGCCAAGGAGTTTAATATTGTTTTCATCAGACAACAGAATCTTGTTTCTCATGGTCTGAGAGTCCTTTAGGTACCTGCAAACTTCTTATGTTTAAGAATGTTGGAGGCCACTGAGTTCTTGGTGACCTTCAATGCTGCAGACATTTTTGTGTACCCTTCCCCAGATCTGTGCCTCAACACAATCTTGTCTCGGAGCTCTATGGACAACTCCTTCAACGTCATGACTTGGTTTTTGCTCTGACATGCACTGTCAAATGTGGGAACTTATATAGACATGTGTGCGCCTTTTCAAATCATGTCCAATCAATTGCATTTATCACAGGTGGACTCCAATCAAGTTGTAGAAACATCTCAAGGATGATCAATGGAAACAGGATTGTTGCGTTGTTTCACAGCGCCTCTCGTTTTTCTAAAGATCTAATTTAACTTTACTGTATATAAATATGCATATGAAAAGTGAGAAATTTTGTTGTTGTCTCTTGGTGCCTTGACAATATTAGACTTTTTATTTTAATCTTAATGTAATAGTATCTTATATTGTTCTTGACTATAACTGTTCTGTACTTTGTCATGAATTTTATGTTTTATGTGGACCCCAGGAAGGGTAACTGCTGCATGTGCAACAGCTAATGGGGATCCTAATAAACTAAACTAAACCAAGCATATGACTGATTACATGCTGTGAAATATTTAAAAGATACTGTATATATACTATACCAGTCAAAAGTTAGTAAAAACCTACTCATTAAAAGGGTTTTTAATGAGTAGGTGTTAGTGAATAGTGAAGACATCAACACTATGCATAACACAAATGGAATCATGTAGTAACCAAAAAAGTGTTTTTTGGCGCATAAACCGCTAGCGGGACAATCACGACAACATCCGGTGAAATTGCAGAGCACGAAATTCAAAATACAACAATCGTAATATTAAACACTTGAAAATACAAGTGTCATACATCATTTAAAAGCTTCACTTCTTGTTAATCCAACCGCGTTCTCAGATTTCAAAAAGGCTTTACCGCGAATGCATACCATGTGATTATCTGAGGACAGTGCCCCCCACACCAAAATACTTTTTCAACCAGCACAGGCATCCCCCCCCGCAGCTACTCGCCCAAGCCTCTCCCCTCTCCCCTCCCCTCTGGACCCTATTTCTGAAACTATCCGCCGCCATTGTCGCAACCCCTATTACCAGCCTGTTCAACCTCTCTTTCATATCGTCTGAGATCCCCAAGGATTGGAAAGCTGCCGCAGTCATCCCCCTCTTCAAAGGGGGAGACACCCTGGACCCAAACTATTACAGACCTATATCCATCCTGCCCTGCCTAAGGTCTTCGAAAGCCAAGTCAACAAACAGGTCACTGACCATCTCGAATCCCACCGTACCTTCTCCACTGTGAAATCTGGTTTCCGAGCCGGTCACGGGTGCACCTCAGCCACGCTCAAGGTACTAAACGATATCATAACCGCCATCGATAAAAGACAGTACTGTGCAGTCGTCTTCATCGACCTGGCAAAGGCTTTCGACTCTGTCAATCACCATATTCTTATCGGCAGACTCAGTAGCCTCAGTTTTTCTAATGACTGCCTTGCCTGGTTCACCAACTACTTTGCAGAGTTCAGTGTGTCAAATCGGAACGCATGATGTCCAGTCCTCTGGCAGTCTCTATGGGGGTGCCACAGGGTTCAATTATCGACTCTTTTCTCTGTATATATCAATGATGTTGCTCTTGCTGCGGGCGATTCCCTGATCCACCTCTACGCAGACGACACCATTCTGTATACTTCTGGCCCTTCCTTGGACACTGTGCTATCTAACCTCCAAACGAGCTTCAACGCCATTCTACACTCCTTCCGTGGCCTCCAACTGCTCTTAAACGCTAGTAAAACCAAATGCATGCTTTTCAACCATTCGCTGCCTGCACCCGCACGCCCAACTAGCATCACCACCCTGGATGGTTCCGACCTAGAATATGTGGACATCTATAAGTACCTAGGTGTCTGGCTAGACTGTAAACTCTCCTTCCAGACTCATATCAAACATCTCCAATCTAAAAATCTAATCTAGAGTCGGCTTTCTATTCTGCAACAAAGCCGCCTTCACTCACGCCGCCAAACTTACCCTAGTAAAACTGACTATCCTACCGATCCTCGACTTCGGCGATGTCATCTACAAAATAGCTTCCAATACTCTACTCAGCAAACTGGATGCAGTTTATCACAGTGCCATCCGTTTTGTTACTAAAGCACCTTATACCACCCACCACTGCGACCTGTATGCTCTAGTCGGCTGGCCCTCGCTACATATTCGTCACCAAACCCACTGGCTCCAGGTCATCTACAAGTCCATGCTAGGTAAAGATCCGCCTTATCTCAGTTCACTGGTCACGATGGCAACACCCACCCTTAGCACGCGCTCCAGCAGGTGTATCTCACTGATCATCCCTAAAGCCAACACCTCATTTGGCCGCCTTTCGTTCCAGTTCTCTGCTGCCTGTGACTGGAACGAATTAATTCATCCTCAGGTACTCTAATATTTAAGACGGAGAATAGTATGTTCAATAGGGAAAATAAATAACAAAGAGCGCGCACCTCATTCACGCACCAAGAAGACCACTTTTCTAATGAGAGACACCTTGTAGTTCTTCCAACTACTTGTTCATTTTTCAAAAACAAGCCCAAACCCTTTCTGAAGACTTGACATCTAGTGGAAGCCAACGGAACTGCCATCTGGGTCCTATCTATCTGTATTTCCCATAGGCAAGCACTGAAATGGCCTGTGATCAACAAAAAAAAACAGTATGCTAATGAAGTTAACCTCTACGGGATCAGTGTCACCCCCACAGGACGGTTGAGCTAATGTGCGCTAATGTGATTAGCATGAGGTTGTAAGTAACAAGAGCATTTCCCAGGACATAGATATATCTGATATGGGCAGAAAGCTTATATTCTTGTTAATCTAACTGCACTGTCCATTTTAGAGTAGCTATTACAGTGAAATAATGCCATGCTATTGTTTGAGGAGAGTGCACAGTTATGAACTTGAAAAGGTATTAATAAACCAATTATGCACATTTTGAACAGAAATGCAATGTTTACTTTGTACATACACTGCTTCCATCTAGTGGCCAAAATCTAAAATGCACCTAAACTGGAATAATAAATTGTGTCCTTTTATCTTGCATTTAAAAAATGATGTGTTATATTCTCATACATTAATTTCACATTTCCACAAACTTCAAAGTGTTTCCTTTCATATGGTATCAATAATATGTGTGTTATTTTAGGCGTAAATTGAAAAAAACAGTCCAATCCTTAAGAGGTTTTAAATTTTAGATTCTTCAAAGTAGTCATCATTTGCCTTGATGACAGCTTTGCACAATCTTGGCTTTGGCTTTAATTGAAGTGTTACCCACATAGTTACCCACATGTCCCCCGAAACATGGCCGCCTTTGCCCCTGGAGAATGAATCATAAAGGTACAGTCAAACACTTTTAATGGAAATAAAAAAGGCAGCCTTGTGTTCTTCGGAAACCGGCTCAATAGACAGCTTCATAATTTCCAGCAGAAATGGTGGTGCCTTTCCTCTTGAGGATTTCAATTTAAGTAAATGTGAATGCCAGTGACCATTATTTAACCATGCAGAGTTAGTTTTGTATGGTGCCTTTGGCTACAGATGGCAGAGGGATGGATAAACACAATATGTGGGCAGACTTTTGTTATTCATCACTAGCTTCTGTCTTTAAGGACCTATTTTCATGCAGGGAAAAACTGGACACAACGTTTATTTCTCCTGTGATGCCAGGAGAGACATGATCATATGCTTGCAGTTAACGCAATTCAATAACTCCCCAGACTATTTTCACAACCCTCATGGACATACCTGTGCTGCGATGGTTTTCGGAGATCTTTTTATGCTAGAACATTATGAATTTAATTTAAGCAGGTTTATACAACAAAACAAACACAATAGCAACAGCGAGATTGTGTGAAATCACAAATTATGTTTTTCTCTATTCTATTTTAATTCATTTTGCTTTTCATGAATATGTATTGATGTTGTCCCAAGTTTATGCATGGAACACTATCAAACATCTCTTTCCACTGTATATCTTGTAACTCCAGAGTCATCCGCTGTGTTTTCTTTGAATCGGTGCAATCGATGAACGAGTCAACTCTGAAGAGAGATCCGTTCGACAAGAAGTAAAGTTTTTCTTCGGGTCAAAGTGCTTGAGATGCCAAAGTCGTAACCGATTTCCATGTTAGTCATGTTTACAGATCAACTAAATTATGTAAACAGCTTGTAGGCTTTTACCTAACTGGAATAAATGACAACATAATTTATTGCATTTTTTTTCAGGGAGCTTTATCTCAAGCTGCTAAGAGTATATATAGATGTGTACAGAATCCAGGCAAAGTAGCCTAGACCCTTCTTTATGCAATCTCTGAAAGCAGAACAACGTACAGTACCAGCCAAAAGTTTGGCAACACCCACCCTTAGCGCGCGCTCCAGCAGGTGTATCTCACTGATCATCCCTAAAGCCAACACCTCATTTGGCCGCCTTTCGTTCCAGTTCTCTGCTGCCTGTGACTGGAACGAATTGCAGAAATCGCTGAAGTTGGAGACTTTTATCTCCCTCACCAACTTCAAACATCTGCTATCTGAGCAGCTAACCGATCGCTGCAGCTGTACATAGTCCATCGGTAAATAGCTCACCCAATTTACCTACCTCATCCCCATATTTATTTACTTTTCTGCTCTTTTGCACACCAGTATCTCTACCTGTACATGACCATCTGATCATTTATCACTCCAGTGTTAATCTGCAAAATTGTAATTAGTCGCCTACCTCCTCATGCCTTTTGCACACAATGTATATAGACTCTTTTTTTTCTTTTTTTCTACTGTGTTATTGACTTGTTAATTGTTTACTCCATGTGTAACTCTGTGTTGTCTGTTCACACTGCTATGCTTTATCTTGGCCAGGTCGCAGTTGTAAATGAGAACTTGTTCTCAACTAGCCTACCTGGTTAAATAAAGGTGAAATAAAACAAATAAAAAAATAAAAAGGTCCCAGCTACACAATGAATGGTCGTTTTGTTCGATAAAGTCCTGGCGCCAATGATCTCAGTAATCCACTCTTTCAAAATGCATACAATTGAATCCAAAAAGTTACCAGTAAAGTTCATCCAAACAAGTCAAACGATGTTTCTAATTCATCCTCAGGTACTCTAATATTTAAGACGGAGAATAGTATGTTCAATAGGGAAAATAAATAATAAAGAGCGCGCACCTCATTCACGCACCAAGAAGACCACTTGTCTAATGAGAGACACCTTGTAGTTCTTCCAACTACTTGTTCATTTTTCAAAAACAAGCCCAAACCCTTTCTGAAGACTTGACATCTAGTGGAAGCCAACGGAACTGCCATCTGGGTCCTATCTATCTGTATTTCCCATAGGCAAGCACTGAAATGGCCTGTGATCAACAAAAAAAAAACAGTATGCTAATGAAGTTAACCTCTACGGGATCAGTGTCACCCCCACAGGACGGTTGAGCTAATGTGCGCTAATGTGATTAGCATGAGGTTGTAAGTAACAAGAGCATTTCCCAGGACATAGATATATCTGATATGGGCAGAAAGCTTACATTCTTGTTAATCTAACTGCACTGTCCATTTTAGAGTAGCTATTACAGTGAAATAATGCCATGCTATTGTTTGAGGAGAGTGCACAGTTATGAACTTGAAAAGGTATTAATAAACCAATTATGCACATTTTGAACAGAAATGCAATGTTTACTTTGTACATACACTGCTTCCATCTAGTGGCCAAAATCTAAGATGCACCTAAACTGGAATAATAAATTGTGTCCTTTTATCTTGCATTTAAAAAATGATGTGTTATATTCTCATACATTAATTTCACATTTCCACAAACTTCAAAGTGTTTCCTTTCATATGGTATCAATAATATGTGTGTTATTTTAGGCGTAAATTGAAAAAAAACAGTCCAATCCTTAAGAGGTTTTAAATTTTAGATTTTAGATTCTTCAAAGTAGTCATCATTTGCCTTGATGACAGCTTTGCACAATCTTGGCTTAGGCTTTAATTGAAGTGTTACCCACATAGTTACCCACATGTCCCCCGAAACATGGCCGCCTTTGCCCCTGGAGAATGAATCATAAAGGTACAGTCAAACACTTTTAATGGAAATAAAAAAGGCAGCCTTGTATTCTTCGGAAACCGGCTCAATAGACAGCTTCATAATTTCCAGCAGAAATGGTGGTGCCTTTCCTCTTGAGGATTTCAATTTAAGTAAATGTGAATGCCAGTGACCATTATTTACCATGCAGAGTTAGTTTTGTATGGTGCCTTTGGCTACAGATGGCAGAGGGATGGATAAACACAATATGTGGGCAGACTTTTGTTATTCATCTCTAGCTTCTGTCTTTAAGGACCTATTTCCATGCAGGGAAAAACTGGACACAACGTTTATTTCTCCTGTGATGCCAGGAGAGACATGATCATATGCTTGCAGTTAACGCAATTCAATAACTCCCCAGACTATTTTCACAACCCTCATGGACATACCTGTGCTGCGATGGTTTTCGGAGATCTTTTTATGCTAGAACATTATGAATTTAATTTAAGCAGGTTCATACAACAAAACAAACACAATAGCAACAGCGAGATTGTGTGAAATCACAAATTATGTTTTTCTCTATTCTATTTTAATTCATTTTGCTTTTCATGAATATGTATTGATGTTGTCCCAAGTTTATGCATGGAACACTATCAAACATCTCTTTCCACTGTATATCTTGTAACTCCAGAGTCATCCGCTGTGTTTTCTTTGAATCGGTGCAATCGATGAACGAGTCAACTCTGAAGAGAGATCCGTTCGACAAGAAGTCAAGTTTTTCTTCGGGTCAAAGTGCTTGAGATGCCAAAGTCGTAACCGATTTCCATGTTAGTCATGTTTACAGATCAACTAAATTATGTAAACAGCTTGTAGGCTTTTACCTAACTGGAATAAATGACAACATAATTTATTGCATTTTTTTTCAGGGAGCTTTATCTCAAGCTGCTAAGAGTATATATAGATGTGTACAGAATCCAGGCAAAGTAGCCTAGACCCTTCTTTATGCAATCTCTGAAAGCAGAACAACGTACAGTACCAGCCAAAAGTTTGGCAACACCCACCCTTAGCACGCGCTCCAGCAGGTGTATCTCACTGATCATCCCTAAAGCCAACACCTCATTTGGCCGCCTTTCGTTCCAGTTCTCTGCTGCCTGTGACTGGAACGAATTGCAGAAATCGCTGAAGTTGGAGACTTTTATCTCCCTCACCAACTTCAAACATCTGCTATCTGAGCAGCTAACCGATCGCTGCAGCTGTACATAGTCCATCGGTAAATAGCTCACCCAATTTACCTACCTCATCCCCATATTTATTTACTTTTCTGCTCTTTTGCACACCAGTATCTCTACCTGTACATGACCATCTGATCATTTATCACTCCAGTGTTAATCTGCAAAAATTGTAATTAGTCGCCTACCTCCTCATGCCTTTTGCACACAATGTATATAGACTCTTTTTTTTCTTTTTTTCTACTGTGTTATTGACTTGTTAATTGTTTACTCCATGTGTAACTCTGTTCGACAAGAAGTAAAGTTTTTCTTCGGGTCAAAGTGCTTGAGATGCCAAAGTCGTAACCGATTTCCATGTTAGTCATGTTTACAGATCAACTAAATTATGTACAGCTTGTAGGCTTTTACCTAACTGGAATAAATGACAACATAATTTATTGCATTTTTTTTCAGGGAGCTTTATCTCAAGCTGCTAAGAGTATATATAGATGTGTACAGAATCCAGGCAAAGTAGCCTAGACCCTTCTTTATGCAATCTCTGAAAGCAGAACAACGTACAGTACCAGCCAAAAGTTTGGACACACCAGCTCATTCAAGGGATTTTCTTTATTTTGACTATTTTCTACATTGTAGAATAATAGTGAAGACGTCAACACTATGAAATAACACATGTGGAAACATGTAGTAACCAAAAAAGTGTTAAACAAATATATTTATATATTTTATATTTGAGATTCTTCAAATATCCACCCTTTGCTAACGTTAAATTTGCCTTGATGACAGCTTTGCACACTCTTGGCATTCTCTGTCGATGTCTGCAGAAATCGAATTAGCATAATAAAACAAATCCCCATCATAAATTACAAATCACATGACCCTCTCCTGGACTAGATTTTTAAAAAAATACTAAACCCCCCACCTGACAGAAATTGAAAAATAATGACCCTCCCCCATTTTCCTCTAGGTAACCATTTTGTAAATTTCAATCCATCCCTAATATCTCTTCACAGTCCACAGTAAAATGAATTTGAACACTGCTATTTCTCTAAAATAATTTCAGGTTGCCTGTGATCTGCCAACCTTCCTACTGTGATCTTGATTTCACTCCCTGTGTCTCTTCTTCCTCGTTCCTTTCCCAAACTCCTACACAAATGTGTGTATGCCACTTTGAAATAATGGGCGATACAAAGTTTGGCAAACCCAACGATAGAACACCATATTGGCACCACACTTGTTAGCGCACCCATAGGAATAAATTGCAACTTTTACGTTGAAAACTTGTTTGCATTCAAGTTCAGTGCCATTCCCAAATATTAAATGGGTTGTCTTTAAGAATAACTTTTTTTGGTTGAAAACTTTGTTTAATCAATTTTACACTCAATTCACACACAATCATACAACACAATATATAGAGAACGTATTAATGATAGTATCAACGTGTTGAGCTAGGAAAATAATAATAACAAGGTTAGAGTTTTAGATTTCATGGCGTCCATATTAAGACAACCTCAAGTCCTGCTGAGACTGACGCTGCCTTAACATGGACACCATAGTCTGTCCACACCTGTTGAGGATGTCCTGAAATGGACACCGCAGATTAGCCACACCTTGAACGTTATTAAATGCTCGTCCACAATATGCACCTGTCTCCAACATTGCAAGTACAGTATATTCAAAACCTTTGCCACTCTTTGTCCCTATGCCATCCCTAAACATAGGCTGAGGTAAATCTTCTAGGATCACTGTGAGAAATTATATTCACGGTAAAAAATAAACAGCCCTCAAAAGCAGATGATGAGCAGCTTGACAGGTGTCTTGCTCAACATAATCTCAGTTGATATGCTGAATCTCTCGAAGTCGTTAGAAGCTTGCCTTAACCAAGAAAATACAATATCACAAAGAGTTGATTAAACTATATTGAGAGACTGGCACCCTTTTAAAACAGGCCCACAAGTGGAGCTGAGAAAACAAAGAGAGAACTGGAGAGGTAGCTGTTGTTACACTTTACAGTATCCGTCTGGCATTCTTCTAATAACAAGTTTGGACATTCTAGAAAATAATCGGTCCAACCAGCATCCTCTAAACCAGGGGTCTCCAACAGGTCGATCGTAAGCAACCAGTACCACACAGCCCACCAATTAGTAGCTCGCCAAACAATTCTCACAAGCATCAGACACTGCAAGCTCCCGGCTACAATCACGCAACAATGACATTATCCCACCCCTGGTTAGCGACTATTGGGTTAAAAAGCCAAACCTAACACATTATCTGCCAATTAATTTCCAGCAATATTGCCCCTGTCTGTCTGTGTTGTGTGCACATTTGTCTATCACTCTGTGTGTAACCACTTGATGTGATAACCGTCTTGTGGGTTGACAGACATGCTTTTCCCAAAACCATCTCAATGAAATGTTAACTGCAAAGTAGGCTTGCCTGGCATAAGTATATCATGAGTAAGTATATCATTTGTATCTCTTATTTGTTATTTGCAAACACTGCCATGAAAGGAGCAGCAGCAGGACAGAACCATCGCTAAACCGGCACATTAGACGGCACATTCCTCAGTTGCTAGATGCATAATTAAAAGGTCCAGATGCGCAATTAAAGGGGAATTACACTCAATCTGTTTGTTTTCTTCCAGACCTAAAAAAATTGTCTTCTGAAGTGATTTAAGCATTGACATTGACTCAGAACATCAAATTTCATTGTGTCTCTATGAATAATTATAATTTTGAAAATGAAAAACTCTAAAACCAGGAGAAATATAACTGATAAAACTGAATTTAGGGGAAGGAAGAAATCCCAGATTTTATAAGGCCCCCTAAGAGTGGCTTATTAACTATTATTTTACCAGGTGTATTGACAGAAAACATAGAGCACTACTTTCTGTTGTACGCTTAGGACCCGGGGAAGTGTTGCAGGGGAGAGGGCAAGAATGTGCCTATTTGAAATCTAGAAATAAATGTGTAGCTCGCGACATGTTACATTTTTTAATAGTAGCTCTCATACTAGTAAAGGTTAGAGACCCCTGCTCTAAACTAGGGCCACTTAAAGGGGCTAAAATGGGATCAATTCTAAAATGGCCGAACTCTCTAATACTATATATGGTGCTTATGTTCAGGTTGAGCATGAAAATCCACATAGCTAGTTTGGATTTGCCTAGTCTTCGGATTGGTTGAAGATTATATAAATCACTGACAGATTATTTTGGAATGATGCCCCTAATTACAGATGTAGCACAAACAGTTTCAAGTTGTGAAGTGAAATTTAACTGTTCATTTTGGATCCAGGCTAAAGGAGAGGCTCATATTTATTCATGCACTGTGGTGGGTAAACATTATTAGCAGATTGTTGGACTATGATTCAGCTCCCATGATGAGTAATGGTAGGCTGAATTATGATGCAACAAGCATTGTTTTGCACATGGATCATTCGAGCCATTGTATTGCTATGCATTTACAGTCAGGTCCAAAATTATTGGCACCATTGATAAAGATGCGCAAAAAAAGACTGTACAATGTAAATAATACAATACCGAGCTATAAAATATGCAAAAAATTTGTAAATTATATTATTTTATGCTAATACAATTGCTCAGAGAAAGAGATTTTGTTTAACAAGTAATACTAATACAAAAATGCCTCAAAAAGATAGAGGTCAAACTTATTTGCACCCCTGTTTTCAATGCCTTTCGATACCTCACCTTGCCAGAATAATGGCAATAAGCCTTTTTCTAAAATGTTTTATGAGATTGAGAGTGATCTTAGACCATTCCTTCATACAAAATCTTTCCAGATATTTGATATCCTTAGTGTTCGCTTATGGAATGCCCTCTTCAATTAAATCGCAGCTTTTCAATGGGTTTTAAGTCCGGCGACTGAGATGGCCATTGAAAAATATTGTATTTTTGTTCAACTAACCATTTCTTTGTGGATATTGATGTGTGCTTTGGGTTACTGTCTTGCTGGAAGATCCACTTGTAGCCAAATTTCAGCCTGGCAGAGGCATCCAGGTTGTTGGCTAAAATATCTTGGTACTGGGTAAAGTTCAAAATACCGTTGGCGTGACCAAAGATCTATATTTTCATGTCATCTGACCATAGAACAGGTTCAGATCCAAGTGCCCCTGGCATTTAGAGAACTCCAGGATTTTACATTTGTTAGACGACACGAAAATAGAGCTCTTTTGCCACACATCAGTGGTGGGTTTTGCGTCAAAATAAATATGCATATGCAGAAAATAACCCCATATCTATTGTGAAATATGGTTGTAGATATGATGTTATGGGGTATTTAGCTTACACTGGTCCTGGGGCCCTTGATAATGGTCCAATGCAGATGTTTTTATCTCAATATCAAATAATTCCTGGGTAACAATTAAGTACCTTACTGTGATTATTTTCAATTAAAATGGTCAAAAATAAACAAAAGTAGCTTCTTAGCACAGAGCAATTTCTCAAGCAAGAATTTTGCAAGGACTGTCTGCGAGTGGTCTGAGTGGGGAGGGGGAAACTGAAAACTAGCTGTTACTGCCAGAGAGGTTTGGAACTGTTTCTCATTGGACTATAAACTAATTTATCGCTTATGAGGTCACTAGGCAGGCCAAAACATACAATTATGAATATAATTGCTGTTCCCTGAAGGAGGGAATTAGGTACTGTACTATGGGGAGTCTATGGGGAGTCACAGACCAATCACATTCACCTGAAGAAAACAAAAAACATGCCCAACAGGCCAATGAATGAATGCAGAGCCCGACCTTGGAAGCCACTCCATCCTGGCTATAACACTGAGGCTCCCATTCATTTCCTCAATTCAGTACCGCTCTTCAGCAAAGCCCAAACACCCTGATGGCGCGTGGCCAAATGTGTTATACCTTGTTCCCTCCTTCTGGGAACAATAGTTCCCTTTTAGGCGCTCACTCGGTTTAACATAGTCGTGGATAAACAGGTTATGGCAAGCCCTACATGTTTTTTTCAAAACTCTCATTGAATGTCGGCTTACATTGAGCACCACACATTGGCTGCTATTGTAAGCTAAATTAGAAAAGCTATTTCCATGTTAAAATGTTATGGGATGCACTTTTCTCCATTGTTTTTCATGGTAGGCCTACATTATGATCAAATAGCCACAGTAGCCTACTTGACCACTGTCTGGAACTGTAACATGTTTATTGTAACAGTGTTCACAGTAAACGCGAGCTGGAAGTTGCACAGAATTTTCACATATTCAAGCTTGCTCAGTAGATCTGCAATTTGCTTAGCGCTGAAAACCCCCTCAGATAAATGTGAAATCTGCTGTGTTGCCTAACACCCATACTGGACCCAGCAGTAAGAACACTACGAGTCATACTGGGAGCAGTTACTTCCAAGAGATAAAACTTCACAAAGGCATGTGGGGATTCCCAACTCATTGCAGCACAGATATCACCAATCATCATTCCCCTGAAGAATGCCCAATACGCAGCCACGCCCCTAGTCGAGTGAACATGCACTCCGCTAGACAACCCTTGTCCTTTGTCACATTCCAGGGAGATAGCCTCCACAATCCAATAAGAAAGACACTACTAAGAAAGCACCTTACCCCGAGCTGAATTAGTGAAACATACAAAAAGCTGGTCACAACATGGATGTCCTTGGTCCTCTCCATATAGAGTTGAAGTCGGAAGTTTACATTCACTTAGGTTGGAGTCATTAAAACTCATTTTTCAACCACTCCACAAATTTCTTGTTAATATTTTTGGCAAGTCGGTTAGGAAATCTACTTCGTGCATAACACAAGTTATTTTTCCAACAATTGTTTACAGACAGATTATTTCACTTATAATTCACTGTATCACAATTCCAGTGGGTCAGAAGTTTACATACACTAAGTTGACTGTGCCTTTAAACAGCTTGGAAAATTACAGAAAATGTTGTCATGGCTTTAGAAGCTTCTGATCATTTGAGTCAATTGGAGGTGTACCTGTGGATGTATTTCTCTTTGCTTGACATCATGGGAAAATAAAAATAAATCAGCCAAGAACTCAGTCTGGTTCATCCTTGGGAGCAATTTCCAAATGCCTGAAGGTACCACATTCATCTGTACAAACAATAGTACGCAAGAATAAACACCATGGGACCACGCAGCCGTCATACCGCTCAGGAAGGAGACGCGTTCTCCTAGAGATGAACGTACTTTGGTGCGAAAAGTGCAAATCAATCCCAGAGCAACAGCAAAGGACCTTGTGATGATGCTGGAGGAAACAGGTACAAAAGTATCTATTTCCACAGTAAAAACGAGTCCTATATCGACATAACCTGAAGGCCGCTCAGCAAGGAAGAAGCCACGGCTCCAAAACCGCCATAAAAAAGCCAGACTACGGTTTGCAACTGCACATGGGGACAAAGATCGTACTCTTTGGAGAAATGTCCTCTGGTCTGATGAAACAAAAATAGAACTGTTTGGCCATATTGACCATCGTTATGTTTGGAAGGAAAAAGGGGAGGCTTGCATGCCGAAGAACACCATCCCAACTATGAAGCACGGGGGTGGCAGCATCATGTTGTGGGGGTGCTCTGCTGCAGGAGGGACTGGTGCACTTCACAAAATAGATGGCATCATGAGGAGAGACAATTATGTTGATATATTGAAGCAACATCTCACGACATCAGTCAGGAAGTTAAAGCTTGGTCACAAATTGGTCTTCCAAATGGACAATGACCCCAAGCATACTTCCGAAGTTTTGGCAAAATGGCTTAACTTTCCTCTCAAAGCACTCCATGATGGCAGAAGTGAGTGCCACTGGGTGATAATCATTTAGTTCAGTTACATTTGCTTTCTTGGGTACAGGAACAATGGTGGACATCTTGAAGCAAGTGGGGACAGTAAATAGGGAGAGATTGAATATGTACGTAAACACTCCAACCAGCTGGTCTGAGCATGGTCTGAGGACATCTGCTTATGAGCTAAAAGAATCAACAACAGACCCTACTGACGGAACCTCTCCAAGATGGCCTGAATCAGGTCCTTCGGATGAAAAGTATAAAACCGAGCTCGAGGGCACTGATGCGCCGAAAGCATTTGTCCCAACAGCGTGTCCAGATCCCTCATTGAGAAGAACAGGTAACAATGCACGTTCTCGCGATGCATGAAGATCTATGTTGGCAGAACCAATCCCATATCTGGGCAACCACAGAGGGATGAAGTCTCTACTCCACTGAGAGAGAACCCCCCCCCCCCCCCCCCCCCCCCTAGAAAATAAATCCACACCCACGTTGAGTGATCCGGAAAGTATTTTGCCCTGAGCGATAGCAAATGCTCACTGCTCTCTATGAGCAAATACCAGGCCAGGTTCAACAGCAAGAGACCGCGTCTCCCATAGCGGCATGCAAGCTAGATGAGCCCCCTCTAAAACAGTAACATATTCATGCAACTTCGCTGAATGTGAGTTATTCCAGGTAGAGAACTGCAAAAAAAGTAAAGCGACGTTTTATCGCAGTCGTCAGAGGAGGTGAAACTTTCCCCAATCTGGGCTACATCCATTGCAAAGGAGAGGAGATCCATAACGCCAGGCCACTGCTCTGCAGCATAGCACAATATCCGAGGCAGAGACATGAAGCTGCCGAAGCAAGCTCATCCCTCTTTTCTCTGAAAACCCCCAAGAACCAGTCAGAGACACCACACGTCCACATCCTTTCCAAAATGTGGTTCCCAAACACCTTCATGGAAGCAGATAACCCAGCCAGATAGCCCATTGCTTGACTGGGATGTTAAACCCTGTTCCCTCACAAATAGTACACAAAAACACCAGTCTCAACGTCAACAATGAAGAGGCGACTCCGGAATGCTGGCCTTCCAGGCATAGTTCCTCTGTCCAGTGTGTGTGTTCTTTTGCCCATCTTAATCTTTTATTTGTGTTAGCCAGTCTTGAGATGGCTTTTTCTTTGCAACTCTGCCTACAAGGCCAGCATCCCGGAGTCGCCTCTTCACTGGTGTTTTGCGGGTACTATTTAATGAAGCTGCCAGTTGAGGACTTGTGAGGCGTCTGTTTCTCAAACTAGACACTCTAATGTACTTGTCCTCTTGCTTAGTTGTGCACCAGGGCCTTCCACTCCTATTTCTATACTGGTTAGAGACAGTTTGGCTGTTCTGTGAAGGGAGTTGTTACGGTGCGTGAATGAGGACCCAAAAGCGAATTAACGTAAACAGAGCTTCTTTAATGACAAAACATAGGTAGGCTCAGATGGACCGGCAGATTCCGACAGGACAGGACAAGGTTGCAGCAAACATGACGATAGTCTGGTTCGGGCATGAATAACACAAACAAGAATCCGACAAAGACAGAAACAAAAACAGAGAGATATAGAGGACTAATCAGAGGGAAAAAGGGAACAGGTGGGAAAAGGGGTGACGAGGTAGTTAGGAGGAGACAAGGAACAGCTGGGGGAAAGAGGGGGAGAAAAGGTAACCTAAAACGACCAGCAGAGGGAGACAGGGTGAAGAGAAAGGACAGAAACAGGACACAACATGACAATACATGACAGTACCCCCCCACTCACCGAGCGCCTCCTGGCGCACTCGAGGAGGAAACCTGGCGGCAACGGAGGAAATCATCGATCAGCGCACGGTCCAGCACGTCCCGAGAGGGAACCCAACTCCTCTCCTCAGGACCGTACCCCTCCCAATCTACTAGGTACTGATGACCACGGCCCCGAGGACGCATGTCCAAAATCCTACGGACCCTGTAGATGGGTGCGCCCTCGACAAGGATGGGGGGGGGGGGGAGACGAGCGGGGGCGCGAAGAACGGGCTTGACACAGGAGACATGGAAGACCGGGTGGACGCGACGAAGATATCGCGGAAGAAGAAGTCGCACTGCGACAGGATTAATGATCTGAGAAATACGGAACGGACCAATGAACCGCGGGGTCAACTTGCGAGAAGCGGTCTTAAGGGGAAGGTTCTGAGTGGAGAGCCAAACTCTCTGACCGCGATAATATCTAGGACTCTTAGTTCTACGCTTATTAGCAGCTCTCACAGTCTGCGCCCTATAACGGCAAAGTGCAGACCTGACCCTCTTCCAGGTGCGCTCGCAACGTTGGACAAAAGCCTGAGCGGAGGGGACGCTGGACTCGGCGAACTGAGATGAGAACAGCGGAGGCTGGTACCCGAGGCTACTCTGAAAAGGAGATAGCCCGGTCGCAGACGAAGGAAGCGAGTTGTGGGCGTATTCTGCCCAGGGGAGCTGTTCTGACCAAGACGCAGGGTTGCGAAAAGAAAGACTGCGTAAGATGCGACCAATAGTCTGATTGGCCCGTTCTGCTTGACCGTTAGACTGGGGGTGAAAGCCGGAAGAGAGACTGACGGAAGCCCCAATCAAACGGCAAAACTCCCTCCAAAATTGAGACGTGAATTGCGGACCTCTGTCCGAAACGACGTCTGACGGAAGGCCATGAATTCTGAAAACATTCTCGATGATAATTTGTGCCGTCTCTTTAGCAGAAGGAAGCTTAGCAAGGGGAATAAAATGAGCCGCCTTAGAGAACCTGTCAACAACCGTAAGAATAACAGTCTTCCCCGCTGACGAAGGCAGTCCGGTGACAAAATCTAAGGCGATGTGAGACCACGGTCGAGAGGGAATGGGAAGCGGCCTGAGACAGCCGGCAGGAGGGGAGTTACCGGACTTAGTCTGCGCGCAGACCGAACAAGCAGCCACGAAGCGACGCGTGTCATGCTCCCGGGTGGGCCACCAAAAACGCTGGCGAATGGAAGCAAGCGTACCCCGAACGCCAGGGTGGCCGGCTAACTTGGCAGAGTGAGCCCACTGAAGAACGGCCAGACGAGTAGGAACGGGAACGAAAAGAAGGTTCCTAGGACAAGCGTGCGGCGACGGAGTTTGAGTGAGTGCTTGCTTTACCTGCCTCTCAATTCCCCAGACAGTCAACCCGACAACACGCCCCTCAGGGAGAATCCCCTCGGGGTCAGTGGAGGCTACTGAAGAACTGAAGAGACGAGATAAAGCATCAGGCTTGGTGTTCTTAGAGCCCGGACGATAAGAAATCACGAACTCGAAACGAGCGAAAAACAGCGCCCAGCGCGCCTGACGCGCATTAAGTCGTTTGGCAGAACGGATGTACTCAAGGTTCCTATGGTCAGTCCAAACGACAAAAGGAACGGTCGCCCCCTCCAACCACTGTCGCCATTCGCCTAGGGCTAACCGGATGGCGAGCAGTTCGCGGTTTCCCACATCATAGTTACGTTCCGACGGCGACAGGCGATGAGAAAAATACGCGCAAGGGTGGACCTTGTCGTCAGAGAGGGAGCGCTGAGAAAGAATGGCTCCCACGCCCACCTCTGACGCGTCAACCTCGACAACGAACTGTCTAGTGACGTCAGGTGTAACCAGGATAGGTGCGGATGTAAAACGATTCTTGAGGAGATCAAAAGCTCCCTGGGCGGAAACGGACCACTTAAAGCACGTCTTGACAGAAGTAAGGGCTGTGAGAGGAGCTGCCACCTGACCGAAATTACGGATGAAACGACGATAGAAGTTCGCGAAGCCGAGAAAGCGCTGCAGCTCGACGCGTGACTTAGGGACGGGCCAATCAATGACAGCTTGGACCTTAGCAGGATCCATCTTAATGCCTTCAGCGGAAATAACAGAACCGAGAAATGTGACGGAGGAGGCATGAAAAGAGCACTTCTCAGCCTTCACAAAAAGACAATTCTCTAAAAGGCGCTGGAGGACACGTCGAACGTGCTGAACATGAATCTGGAGTGACGGTGAAAAAATCAGGATATCGTCAAGGTAAACGAAAACAAAGATGTTCAGCATGTCTCTCAGGACATCATTGACTAATGCCTGAAAGACAGCTGGAGCGTTAGCGAGGCCGAAAGGAAGAACCCGGTATTCAAAGTGCCCTAACGGAGTGTTAAACGCCGTCTTCCACTCGTCCCCCTCCCTGATGCGCACGAGATGGTAAGCGTTACGAAGGTCCAACTTAGTGAAAAACCTGGCTCCCTGCAGGATCTCGAAGGCTGAAGACATAAGAGGAAGCGGATAACGATTCTTCACTGTTATGTCATTCAGCCCTCGATAATCTATGCAGGGGCGCAGGGACCCGTCCTTCTTCTTAACAAAAAAAAACCCCGCTCCGGCGGGAGAGGAGGAGGGGACTATGGTACCGGCGGCAAGAGCTACAGACAAATAATCTTCGAGAGCCTTACGTTCGGGAGCCGACAGAGAGTATAGTCTACCCCGGGGGGGGAGTGGTTCCCGGAAGGAGATCAATACTACAATCATACGACCGGTGTGGAGGAAGAGAGGTGGCCCTGGACCGACTGAACACCGTGCGCAGATCGTGATATTCCTCCGGCACCCCTGTCAAATCACCAGGCTCCTCCTGTGAAGAAGAGACAGAGGAAACAGGAGGGATAGCAGACATTAAACATTTCACATGACAAGAGACGTTCCAGGAGAGGATAGAATTACTAGACCAATTAATGGAAGGATTATGACAAACTAGCCAGGGATGGCCCAAAACAACAGGTGTAAAAGGTGAACGAAAAATTAAAAAAGAAATGGTTTCGCTATGATTACCAGAAACAGTGAGGGTTAAAGGTAGCGTCTCACGCTGAATCCTGGGGAGAGGACTACCATCCAGGGCGAACAAGGCCGTGGACTCCCCTAACTGTCTGAGAGGAATGTCATGTTCCCGAGCCCAGGTCTCGTCCATAAAACAGCCCTCCGCCCCAGAGTCTATTAAGGCACTGCAGGAAGCTGACGAACCGGTCCAGCGTAGATGGACCGACAAGGTAGTGCAGGATCTTGAAGGAGAGACAGGAGTAGTAGCGCTCACCAGTAGCCCTCCGCTTACTGATGAGCTCTGGCTTTTACTGGACATGAAGTGACAAAATGACCAGCAGAACCGCAATAGAGACAGAGGCGGTTGGTGATTCTCCGTTCCCTCTCCTTAGTCGAGATACGGATACCTCCCAGCTGCATAGGCTCAGCACCCGAGCCGGCAGAGGAAGATGGTAGTGATGCGGAGAGGGGGGCAACGGAGAACGCGAGCTCCTTTCCACGAGCTCGGTGACGAAGATCAACCCGTCGCTCAATGCGAATAGCGAGTTCAATCAAGGAATCCACGCTGGAAGGAACCTCCCGGGAGAGAATCTCATCCTTTACCTCTGCGCGGAGACCCTCCAGAAAACGAGCGAGCAAAGCCGGCTCGTTCCAGCCACTGGAGGCAGCAAGAGTGCGAAACTCAATAGAGTAGTCTGTTATGGATCGATTACCTTGACATAGGGAAGACAGGGCCCTGGAAGCCTCCTCCCCAAAAACAGATCGATCAAAAACCCGTATCATCTCCTCCTTAAAGTCCTGATACTGGTTAGTACACTCAGCCCTTGCCTCCCAGATTGCCGTGCCCCACTCACGAGCCCGTCCAGTAAGGAGAGATATGACGTAGGCGACACGAGCAGTGCTCCTGGAGTAAGTGTTGGGCTGGAGAGAAAACACAATATCACACTGGGTGAGGAACGAGCGGCATTCAGTGGGCTCCCCAGAGTAACACGGCGGGTTATTGATTCTGGGCTCCGGAGATTCGAAAGCCCTGGAAGTGGCCGGTGGATCGAGGCGGAGATGGTGAACCTGTTCTGTGAGGTTGGAGACTTGGGTGGCCAGGGTTTCAACGGCATGTCGAGCAGCAGACAATTCCTGCTCGTGTCTGCCTAGCATCGCTCCCTGGATCTCGACGGCTGAGTGGAGAGGATCTGAAGTCGCTGGGTCCATTCTTGGTCGGATTCTTCTGTTACGGTGCGTGAATGAGGACCCAAAAGCGAATTAACGTAAACAGAGCTTCTTTAATGACAAAACATAGGTAGGCTCAGATGGACCGGCAGATTCCGACAGGACAGGACAAGGTTGCAGCAAACATGACGATAGTCTGGTTCGGGCATGAATAACACAAACAAGAATCCGACAAAGACAGAAACAAAAACAGAGAGATATAGAGGACTAATCAGAGGGAAAAAGGGAACAGGTGGGAAAAGGGGTGACGAGGTAGTTAGGAGGAGACAAGGAACAGCTGGGGGAAAGAGGGGGAGAAAAGGTAACCTAAAACGACCAGCAGAGGGAGACAGGGTGAAGAGAAAGGACAGAAACAGGACACAACATGACAATACATGACAGGAGTAGTACACAGTGTTGTACGAGATGTTCAGTTTCTTGGCCAGTTTGAGCATTCAATAGCCTTAATTTCTCAGAACAAGAATAGACTGTTAAGTTTCAGAAGAAAGGTCTTTGTTTCTGGCCATTTCGAACATGTAATCGAACCCACAAATGCTGATGCTCCATATACACAACTAGTCTAAAGAAGGCCAGTTGTATTACTTCTTTAATCAGGACAATAGTTTTCAGCTGTGCTAAAATAATTGCAAAAGGGTTTTCTAATGGTCAATTAGCCTTTTAAAATGATCAACTTGGATTAGCTAACACAACGTGCAATTGGAACATAGGAGTGATGGTTGCTGATAATGGGCCTCTGTACGCCTATGTAGATATTCCATAAAAAATCAACCGTTTCCAGCTACAATAGTCATTTACAACATTAACAATGTCTACATTGCATTTCTGATCGATTTGACGTTATTATAATGGGCAAAAATGCTTTTCTTTCAAAAGCAAGGACATTATATATAAACACAACACACACACACTACCGGTCAAAATGTTATAATTTTAAAATGTTATATACAGTGGGGAGAACAAGTATTTGATACACTGCCGATTTTGCAGGTTTTCCTACTTACAAAGCATGTAGAGGTCTGTAATTTTTATCATAGGTACACTTCAACTGTGAGAGACGGAATCTAAAACAAAAATCCCATTGTATGATTTAAGTAATTAATTTGCATTTTATTGCATGACATAAGTATTTGATCACCTACCAACCAGTAAGAATTATGGCTCTCACAGACCTGTTAGTTTTTCTTTAAGAAGCCCTCCTGTTCTCCACTCATTTTCTGTATTAACTGCACCTTTTTGAACTCGTTACATGTATAAAAGACACCTGTCCACACACTCAATCAAACATAATCCAACCTCTCTACAATGGCCAAGACCAGAGAGCTGTGTAAGGATATTAGGGATAAAATTGTAGACCTGCACAAGGCTGGGATGGGCTACAGGACAATAGGCAAGCAGTTTGGTGAGAAGGCAGCAACTGTTGGCGCAATTATTCGAAAATGGAAGAGGTTCAAGATGACGGTCAATCACCCTCGGTCTGGGGCTCCATGCAAGATCTCACCTTGTGGGGCATCAATGATTATGAGGAAGGTAAGCGATCAGCCCAGAACTACACAGCAGGACCTGGTCAATGACCTGAAGAGAGCTGGGACCCCAGTCTCAAAGAAAACCATTATTAACACACCACGCCGTCATGGATTAAAATCCTGCAGCGCACGCAATGTCCCCCTGCTCAAGCCAGCGCATGTCCAGGCCCGTCTGAAGTTTGCCAATGACCATCTGTATGATCCAGAGGAGGAATGGGAGAAGGTCATGTGGTCTGATGAGACAGAAAGAGCTTTTTGGTCCAAACTGTACTCACCGTGTTTTGAGGAAGAAGAAGGATGAGTACAACCCCAAGAACACCATCCCAACCATGAAGCATGGAGGTGGAAACATCATGTATCGCGAGATCTTGGCCAACAATCTCCTTCCCTCAGTAAGAGCATTGAAGATGGGTCGTGGCTGGGTCTTCCAGCATGACAACGACCCGAAACACACAGCCAGGGCAACTAAGGAGTGGCTCCGTAAGAAGCATCTCAAGGTCCTGGAGTGGCCAAGCCAGTCTCCAGACCTGAACCCAATAGAACATCTTTGGAGGGAGCTGAAAGTCCGTATTGCCCAGCGACAGCCCCAAAAGCTGAAGGATCTGGAGAATGTCTGTATGGAGGAGTGGGCCAAAATCCCTGCTGCAGTGTGTGCAAACCTGGTCAAGAACTACAGGAAACATATGATCTCTGTACCACATATTAAGTTCTGCTTTTCTGATGTATCAAATACTTATGTCATGCAATAAAATGCAAATTAATTACTTAAAAATCATACAATGTGATTTTCTGGATTTTTGTTTTAGATTCCGTCTCTCACAGTCGAAGTGTACCTATGATAACAATTACAGACCTCTACATGCTTTGTAAGTAGGAAAACCTGCAAAATCGGCAGTGTATCAAATACTTGTTCTCCCCACTGTATATATAAACACACATATGTACACACACTACCGGTCAAACGTTTTAGAACACCTACTCATTCAAGGGTTTTTCTTTATTTTTTTATATTTTCTACATTGTAGAATAATAGTGATGACATCAAAACTATGAAATAACACATATGGAATCATGTAGTAACCCCAAAAATGTTGAACAAATCCAAATATATTTTATATTTGAGATTCTTCAAATAGCCACCTATTGCCTTGATAACAGCTTTGCACACTCTTGGCATTCTCTCAACCAGCTTCACCTGGAATGCTTTTCAAAGGTCTTGAAGGAGTTCCAACATACTTGTTGGCTGCTTTTCCTTTGCTCTGCAGTCCGACTCATCCCAAACCATCTCAATTTAGTTGAGGTCTGGGGATTGTGGAGGCCAGGTCATCTGATGCAATACCCCATCACTCTCATTCTTGGTCAAACAGCTCTTACACAGCCTGGAGGTGTGTTGGGTCATTGTCCTGTTGAAAAACTAAATTTAGTCCCACTAAGCGCAAACCATATGGGATGGTGTATCGCGCAGAATGCTGTGGTAGCCATGCTGGTTAAGTGTGCCTTGAATTCTAAATAAATCACAGACAGTGATACGCCATGCCATCTAAAAAATAATATAATACAAAAACATTTAGCATACAATATTGCTCAGTATTTGTATTGATTATTTGATAGTCTTTACTGCTCATATTTATCAAGGGTGCCAATACATTTGGACGTGACTGTATATTTCAAAAGCCTGCCTTCCTTAAGAATTTCAGTCCGGATTCCCGGGTGGCGCAGTGGTTAAGGGCGCTGTACTGCAGCACCAGCTGTGCCATCAGAGACTCCAAAAACCTTATCAGTACAATCCTTAAAAATCAAATCAAATCAAATCATCAAATCAAATCAAATTTTATTTGTCACATACACATGGTTAGCAGATGTTAGTGCGAGTGTAGCGAAATGCTTGTGCTTCTAGTTCCGACAATGCAGTAATAACAAGTAATCTAACTAACAATTCCAAAACTACTGTCTTGTACACAGTGTCTTTCCCATAAGCATAATTCAGCTTCCATTGTACATAATCAGTGGTCATCTCGCTCAGCGAGTGTTCCAAAGTACCAAGATTTCTTATTCAAACAGATGACTCTCTTCGCCAAAAGAAAAAGAGCGAGAGAAAACAAAAATACAATTCTCCATTGAGTGACACTTCAATTAGCCTCCTGTCCTCCCCAGCGCTAATAGTCAGATGGGCATGCGATGCGGGGACAGGGCAGGTCATTTAAACATCTTTAAAACTCGTAAGGTTTACTCAAGGCCAGGGATTACGGATCTGCCTCCCTGACAGGTGGCCAGAGCTTGTTCCCCATCCCCCCCTAGAAATAAACATATTCTCTGTCTAATTGCAAAGCCCAAGTGATTGCACACAATGAAAAACATTCACTGTGGCCTCGCTGTAGCCCAAGCTCTCTATTCCATGAGTTGGATAACACATGGCTGGATTCCCTGGATGCATCCTAAATGGCACCCTATTCCCTGGTCAGGACCTTGGTCAAAAGTAGTACACTATTAAGGAAATAGAGTGCCATTGGAGACACAACCCCCCTCTCTTTCACACAGCTCAGCACAGGGTCTCTCTAGCAGATCACAGGGTCTCTCTAGCGCTTCTGTTGTGTGTCAAAGTCATACCCTGACAAGCCTCAACACTGTAGTTTAAAAAGGTCTAGACGTATAAAGTGGCATTGTGGGCCCCCATCACTTCAGGTTCGCCCCCATTTGTTATTTTCTTTTCATGTGCTGACTTCTCTCTCCCCTTTCAAAGCGACAGGAAGGCTGTCAATGCCTGCCAATGCACGTCTACAGTGTTTTAGTTCCCTCCATACAGATGTACTGATCTTCTGACTGTACCAATACTTAGTTGTGCAGGAAAAACCAAATGGAACACTTGCGTTGAGAAGGAAAGGCTTCCTTGCTGCTTTGCTTAGACAACCCCAATCCACCATACAATCTGAATTTGAGAGGTTTTTCACATTTTCCTCTCACAAGTAGAGGAATACATTTCATAACTTTTCTGAAATGTTGACTGAAAATGTAATGACCAAATTGAGATGCTTCTGTAGGAAATAATACCACATAAGTAATATCAGGAACTGCCTAATGTTATTGTTCATTATTCTGTTTTGGAGACAAGGTTACAATATGCCATCACACCTTAGCTGATCTCATCACATCCAATGTGTGGTGACCTTATAATGATGAATTTCCATAGCAATGACCACTCCAGTACTCCTCTGAATTATTGATATATTTTCACACCATAGTTCTACATGGACTAGAAACCTAAATGGCACAGTCTCACCTTTCTGTATTCTGGCTGGCAGACATAACGGGGTTGACAGAGTGGTGTGCCGGAGCATTACAAGTTGTAAAAGCCACAGTGAGACAAATGAGATTATACATTTAGTGAACAATGCGTTGGACTTCAGGAAACAGCAGAGGGAGCACCCCCCCATCCACATCGACGGGACAGTAGTGGAAAAGGTGGAAAGTTGTATGTTCCTCGGCGTACACATCACAGACAAACTGAAATGGTCCACCCACACAGACAGACAGTGCATTGTTGCAACTAGAAGCACAAGCAAGCTACACTCGCATTAACATCTGCTAACCATGTGTATGTGACCAATAACATTTGTTTGGATTTGGTAATGACCAGGGTTAGGGTAAATTGCATTTCAAAGTTTACTGAAATTCTCATTTCAATTCCAGATGTTTTCAGTGCATGTACATGAAGAGAATTGGAATGGAATGTGAATTTCCGATTGTTCCTGAAATGACTAAATTGAAATGGAATTTAACCCTGGTAGCAATTCCATATATCATGTCGTTACTGTTAATACTGGGGGGTGTCAATGCCGAACTCTGATTGAAATTGTAAACTGGGTGGTTTGATCCCTGAATGCTGACTGACTGACAGCTGTGGTATATCAGACCGTATACCATTGATATGACAAAACATGTATTTGTACTGCTCTAATTACATTGATAACCAGTTTATAATAGCAATAAGCCACCTATGGGTTTGTGGTATATTGCCAATATACCACGGCTAAGGGCTGTGTCCAGGCACTCCGCGTTGCGTCGAGCTTAAGACCAGTCCTTAGCCATGGTATATTTGCCATATTCCACACGGGCCTCATTGCTTAACCGAACTCTGATTGACATCAATGCATGATTCCCACAGTTCAAGTTACTTGTCTGTAGTTAGCGATCAGTCTTAAAGGGGCAGTTCAGTATTTTACAATTTAATGTTAGAAGGTTCCTAAATCTGAAAGTAGTCTATGGGCCAGCAGGAACCACTTAATATTAAGTTGTAAAATTCTGAACTTTCCCATCAAGTAAGTGGTAGAGGGATGCAGAGGACACCAGTGACGACATATATACAGTAAGTGTAGCCTACTGAGTTCAAAGAAATTTCAATGGTCCAAACTCCCAAGTTCTATTCATATCTGAGTGTGATTTTCTAATTTTCCACTCTCTAAATAATATTACCCCTGTGGCTCAGTTGCTTGAATATGGCGCTTAAAAAGGCAGGGTTGTGGGTTTGAGTCCCATGGGGGACCAGTATGGAACAAATTGAAAATATATGCACTCACTACTGTAAGAAACTCTGGATAAGAGCATCTGCTAAATTACTTAAATGGTAAATGAGGCACCACAAATACCTAAGGATTTTATTTATTATTTAATTTTTTTACTTGGTACTTCGAATGATTCAAGTTGTCTCGGCAAATTCTATTGTGTGTAAGCGCTGCTTTTCAAGGCTCCACAATTTGAGCAAACACCTGATAAACAAAGGGAGGCATATGGTTCCATTATGGGGATAGAAATAACATAATATAACATAAATTGAATTTGCTATTGTGTCCTTTAAACATTACTTTATTGAGCTGTCATCCCATGATGCAAAAATTGTCATTGGAAAATGAAAGTGGACTGACAGCTTTAGGACAGGGGGCAATGTGGGATTCAAACAACAACAAAGCAGTCACCCTAACACTTTTGTTTTGTAAACAGCTGAGGGATGAGGCTGGAGAAATGTAACCACTCAAGTGTTTGTTTCAATTGATTGACAATGTAGGAGAACTACTCTGCAGATTAGCGCTACAGGAAAATAACTAGCCGGCTGGTCATATTTGCACCTGTAAGCAGGAACTGTAACCTGTTAGCTTGCAAGAAAGCACCCTCCCGTTTAGCATGCCATTGGTCGATAACTACTGTGGGACCTATTCTCCTAAAAGGGTTTATTATGATTCCGCTGATGTGAAAGCTACTGTACAGCCTCTCTCGCTGAATCATTCCTAACAACTTTAAGGGAAAAAGAGAAGGATCAAAGTAAAATGGCTGTCCTATTTAAAAAATTCTGGTTCAACAGTTTTTTAAATGAACCGAAATGCTTATGCAGTTCAATAAGAAGATTGTTTCCCCATTGAGACACATTCCTGAACTTTCAGAATGCACTCATTAACTTAAATAAATCAATTGGAAATTTTTAACAGGGAGAAATGGAAAAATAAGCACATTAATATCTGAACTCGACACTGAATGCTCACATTTTTGCATATGTACGTTTGATAAATGAGGCTCTCTGCGTCTAGCTATGACAGTTACTTCCAGCCCTGTCTTGGAGCCTGAAGCATCAATACAAACATAGACACAAAACGGAAGCGGAAAAAGAAGGGTGTGTGTGTGTGTGTGTGTGAGCCAAGAAAGCTTGAGGACAGCAGTAAATAAAACAGTCATCCCCTGACAGCTTTGATGGTTGGAGACTCACACACACACACAAGTTTCAGCTTATGCCTTTTGTAAGTAAAGCCACACACAAGCACAAATTACAGATTGTTGCTTTGAAACAATTGATGACAGACAGCTTCAAATGCTCTTCTAACTTTTGCCCATAAAAATATTAATTTGATTGTGGGAGATTGTGTAATAATCAAGGTAGAGGGGAACAGAATCACACTGTGCATCTAATCTTAGCCAATCAAGCACAGTAGTGAAATCCCAATATGCCAATCTCCCGCTCTTTAAAAAGTTATTCATGAAATCCCCAGCACCTCACTCAGTGCTATTGTTATTAGGACTTATATTAACATACAGAAGGCCCATCAAACATATGGAACTGGATCCATTTCCCATTTGATGGTAACAGTGCACATTTTTGGAGAGTTTCATTCTAGCACATTCTATACTGCTTTCATCAAGAACCCCTAGACCAGACTCACTGTCTCATTAAGCCCAATTCCTACCCTACACAAAACATAACTCAATTACTACAAATAGCTACACAAAATGACCATCCTGCGTTGCAAACATCTGCAGCCCCGCAATTTCTTACTAGACATCTTGTGTTGTGTACTTAATTAAGGTATAACTTTGGCTTTAAAGTGAACTGCAGCCTAGTTATCCTGTGGCTGTCTATGTAGGTCATGTTTTTGTTTACTGTCGTCTACAAGATGGAGTTGGACTCTAAAAGCTTCCTAGTTGTGTGTTCTCTAGGCCCGAAATTTAATTTGTAACACTTTACATTAAGGTACCCTTCAGAAAGGTATTACATTTAACGCAACAATGTGAATATTTTTGTGGTTTCATTGACAAAGATGACGCATGCATTTGTATGACCAATTGGATTTACTTTCAAGTAAGACAATAAATGTGAACATATTGTACGTAATGGTAATAGAGGAGAGCAGGTGTATATATCTCCACATGGAGACTCCACAGTATACAGTAGTTTAAAACTGCAATATGTAACTTTTTGGGTGACCCAACCAAATTCACATAGAAATGTGAGTTACATATCTGTCATTCTCGTTGAAAGCAAGTCCAAGAAGTAGTATATATGTTCTAGGTGCGCTATTTCTATGCTTTTCCGGTCTTAAGTTTAGTTTTTGTGCCTTTTACTTCCATTGTTTTACACCAGCATCAAACGGCAGAAAATATATTTTTCATAGCGTTTTAGATGGTACAATGATTCTCTACACTATACTTGATTGTCTTGTCAAGTAAACTGAAATTAGGTAAACTATCAGAATTTTAGCAACCAGGAAATTGTGGAGCGATTTCTCCATACTACATCTTTAACTATCTCTTGACGATGACGTCAGGTAAGGGCAAAGGTCATGCCTGTTCACTATGACAGTGTATAGTGTAAAACGGTTGAATTACGACAAGTATTATTCATGTACCTTTGCTGTAATTATATCTCGTTACATACCACTTACATAGTACTCAAACCCTATTCATTAATTTCAATATATAAGAAGTTGAAGATATTTTTGTGTATGGAGATTGATCAAAGTCCTGCATTACAACATAGGCACCACAACAACTCTGATAGTATATTCAAGCAACCATCCCCAATGAGAGAGTATTACGGTGTACATTTTAGGACAACAACTGCATGCTAACAAGCTCAGAGTCACCAACTGTTTCCCTTTCTCTTGGTGTCAGTCCCTCGATGGCGCTCTGCACTATGCCAAGAAGGCCATGCCTCTAATCAAGTCGCACTGTGATTATGAGACTAGAGGCCATTCAAGCCAATGCTGTACAACTTAATATAGCCCACCTCCCTTAAAAGGGCAATCTACGATTGCTACATAAGTCTTTGGACTTTTGCCACGATATACAGTACACGGAGTGTACAAAACATTAGGAACACATTCCTAATATTGAGTTGATCACTCTTCTGCCCTCAGAACAGACTCAGTTCAATTGGGCATGGACTCTACAAGATGTCGAAAGCGTTCCACAGGGATGCTGGCATATGTTGACAATAATGTTTCCAACAGTTTTTCAAGTTTGTTGGATGTCCTTTGCATGGTGGACCATTCTTAAAACACACGAGAAACTGTTGAGCGTGAAAATCCCAGCAGCGCTGCAGTTGACACACTGATTGGTTGATCCATTGGTTCTTGAAGAATAAAACTTAGAAATATCTCATGAGCTGAGTTCAACTGCTTCAGAACCCAAAATATAAGCTTGTTTTATTCCTTTGTTTGTAAACAATGTAATTGTAAACAAATACTGTATAGCAGGGGTCGGAAACAGGCGGCCGTGGGACAAAATTGGCCTGTGAGTGACTTTTTAACCCCCTTTTTTCGTTGTAAAAAATACAAAAATCAAGGAATTCTGCAAAATGTTGATTTAATTTAGGAAGTCTGTTCCCTAGTATTCCCATGAATAAAAAAAAAAGACGTGATCGTGTCTCAATGTAATCAAGGAATACAATTAGTTTGTAGTGTACAAACTACTATAATTATGTTCCAGCCCCCTGACCATCACCTCAAACAAAAAAAATCGGCCCACGGTTGAATCTAGTTGCCTATCCCCTGCTGTATAGCCTCAAAACATGGTTAAACTGATCATTTTGATATCATACATAGTCAGTCCTTGCATCCAAAGCTCTGTCTATGAATTTGAGAGTGGTTACATTTCTCCAGCCCCACCCCTTAGCTGTTTACCAAAACAGTGGCGCGGTGTACACTTTGTTATTGTTTGAATTGCAGATGATCCTTTTAAAGACATGTCTCATATCTCAAAAGAACTCTTTCTGATTAAAGCTGACAGTACAGTATGTGTCTGTGTGATTGGTGGGTGCACATGAGAATAGATATAGATGGCGTGGGATATTGTGGAGCAATACATCAATTATGAAGAATGTAAACAGGAATGGATACAAATCCATAGGGCCTCAAAGTCACAAAACAATGCAAGACCAATAATGTGAGTCTAAAACAGTTGAATTCAGACATTGTTGCCATGATTTTTCAGTGTTTTTTATTTTCTTCAGATTATCAATGTGTTTTCTTAAAAAAACAATTTTGTAAATGGCAGTGTCACTGAACTGTAATGTTCCCTTGTTTAATAGTGTAATCAATAATAGGATGTGTTTTTAGGCTTGTAACGGCTTTCTTCTTCCTCTTCTGAGGAGGAGTAGTAGGAAGGATTGGAGGACCAAAATGCAGCATGGTATGTATCCATAATGTAATTTAATGAGAATGAATACAGAATACAGAAAGAACAAGAGAAACAAAATGAAAACCGAAACAGTCCTGAATGGTGCAAACACTGAAACGGAAAATAATCACCCACTAAACACAGGTGTGAAAAGCCTACCTAAGCATGATTCTCAATCAGAGACAACTAACTCTGATTGAGAACCATACCAGGCCAAACACAAAAACACCACATAGAAAAGGAACATAGACAACCCACCCAACTCACACCCTGACCAACAAAGACAAAGACATAACAAAATAACTAAGGTCAGAACGTGACAGTACCCCCCCCCCCCCCCCCCAAAGGTGCGGACTCCGGCCTCAAAACCTGAACCTATAGGGGAGGGTCTGGGTGGGTGTCTGTCCGCGGTGGCGGCTCTGGCGCAGGACGTGTACCCCACTCCACCGTAGTCTTTATCCGCCTCTTAACCCGCCTCCGTGGCACCTTTCGAGCGGCGACCCTCGCCGCCAACCTCGGACTGGGGACCCTAGCAGTGGGTCCCGAATGGACGGGAGATTCCTGCAGCACCGGACAGGCGGGAGACTCCGGCTCTGGCAGCTCCCGACTGACAGGCGGCTCTGGCAGCTCCCGACTGACCGGCGGCTCTGGCAGCTCAGGACAGACGGGAGACTCTGGCAGCTCAGGACAGACGGGAGACTCTGGCAGCTCCCGACTGGCGGGAGACTCTGGCAGCTCAGGACAAACGGGAGACTCTGGCAGCTCAGGACAGAGTGGAGACTCTGGCAGCTCAGGACAGATTGGAGACTCTGGCAGCTCAGGACAGACAGGAGACTCTGGCAGCACTGAACAGACGGGAGCACCTGTAGGGAGGAGACGGAGAGACAGCCTGGTGTGGGGGGCTGCCACCGGAGGCCTGGTGCGTGGAGGAGGCACCGGATAGACCGGACCGTGGAGGCGCACTGGAGGTCTCGAGCACAGAGCCTGCACAACCCTACCTGGCTGGATACTCCCCGTAGCCAGGCCAGTGCGGCGAGGTGGAATAGACCGCACTGAGCTGTGCTGGCGAACCGGGGACCGTGCATAGGGCTGGTGCCATGTACCCCGGCCCAAGGAGACGCACTGGAGACCAGATGCGCTGAGCCGGCTTCATGGCACCTGGCTCGATGCCCACTCTAGCCCGGCCGATACGAGGTGCTGCGATGTACCACACCGGGCTATGCCTGCTCACCAGGCTATGCCTGTGCACCGGGGACACCGTGTGCCTCACGGCATAACATGGTGCCTGCCCGGTCCACCTCTCTTCACAGTAAGCACGGGGAGTTGGCGCAGGTGTCCTACCTGACTTCGCCCCACTCCACGTGTGCCTCTCGTCCCAGGGGGGCTGCCTCTCGTCCCAGCTGCGCTGCCGTGCTGCCTCCTCATACCACCACCGCTCAGCTTTCGCTGCCTCCAGCTCTACCTTGGGGCGGCGATATTCCCCAGCCTGTGCCCAGGGTCCTTCTCCATTCAAAATGTCCTCCCATGTCCAGGAGTCTTGAGATTTCTGCCGCTGCCCGTTACCACGCTGCTTGGTCCTTTGGCAGTGGGTAATTCTGTAACGGCTGTCTTCTTCCTCTTCTGAGGAGGAGTAGTAGGAAGGATCGGAGGACCAAAATGCAGTGTGGTATGTATCCATAATGTAAAGAGAATGAATACAGAATACAAAAAGAACAAGAGAAACAAAATGAAAACCGAAACTGTCCCGAATGGTGCAAACACTGAAACAGAAAATAATCACCCACGAAACACAGGTGGGAAAAGGCTACCTAAGTATGATTCTCAATCAGAGACATCTAGCAACACCTGCCTCTGATTGAGAACCATACCAGGCCAAACACAAAAACACCACATTGAAAAAGGAACATAGACAACCCACCCAACTCACGCCCTGACCATACTAAAACAAAGACATAACAAAAGAGCTAAGGTCAGAACGTGACAAGGCTACCCTGTTCATTCTTTCACAACCTTCTTCATTGTTAAGATGCATTATTTTAATTAAGAGCAGATTCATTGATTTGTAGATTGACTGAAATATGGAATGTAAAAATAACATTATTTTGTGTCCCTGGCTTTCCTTATTTTCTATTGATTTGGTCGGTTGATACTCTTCCGTTTGAGCTTCTCAAGGTTGTGTACGTTGTGGGCGCCTGCTATCCTTGCTTTTCGGTGGGCTTTTTCATATTTTCTGGCGCAAACACCTGTTTCCTTGGCGTGCATTACTTATCATGGACTGTTGACATCTTCCACAAAATCCATTGCAAAAAAAACAATTTGTGTGATTGCATTGGGGTCTTCTCCCCCCCCCGCCCCCTCTCTCTCCATGTGTTACGCAGCAGACTGCCAGATTGCACCCCGCCAACTTTCCAGCTTCAGGGATACGGTGAGCCGGTCTTTATCTCTGGGAAACAGACGCAAACGATTGCATCCTGAGGGGCTTTATGGATAGATATGTGGGTGTTTGTTTGAAGGAGGGCTTTTATTTCCAGGTTTTTATTTACAAATGATTTAAATACACCCCCCTCTGTCCACTGTTGACTTCTATCGACTACATGTACCATTACCAAAATCCTTCTGATTTTCTTCTTTGGATGGTAAATAACATTTTGATCTCCACGCAAATAAGTGTGTTACACGATTTCAGCAGAAAATGCTTCTATATCACATCATGTGCACCTGAGAGCTGTTCTAACATGGACACCGTATGTACAGTGCCTTCAGAAAGTATTCACACCCCTTTTTCCACATGTTTTTGTGTTCCAGACGGAATTAAAAATGTATTACATTTAGATTTTTTTGTCACTGACCTACTACACTCTATACCCTATAATGTCAAAGTTGAATTATGTTTTTAGAAATGTTTACAAATCTAATAAAAAACAAAAATCTGAAATGTCTTGAGTCAATAAGTATTCAAATGTTCAGGAGTGAACAATTTGCTTAACTCACATAAGTTGCATGGATTCACTCTGTGCAATAATAGTGTTTAACACGATTGATTTAATGACTACCTCATCTCTGTACCCCACAAATACAATTATCTGTAAGGACCCTCAGTCGAGCAGTGAATTTCAAACACACATTGAACCACAAAGACCAGGGAGGTTTCCCGATGCCTGGCATAGAAAGACACCTATTGGTAGATCGGTAAAAAAAAGAAAAAAGAAGACGACTTTGAATATCCCTTTGAGCATGGTGAAGTTATTAATTACACTTTGGATGTTGTATCAATACACCCAGTCACTACAAAGATACATGCATCCTTCCTAACTGAGTTGCCGGAAAGGAAGGAAACAATGCAGGGATTTCAACAATGGTACCTTTAAAACAGTTTCATAGTTTAATGGCTGTGATAGGAGAAAACTGAGGATGGATCAACAACATTATAGTTACTCCACAATACTAACTTATTTAGCAGGGTGAAAGAATAAACATACAGAATAAACATACAGTTGAAGTCAGAAGTTTACATACACTTAGATTGGAGTCATTAAAACTCGTTTTTTAATCACTCCACAAATTTCTTGTGAACAAACTATAAATTTGGCAAGTCGGTTAGGGCATCTACTTTGTACAAGACACAAGTAATTTTTCCAACAATTGTTTAGACACAGATTATTTCACTTATAATTCACTGTTTCACAATTCCAGTGGGTCATAAGTTAAAAATACACTAAGTAGACTGTGCCTTTAAACAGCCTGGAAAATTCCAGAAAATGATGTCATGGCTTTAGAAGCTTCTGAAAGGCAAATTTACATAATTTGAGTCAATTGGAGGTGGAAATGTGGATGTATTTCAAGGCCTACCTTCAAACTCAGTGCCTCTTTGCTTGACATCATGAGAAAATCAAAAGAAATCAGCCAAGACCTCAGAAAAAAATTGTAGACCTCCACAAGTCATCCTTGGGAGCAATTTCCAAATGCCTGAACGTACCATGGAACCACGCAGCCGTTCATCTGTACAAACAATAGTACACAAGTATAAAAATCATGGGACCATAATGCAGTCATACCGCTCAGGAAGGAGACGCGTTCTGTCTCCTAGAGATTAATGTACTTTGGTGCGAAAAGTGCAAATCAATCCCAGAACAACAGCAAAGGACCTTGTGAAGTTGCAAAGGTACAAAGGTACAAAAGTATCTATATCCACAGTAAAACGAGTCCTATATCAACATAACCTGAAAGGCTGCTCAGCAAGGAAGAAGCCACTGCTCCAAAACCGCCATAAAAAAACACTACGGTTTGCAACTGCACATGGGGACAAAGATCGTACTTTTTGGAGAAATGTCCTCTGGTCTGATGAAACAAAAATAGAACTGATTGGCCATAATGGCCGTCGTCATGTTTGGAGGAAAAAGGGGGTGGCTTGCAAGTCCAAAGAACACCATCCCAACCGTGAAGCACGGGGGTGGAAGCATCATGTTGTGGGGGTGCTTTGCTGCAGGAGGGACTGGTGTACTTCACAAGATAGATAGCATCATGAGGAGAGAAAATTATGTGGATATATTGAAGCAACATCTCAAGACAACAGTCAGGAAGTTAAAGCTTGGTAGCAAATGGGTCTTCCAAATGGACAATGACCCTAAGCATACTTCCGAAGTTGTGTCCTTAAGCCATTTTGCCAACAAAGTCAAGGTATTGGAGTGGCCATCACAAAGCCCTGACCTCATTCCTATAGAAGATTTGTGGGCAGAACTGAAAAAGTGTGTGCGAGCAAGGAGGCCTACAAACCTGTCTCGGTTGCACCAGCTCTGTCAGGAGGAATGGGCTAAAATTCACCCAAAATATTGTGGGAAGCTTACGGAAGGCTACCAGAAATGTTGATTCAAGTTACACTCAATTAGTATTGAAATTGTTTATGTAAACTTCTGACCCAGTAGGAATGTAATGGAAGAAATTAAATCTGAAATAAATCCTTCTCTCTACTATTATTCTGACACTTCACATTCTTCAAATAAAGTGTTGATCCTAACTGACTGAAGACAGGACATTTTTACTAGGATTAAATGTCAGGAATTGTGAAAAACTGAATTTAAATGTATTTGGCTAAGGTGTATGTAAACTTCTAACTTCAACTGTATTCAAAAACATGCATCCTGTTTGCAAAAAAAAGCAATTCACTTTTTTTCCTGAATACAAAGTGTTATGTTTGGGTTTGAATCCGATACAACACATTACTGAGTACCAATCATACTGTTGGCTACATCATGTTATGGGCATGCTTGTAATTGTTAAGGCCTGGGTATTTTTTGGGATAAAAAATAAACGGTATGGAGCTAAGCACAGACAGCACCTAGAGGAAAACCTGGTTCAGATTAATTCACCTTTCAGCAGGACAATAACCAGAAGCACAAGGCCAAGTCTAGACTGGAGTTGCTTACCAGTGAATGTTTCTTAGTGGCCAAGTTAGTTTTGACTTAAATCTACCTGAAATCCTATGGCAAGACCTGAAAATGGTTGTCTAGCAATGATCAACAACCAATTTGACAGTGCTTTATTTTGTCATTATGGGGTATTGTGTGTATGTGGGTGAGGATTTATTATTTGTTTATTCCATTTTTAATTCAGGCTGTAACAACAAAATACTATCTGAAGGGACTTTTTCTCTTTTTGAATACAGTTTTGGAGTGGTGTCCTTGGGATCTTGGGAGTACAATTCATTATTGGAGTCTTTGCAGATGAGCTCTCCGAAACACTCAATAGAGCTGTACTAGAGCAGTGGGTCCACTGAGATTATTGTGGAATATTGTAAGCTATTTTCCAGGTGTCAATGTTGTGGCAGTTAAAACTGAAGTGTACCCAGATACAATTTATTTTCAAAGCAGGATGATTTTGATCACAGACCAAATATCATGTCCAAATATGTGTCAAGACAAATGGGGAGATAATTTATCTGGTTTAGGGTTGCAAAGCTACTGGTAGTTTATAAAAGTTAGTGGAATCTTCAATAATATTGGTAATTAAGAGAAAATCTATCGTAATCTTTGGAACTTATACTTGAATAACTTTTTTTATTTTTTTTATTCATACTGTATATAGTACTCCTTTTTTGTGTTTGTCCACATTGTCCACTAGTTTCTAGTAGATAGACCATACTGTTCAAAAGAAAATAGTCTAATTAATGAAAAAAGTATCTAATCAACAATGCCATTATTTTTTATTAACTCTACAACTCTTCCAAGTACATACTTTTTTACAACTGCCACCAGTTTGACGCCAAAACATTGACAACAAATACATACTGACATAATAAAATAGTGTGAAAAAATATATATAAATGATATTTCATGCTAAAACCCTCATATTAAACACCAATGGTATTCACTAAGATGGTTTATATTTAGGATTATGTTTTACAGCTTTGTCATTACATTTTTGTGTTTGAAAATCATCTTATTTATTTCACTCACGCTATATATACAAAAGTATGTGGACATCCCTTCAAGTTAGTGGATTCAGCTATTTCAGTCACACCCGTTACTGACAGGTATATAAAATCGAGCACACAGCCATGCAATCTCCATCAACAAACATTGACAGTAGAATGACCTTACTGAAGAGCTCAGTGACTTTCAATGTGGCACCATCATAGGATGACACCTTTCCAACAAGTCAGTTCGTCATATTTCTGCCTTGCTAGAGCTGCCTCGGGTCAACTGTAAGCACTGTTATTGTGAAGTGCAAATGTCTAGGCCCAACAGTGGCTCAGTCGTGAAGTGGTAGGCCACACAAGTTCACAGAATGGGGATGCCGAATACTGAAGTGCATAGCATGTAAATATTGTCTGTCCTCGATTGCAAAACTCACTATCAAGTTCCAATCGGCATCTGGATGCAATGTCAGCACAATAACTGTTCACCGGGAGCATCATGAAATGGGTTTCCATGACCGAGCAGCCGCACACAATCTTAAAATCACCATGGTCAATGCCAAGCATCGGCTGGAGTGGAGAACGCCACCTGTCCCAATGCATAGTGCGAAATGAAAAGTTTGGCAGCGGAGGAACAATGGTCTGGGGCTGTTTTTCCTTAGTTCCAGTGAAGGGAAATGTTAACGCTACAGCATAAAGTTACATTCTTGAACATTCTGTGCTTCCATCTTCATGGCAACAGTTTAGGGAAGGCCCTTTCCTGTTTCAGCATGACAATACCACCATGCACAAAGTGAGGTCCATACAGAAATAGTTCGTTGAGATCGGTGTGGAGGAACTTGACTGGCTTGCTGAGCCCTGACCTCAACCCCATCGAACACCTTTGGAATGAATTGGAACGCCAACTGTGAGCAAGGCCTAACCACCCAACATCAGTGCCCGGTCTCACTAATGCTCTTGTGTCTGAATGCCTGCAGCAATGTTCCAACATCTAGTGGAAAGCCTTCCCAGAAGATTGGAGGCTGTTATAGCAGCAAAGAAGGGACCAACTCCATATTAATGCCCATGATTTTGGAATAAGATGTTCAACGAGCAGTTGTCCGAATACTTTTGGTCATGTGGTGTATTTCATATACTTTGAAAGCTACCAAAATTCTAGTAGTTTAATGGTAAACTTAGCTTCCAGTAATATGCCCTCTCTCTTTGCAACCCTACTCTGGTTACAATAATAGTATTGTTGTTACATTGAGCTGTCCTCTAGCTCTTTTCAACCTCTGGAGAATTTACTGGGCCAATGATTGTGATGCAAATGTTGCAGTGTGAAGTTGTTCCCCGAGATTATGCACCAAGTTAGCCAGCGAGCTCTGTAAAACTTGTTAACATAAATATTTATATTGTACATATTGTAAGAAAACTTATGGTTGCATAACAGCACATTGTATAACATTACCACGGTTTTGTATTGAAAAATAGCGGAGCCAAAGACAACATAACCTTTCTAGCTGAAGGTCAGGCAAGAGGCAGCAGGTAGCCTCGTGGTTAGAGTGTTGGACTAGTAACCGAAAGGTTGCAAGATTGAATCCTCGGGCTGAGAAGGTAAAAATCTATTGTTCTTCCCCTGAAGAAGGTAGTTAACCCACTGTTCCTAAGCTGTCATTGAAAATAAGAATTTGTTCTTAATTAAATAAAGGTTAAAAAAAGAGAGAACAATAGGAGGGTACAGTAACACAGATACCCCACAATGGACCAAAATATACCAAACTTTACAGTCAAGTGGATTTACAATACAGATATGAAAAAGTGTTTGCACACAAAAAATAACATTAGCTATGCAGTTGTAATTAAATAAAAAAATACACTAAAATATTATTATTATCAAATGATTAACATCCGCTATTGACTTGGCCTATTTGAACTGGTCCTTCTGGCTAGGGTACCTATTGTAAGTTGTGGGTACTTGGGACAGTGTTTGAGTGAGTTTCCATGTGCTCACGCAGGTGCCTGAGAGCTGTGACTGTGCCAAGGGCTAACATATTGTGCGTTGTCTCTTTGTGTGCAGTTTATGTTGTATATCATTTTACTTGTATTGTATTGTGTGCTGTTGTGCACGCAGCACCTGTTATTTTTTTGGGGGCGCTCTCTTGCCTGACCTTCAGCTAGCGAGGTGTCTGAGACCTCTGACTGCGCCAAGGGCTAATATATTGTGCATTGTCTCTTCGTAGGCAAATAAAGGGCAAATAAAAAGGGCAAATAAAAATCCAACAAGCAGACCTCCAGTTGTGGCAGTGTCCTCATTAAATTACAGAACGCAGATCGAACCACGCTACACAAATAGAGTTATGAATCATTAATGCCAAGGAATTACATTTTAGAACAGATAAACATGCAACAATTACTGACATTCATTCAAAAGGAACCAGGGTTAAAACGATAAATCACGTCAGAGCCCTGATACTTTCCTCCACTTGTTCAAAAGGTCCAAGGCTTGTTCTAATGCAGTATACACACTGTACAATACTTTTTCCAATGAGTCAGACCAGAGTCAGACAAATGACCAAGAAGAAACATCGCAACATCCACATTCCAATGGGAAGGGTTAGGAAGTTGAGTTGAGCAACAATTGAGGAGGAAATTGCATATTCACATTTCACACTAAAACAAAAATGAGTTTGGAATATTTACATACTTAAGGGATCAAAAAATCTGCAGTGTCAACAGGGAGCTTCTTTTTTCCTCCTCATTTGGAGAGAACCCCATGTGCATTAGTGAGGCTCCTGCATAAGCCTTGAGCATGGAACAGGCTTATTCATACCCACTTCTTCATGGCTTAGTTACTGCATATAGATTTAATTGAATTTCATATTTGTCAGAGATACACAATTCCAAACGGTGCAATCCTTTCTCTCCCCCTCTTCTAAATAACCAGGCGTTGAATATCTGCTTCAGCTCCACAGCGATGTTCGAAGGCCTCCACCGACCGAGGAGCTTAGAGAGAGAGCGAGTTCTCTTTCATTTGCTTGTAGTGGCGAGCTGAGTGGTTGTGGAGTCAGATTGCCAGTCTGTGCAGAGGAAAAAGAGTGGTATGTATTTTTCCCCTGCATGAGCAGAGCAGAGCGCCGAGGGAAAAACATGAAATGGGGAAGTATTCCTTCAGGGGCCACGTTTGGAGTGAGTTGTGTGGAAATAGTAATTGCAGACTTCTGACTCAGTGAATTGACACTCATTGACCCCACTTCAATCTGTCTCACCCCTCAAAGGTGACCTTTCAACCCTGGCCACCTCCCAAAAATACTCATTTCCAGATGTGCTGGCCCAGAAGATGACTTTTTTCACATGGCTAATCACAGTGGGAAATCAGCTGCCAGGCCATTTGGAAGGGGGATAGTTCAAGGAAATGTGACTAAATATCACTCAGTGATTGAGATGGTCAAGGATTGGATGTGCTACTGTGTCAGTCTGACAGGCCTCACATCGGCAAGCCGTCTACAAGTCCTGCAGAGACCGAGGCTAATTTGGACACCGTAACGGTCTATTATTAGTTCTTCGTCAAATCCTTTTCAGATTTACACTATCTACAAATTGGCTCCGAAGAGAGAGATAAATAATGTACTGAAGAAACACACAAAGAAGAATTTGATTGTATGCATCAGTACCATGTGGATCCGTAAACAGGTTAAAAAAGTGTCCAGAGGATGATACTAATTATCTGTTTGACGGAGCAGATTGCCTGGTTAGTGCTATTGACTTCTTTGCTCTGTTGTATCCTGTGTTGATTGTCTGTGGCGAAGATGTGCACATTCACAGAGTTAGGCGAGCATTTCCATTCAACTAACACACACTGAGTCATATTATGTTTTAGTTCCAAAAATAAATGCAACATGCAACAAAATTTTAACGAGTTACAGTTCATATACTGTAAGGAAATAAGTACATTTAAATAAATTCATTATGCCCAAATCTATGGATTACACATGACTGGGAATAAAGATATGCATCTGTTGGTCACAGATATCTTTAAAAAAATGGGCTTTTGTCACGGTATCTCTGTGCATTCAAATTGCCATCGATAAAATGCAATTGTATTTTTATGTCTGCCCGTACCATAAACACCCTGACATCATGTGGAACTCTGTTCACAACGTTGACATCAGTAAACCGCTCGCCCACGCAACGCATATACGTGGTCTGCAGTTGTGAGACCGGTTGGACGTACTTTCAAATTCCTTAAAATGACACTGGAGGCTGCTTAGGGTAGAGCATTTAACATTTAATTATCTGGAAACAGCTCTAGTGGACATTCCTGCAGTCAGCATGCCATATTCATGCTCCCTCAAAACTTGAGATATCTGTGGCATTGTGTTGTGTGATAAAACGGCACATTTTAAAGTGGCCTTTTATTGTCCCCATCACAAGGTGCACCTGTGTAATGATCATGCTATTTAATCAGCTTCTTGATGTGCCAAACCTGTCAATTGGATGGATTATCTTGGCAAATAAGAAATGCTCACTAACAGAGATGTAAACACATGTGCACTACATTTTAGAGAAATAAGATTTGTGTGTATGGAACATTTCTGGGACATTTTATTTCAGACCTTGAAACATGGGACCAATACCATATGTTGTGTTTATTTTTGTTCATTGTAGGATGAATATCTACAAGACATTGCATAAAAAAATTACAAATGCAAGTCAATATTGTATGTTGGCCTACGATGATGGTTCCTCATCATAATCTAGTGAGTGTTTAGTCTGCTCATGGGTCATACAGCTGATGTCAAATGTCAAAATTCAAATAACAAATAAGAGGGAACACTACCTTGCTTTCCAACCAAGTTTCAAGAATTGAAGAGCAAATTGAAGTGAAGAGGAAATTCAGCAGCTGTTGGTGGACAGTGCAAGTTGATAAGGTGTTTCTTTCTTGATAAATGTAGCCTCCATCAGTTAAGATTCAAATTACACCCATGACGAAATAGCCAAATTACATACACCTCAGCCAAATACATTTAAACTCAGTTTTCAAAATTCCTGACATTTAATCCTATTAAAAATGCACTGTCTTAGGTCAGTTAGGTTCACCACTTTATTTTAAGAATGTGAAAAGTCAGAATAATAGTAAAGGGAATTATTTCAGCTTTTATTTCTTTCATCACATTCCCAGTGGGTCAGAAGTTTACATACACTCAATTAGTATTTGATAGCATTTTGGGTAGCCTTCCACAAGCTTCCCACAATAAGTTGGGTGAATTTTTGCCCATTCCTCCTGACAGAGCTGGTGCAACTGAGTCAGGTTTGTAGGCCTCCTTACTCGCACACACTTTTTCAGTTCTGCCCACAAATTTTCTATAGGAATGAGGTCAGGGCTTTGTGATGGCCACTCCAATACCTTGACTTTGTTGTCCTTAAGCCATTTTGCCACTACTTCAGAAGTATGCTTGGGGTCATTGTCCATTTGGAAGACCCATTTGCTACCAAGCTTTAACTTCCTGACTGTTGTCTTATACTCACAGGTTTTATACCCTTGGGTCAGAAGTGGGCATAACCGCCTTTAGGGCAATTCTCTGGGCGTACCAAGTTAACAAGAAATTTGTGGAGTGGTTGAAAAACTAGTTTTAATGACTCCAACCTAAATGTATATAAACTTCCGACGTCAACTGTAACTGTAAAGAGTCGTAATACTGCACCTAAAGAGCTTAACTGTGTCGCTCTCAAAGTCCTGGCAACCGGTTATAAATAAATAAATATATATCTGGCTAAATCCTGGGCCTTCTCAGACCAAGTGAACATGGCGGGGATTAGCGAGTTACATGTGAAAAATCCCAGAGTTACATGTTCTGTACTTTGCAGAACGGGAAGGCTGGTACTCAGAGAGCAAAATCCACGTCCTCCTAAGCTCTGAGGGCATGGAACTCCTGCTGATCTCCTCACTGGAGAAGCCTCACACCGTACTCCCAACACAATCCAGAAAGCACTCTGTGTGATATTAGGTGAGAGGTTTACACAAGGGCATAGGGTTTCATCGTTGTGGTTTACACAATGGCAGTATAGATAGATGATAATACCCTTTTCTCACTACTAGAGCCTGCCTGAGAGGAATCAAGCTATACTGCGCGGGCATGGTTACCCATCCACCATTGTTGTGAAGGACAATGTGAAAAGAATAGCCAGCCAGTATGGTTCGGGTTGGCATGATAGTGTGAAAATGGTACCAGAGAATTAGTTATTTTATTGACAGTATTAGTCATTCTGGGGCAAAAGGTTATTCTATTGAAAGTTATCAAGAGGAGCTTCTTCAAGACATTCAAATTATTATTATTATTTGTATGTTAAATTGGTGATATTTGATTCAAGACGTATTATCAAGACAAAATGTCCTCTCGTTTTCATCCTCATCTCACATTCAAAGTAATTTGGTCTCGCACAATTCTATATTTTGACTCATGTTCGAGTGCCGTTTGTCTCTCCAAAACCTTATTTTGACGTCACATAAAAGTCTGACAGAAGTTCTGCATAAGAGCACATCCCAACGCTGGTGTGTCTGGAATGCTCCAACTTTGATATGCCACCTTTCTCTTCAATAAACCCCATAACAACGCTGACATTTGGCATGTCCAGAGAGCCAGAGAGAAGGTGTGAAGTAGGTAAGCAGAAAGAACAGAGAAACAAAATCATCCGGGTGGCATAACATCCCAAAAAACAAATCTATGTCCTGCAAAGCCAGACTCACTGCTCTCAACTGTGACCCCAAGGAATTGGTTGGGAGGTACATAGGGATAAAGTGATAAAAACCATGTGCAGCAGGCTGGCAAGTGCCAATGATGTGTTGTGAGTTTGGGTCTCATTGGGCACGCTCAGGAATATGCTGTGGGGCTGAAGTAGGCACAAAATGTTCATGGAAAATATGCTTATCATCCAAATATCCAAAGAAAAGTAAGAAAAATTACTCTACAGTTCAAATACCCAATGTTTTGCATTCCAAAAGGTGGCACCTTATTCCCTATTTAGCATACTACTTTTGACCAGGACCCATAGCACTATATAGTGAAAAGGGGTACCATTTGCGATGCAATACATACCAGTCAGACCACTGAGCACCTGCAGTGGGTGATAGATAGATCATTGCTTTGGGACTAAACTGATGAAGTTCTCATGGTATGAAGTGGCTAGGTCTAGTACAATTCTGTTTAGGCATTACCTCTAGTCTAAACCTCAGTGATAGGCTAGAAATGACATGCCCATTACATCATATCCATGAGCTAATGTCCATAAAAATTCCTGGTATGCGGAGTATGCCAACCTCCTGTGTCACCAAGCCGATGTCTCTTCATTGTGACGGATGTGCCTTTTTCTCTGAAGGAATGAGAAGGGGCAGGAGGTGAATGTTGTTTTCTTCCTTTGAAGAGCTGCTATTGCCTTTCAATTAAACTCCAATGTTATCAGCCCATTGCAGCACATGTTTATTCCTAATACGCTGCAACCGCTTTGGATTTAGAGCAAATCTTGGAATTCCATAGGTGGGGAACCAATTAAGATTAGTTTTGCTATAATACTAGCTTTGGTTATTTGGGGGCCTGAGGAAAAACGTTGCAACTGTACCCTCCATGGTGGCTCTATGGAAGGTCTGAGGTTGGTGCGGGTTAATTTTGTTGATTTGAAGTGGCGTCTGTTTGGCACTTTCATCACTCGCCAGCTATTAATGACACTGTTAGAGCTTTGTCAAAGGTCACAGGCTATCAAGGCAAAATGTGTCCCAAAGCTGATTTCAAAGTGTGTCAACGTCATCACTGGAAGCTACTTGAGAAGGAACTGTCTCCCAATACTCAAGGAAAAGACAATGTTGTGTTAGCAATAAAGGGAGCCCAACTGTCATCTCTGTAGGATGTCAAACTGCTGCATGCTTCCTCTCTGACTGTTCTTATCTCTTTGTATGATTAATGCCAGCCATGCTCTGTGTGCAGTCATTGCTCATTGCCTCTCAGACAGGCGGAATTGGATGCCCACAAAGGAGATATGAAAAGGTGCAAACATAATACGCTGTTGCTTTCTCCCTCCAGACGGAAAGATAGCACTCTGAAAGCCTTTGGCGGCTAATAGTTCTGTCTGTATGATTTCTGCCCACTCCCCTCGCAATATAGACATGTTAGAAGACACTCCAGGCAAACACTGCGTCTCGGGCTGGGGTTGTGTGTGTGCGCCGTCAACGCCTAGTGAAAGAGTGTAAAAACTACAAGAAAAGGAAACAAACAGGCAATTAGAAGGACATTGGTCTACAAGAAAAAACTAAGAGGGAAGGGGGTTGAGTTGTTATCCCCTCCCTTCATTACTACTGCCCCTTTGTGACAGACTCAGATCGAGGGGCGAGTAATGTATTTAGGACCTCATTAAGGGATGGACCAGGGCATGGCCGGGGCAGGAAGTGAGGAGTCGCCTGTCTCATTACTGAAGCATTCCTCAGCTTCGGATTATGTGTGGCTGTTGCCTGCCTGCTTGCATCAGTGTGACGCAAGCATTGATCTGAAAACAGTAAAAGCTAGTGTAGTAGATTCAGCAGCATATGTGTAGGGTGTGTGGATCATGCCCATTGGAGCATGTTATGAAAAAGTACTACTGAATTACTACTCAAAAAACTAAAAAAGCTGATACAAACTTAATAGGATTAAATGAATAACAAGCAAGCCCCTATCAACATTGACGGGAACGCAAGGGAGAAAGCTTCTTCTTCGGTGTACACATCACTGGCAATTTGAAATGGTCTACCCACACAGACAGTGTGGTGAGGAAGGCACAACAGCGCCTCTTCAACCTCAGGAGGCTGAAGAAATTTGGCTTGGCCCCTAAAACCCTCACAATTTTTTACAGATGCACAATTGAGAGCATCCTGTCAGGCTGTATCACCGTCTGGTACGGCAACTGCACAACCCACAACCGCAGGGCTCTGAGGGTGGTGCGGTCTGCCCAACGCATCAACCACCCGAGCCATGGCCTGTTCAACCCGTTATCATTCAGAAGGCGAGGTCAGTACAGGTGCATCAAAGCTGGGACCAAGAGACTAAAAAAACAGCTTCTATCTCAAGGCCATCAGACTGTTAAATAGCCAACACTAGCCAGCTTCCATCCGGTTACGCAACCCTGCACCTTAGAGGGTACTGCCCTATATACATAGACTTGGAATCACTTACACCTTTAATAATGGAACACTAGTCGCTTTAATAATGTTTAAATAATGTTTACATACTGTTTTACTCATTTCATATGTGTATACTGTATTATTTTCTACTGTATGTAGTCAATACCACTCTGACGTTCCTCGATCTAAAATGTATATATTTCTTAATTCCATTATTTTACTTTTAGATTTATGTGTATTATTGTGAATTGTTTTAGATACTGCTGCATTGTTGGAGCTAGGAACACAAGCATTTTGCTACACCCGCAATAACATCTGCTAAATATGTGTATGTGACCAATAACATTTGATTTGATTTAAATACACTGCTCAAAAAAATAAAAAGAACACTAAAATAACACATCATAGATCTGAATGAATGAAATATTCTTATTAAATACTTTTTTCTTTACATAGTTGAATGTGCTGACAACAAAAGCACACAAAAATTATCAATGGAAATCAAATTTATCAACCCACGAAGGTCTGGATTTGGAGTGACACTCAAAGTTAAAGTGGAAAACCACACTACAAGCTGATCCAACTTTGATGTAATGACCTTAAAACAAGTCAAAATGAGGCTCAGTAGTGTGTGTGGCCTCCACGTGCCTGTATGACCTCCCTACAACGCCTGGGCATGCTCCTGATGAGGTGGCGGATGGTCTCCTGAGTTCTGGGGAAAGGGCGGGCCATTCCATAGCATTAATGCCTTCCTCTTGCAGGAACTGCTGACACACTCCAGTCACATGAGGTCTAGCATTGTCTTGCATTTAGGAGGAACCCAAGGCCAACCGCACCAGCATATGGTCTCACAAGGGGTCTGAGGATCTCATCTCGGTACCTAATGGCAGTCAGGCTACCTCTGGCGAGCACATGGAGGGCTGTGCGGCCCCCCAAAGAAATGCCACCCCACACCATGACTGACCCACCGCCAAACTGATCATGCTGGAGGATTTTGCAGGCAGCAGAACGTTCTCCACGGCATCTCCAGACTCTGTCACATCTGTCACGTGCTCAGTGTGAACCTGCTTTCATCTGTGAAGAACACAGGGCGCCAATGGCGAATTTGCCAATCTTGGTGTTCTCTGGCAAATGCCAAACGTCCTGCACGGTGTTGGGCTGTAAGCACAACCCCCACCTGTGGACGTCAGGCCCTCATACCACCCTCATGGAGTCTGTTTCTGACCGTTTGAGCAGACACATGCACATTTGTGGCCTGCTGGAGGTCATTTTGCAGGGCTCTGGCAGTGCTCCTCCTGCTCCTCCTTGCACAAAGGCGGAGGTAGCGGTCCTGCTGCTGGGTTGTTGCCCTCCTACGGCCTACTCCACGTCTCCTGATGTACTGGCCTGTCTCCTGGTAGCACCTCCATGATCTGGACACTACGCTGACAGACATAGCAAACCTTCTTGCCACAGCTCGCATTGATGTGCCATCCTGGATGAGCTGCACTACCTGAGCCACTTGTGTGGGTTGCAGACTCCGTCTCATGCTACCACTAGAATGAAAGCACCGCCAGCATTCAAAAGTGACCAAAAACATCAGCCAGGAAGCATAGGAACTGAGAAGTGGTCTGTGGTTGCCACCTGCAGAACCACTCCTTTATTGGGGGTGTCTTGCTAATTGCCTATAATTTCCACCTGTTGTCTATTCCATTTGCACAACAGCATGTGAAATGTATTGTCAATCAGTGTTGCTTCCTAAGTGGACAGTTTGATTTCACAGAAGTGTGATTGACTTGGAGTTATATTGTGTTGTTTAAGTGTTCTCTTTATTTTTTTGAGTAGTGTATATTTATTTAATTAATTACAACACTTTTAATCAATGTAATGCCTTGTCTTCATTCAGCTTTAACAGCTTTACAAAACTAGTATGCCCACTCTATGGAAAGGACTCAAGAACACTATTGTTTTCCATTTTGCTCTATTAACCACACAAGTGTCTCGGGACTCATCAGAATGTAATCCATACAAACAAATGTAGTTTGTGGTATAAAAAAAGGGCATAAATATATGTACAAATCAATGTACAGTACCAGTCAAAAGTTTGGACACACCTACTCATTCAAGGGTTTTTCTTTATTTTTGCTATTTTCTACATTGTAGAATAATAGAGAAGACATCAAAACTATGAAATAACACATATGGAATCATGTAGTAATCAAAAAAGTGTTAAACAAATCAAATATCAGTTATATTTGAGGTTCTTCAAAGTAGCCACCCGTTGCCTTGATGACAGCTTTGCACACTCTCAATCAGCTTCATGAGGAAATCACCTGGAATCCATTTCAATTAACAGCTGTGGAATGTGTGGAATTTCTTTCCTTCTTAATGCGTTTGAGCCAATCAGTTGTGTTGTGACAAGGTAGGGGTGGTATACAGAAGATAGCCCTTTTTGCCAAAAGACCAAGTCCATATTATGGCAAGAGCAGCTCAAACAAGAAAAGAGAAACGACAGTCCATCATTCATGTAAGACATGAAGGTCAGTCAATCCGGAAAATGTAAAGTAAAGTTTCTTCAAGTTCAGTCAGAAAAACCATCAAGCGCTATGATGACACTGGCTGTCACGATGACCGCCACAGGAAAGGAAGATCCAGAGTTACCTCTGATACTCACATACTTCCGGCGCCGACAGAGATGGCCGCCTCGCTTCGCGTTCCTAGGAAACTATGCAGTTTTTTGTTTTTTTACGTGTTATTTCTTACATTAGTACCCCAGGTCATCTTAGGTTTCATTACATACAGTCGAGAAGAACTACTGAATATAAGATCAGCATCAACTCACCATCAGTACGACCAAGAATATGTTTTTCGCGACGCGGATCCTGTGTTCTGCCTTACAAACAGGACAACGGAGTGGATCCTATGCAGCGACCCAAAAAAACGACTCCGAAAGAGAGGGAAACGAGGCGGTCTTCTGGTCAGACTCCGGAGACGGGCACAGCGCGCACCACTCCCTAGCATTCTTCTTGCCAATGTCCAGTCTCTTGACAACAAGGTTGATGAAATCCGAGCAAGGGTAGCATTCCAGAGGGACATCAGAGACTGTAACGTTCTTTGCTTCACGGAAACGTGGCTTACTGGAGAGACGCTATCCGAAGCGGTGCAGCCAACAGGTTTCTCCACGCATCGCGCAGACAGGAAAAAACATCTTTCTGGTAAAAAGAGGGGCGGGGGCGTATGCCTTATGACTAACGTGACATGGTGCGATGAAAGAAACATACAGGAACTCAAATCCTTCTATTCACCTGATTTAGAATTCCTCACAATTAAATGTAGACCGCATTATCTACCAAGAGAATTCTCTTCGATTATAATCACAGCCGTATATATCCCCCCCCAAGCAGACACATCGATGGCTCTGAACGAACTTTATTTAACTCTCTGCAAACTGGAAACAATTTATCCGGAGGCTGCATTCATTGTAGCTGGGGATTTTAACAAGGCTAATCTGAAAACAAGACTCCCCAAATTTTATCAGCATATCGATTGCGCAACCAGGGGAGGAAAGACCTTGGACCATTGTTACTCTAACTTCCGCGACGCATATAAGGCCCTGCCCCGCCCCCCTTTCGGAAAAGCTGACCACGACTCCATTTTGTTGATCCCTGCCTACAGACAGAAACTAAAACAAGAGGCTCCCACGCTGAGGTCTGTCCAACGCTGGTCCGACCAAGCTGACTCCACACTCCAAGACTGCTTCCATCACGTGGACTGGGAGATGTTTCGTATTGCGTCAGATAACAACATTGACGAATACGCTGATTCGGTGTGCGAGTTCATTAGAACGTGCGTTGAAGATGTCGTTCCCATAGCAACGATTAAAACATTCCCTAACCAGAAACCGTGGATTGATGGCAGCATTCGTGTGAAACTGAAAGCGCGAACCACTGCTTTTAATCAGGGCAAGGTGTCTGGTAACATGACCGAATACAAACAGTGCAGCTATTCCCTCCGCAAGGCTATCAAACAAGCTAAGCGCCAGTACAGAGACAAAGTAGAATCTCAATTCAACGGCTCAGACACAAGAGGCATGTGGCAGGGTCTACAGTCAATCACGGACTACAGGAAGAAACCCAGCCCAGTCACGGACCAGGATGTCTTGCTCCCAGGCAGACTAAATCACTTTTTTGCCCGCTTTGAGGACAATACAGTGCCACTGACACGGCCTGCAACGAAAACATGCGGTCTCTCCTTCACTGCAGCCGAGGTGAGTAAGACATTTAAACGTGTTAACCCTCGCAAGGCTGCAGGCCCAGATGGCATCCCCAGCCGCGCCCTCAGAGCATGCGCAGACCAGCTGGCCGGTGTGTTTACGGACATATTCAATCAATCCCTATACCAGTCTGCTGTTCCCACATGCTTCAAGAGGGCCACCATTGTTCCTGTTCCCAAGAAAGCTAAGGTAACTGAGCTAAATGACTACCGCCCCGTAGCACTCACATCCGTCATCATGAAGTGCTTTGAGACAGTGCTCTGACACCCTAGACCCACTCCAATTTGCTTACCGCCCAAATAGGTCCACAGACGATGCAATCTCAACCACACTGCACACTGCCCTAACCCATCTGGACAAGAGGAATACCTATGTGAGAATGCTGTTCATCGACTACAGCTCGGCATTCAACACCATAGTACCCTCCAAGCTCGTCATCAAGCTCGAGACCCTGGGTCTCGACCCCGCCCTGTGCAACTGGGTACTGGACTTCCTGACGGGCCGCCCCCAGGTGGTGAGGGTAGGCAACAACATCTCCTCCCCGCTGATCCTCAACACTGGGGCCCCACAAGGTTGCGTTCTGAGCCCTCTCCTGTACTCCCTGTTCACCCACGACTGCGTGGCCACGCACGCCTCCAACTCAATCATCAAGTTTGCGGACGACACAACAGTGGTAGGCTTGATTACCAACAACGATGAGACGGCCTACAGGGAGGAGGTGAGGGCCCTCGGAGTGTGGTGTCAGGAAAACAACCTCACACTCAACGTCAACAAAACTAAGGAGATGATTGTGGACTTCAGGAAACAGCAGAGGGAACACCCCCCTATCCACATCGATGGAACAGTAGTGGAGAGGGTAGCAAGTTTTAAGTTCCTCGGCATACACATCACAGACAAACTGAATTGGTCCACTCACACAGACAGCATCGTGAAGAAAGCGCAGCAGCGCCTCTTCAACCTCAGGAGGCTGAAGAAATTCGGCTTGTCACCAAAAGCACTCACAAACTTCTACAGATGCACAATCGAGAGCATCCTGGCGGGCTGTATCACCGCCTGGTATGGCAACTGCATCGCCCTCAACCGTAAGGCTCTCCAGAGGGTAGTGAGGTCTGCACAACGCATCACCGGGGGCAAACTACCTGCCCTCCAGGACACCTACACCACCCGATGTCACAGGAAGGCCATAAAGATCATCAAGGACATCAACCACCCGAGCCACTGCCTGTTCACCCCGCTATCATCCAGAAGGCGAGGTCAGTACAGGTGCATCAAAGCTGGGACCGAGAGACTGAAAAACAGCTTCTATCTCAAGGCCATCAGACTGTTAAACAGCCAACACTAACACTGAGTGGCTGCTGCCAACACACTGACACTGACTCAACTCCAGCCACTTTAATAATGGGAATTGATGGGAAATGATGTAAATATATCACTAGCCACTTTAAACAATGCTACCTTATATAAATGTTACTTACCCTACATTATTCATCTCATATGCATACGTATATACTGTACTCTATATCATCGACGGTATCCTTATGTAATACATGTATCACTAGCCACTTTATACTATACTATGCCACTTTGTTTACATACTCATCTCATTTGTACATACTGTACCCGATACCATCTACTGTATCTTGCCTATGCTGCTCTGTACCATCACTCATTCATATATCCTTATGTACATATTCTTTATCCCCTTACACTGTGTACAAGACAGTAGTTTTGGAATTGTTAGTTAGATTACTTGTTATTACTGCATTGTCGGAACTAGAAGCACACATGGCTACCACAACATTCTGCAGCGATACACCATCCCATCTGGTTTGTTTTTAGTGGGACAATCATTTGTTTTTCAACAAGATAATACCCCAACACACCTCCAGGCTGTGTAAAGGCTATTTGACATAGAAGGAGAGTGATGGAGTGCTGCATCAGATGACCTGGCCTCCACAATCACCCGACATCAACCCAATTGAGATGGTTTGTGATGAGTTGGACCGCAGAGTGAAGGAAAAGCAGCCAACGGGTGCTCAACATTTGTGAGAACTACTTCGAGACTGTTGAAAAAGCTTTCCAGGTGAAGCTGGTTGAGAGAATGCCAAGAGTGTGCAAAGCTGTCATCAAGGGACATTCTTTTTTTACCTTTATTTAACTAGGCAAGTCAGTTAAGAACAAATTCTTATTTACAATGACGGCAGACTCATCAGCCTTGGTTTCTCAAATGACTGCCTCGCCTGGTTCACCAACTACTTCTCAGATAGAGTTCAGTGTGTCGAATCAGAGGGCCTGTTGTCCTGACCTCTGGCAGTCTCTATGGGGGTGCCACAGGATTAATTTCTCGGGCAAACTCTTTTCTCTGTATACATCAACGATGTTGCTCTTGCTGCTGGTGCGTCCTGCTAGCGGGACAACTTCTAGTGAAACTGGAGGGAGTGCAATTAAAAAAATAATCATAAAGATTATGGATATTAAACATTTAGGTATATACAAGTGTCTTACCTTCCTGTTTGGCCCTGTCCTGGGGTGTCCTCGGAGTGGGCCAAAGTGTCTCCTGACCCCTCCTGTCTCAGCCTCCAGTATTTATGCTGCAGTAGTTTATGTGTCGGGGGGCTAGGGTCAGTTTGTTATATCTGGAGTACTTCTCCTGTCCTATTTGGTGTCCTGTGTGAATCTAAGTGTGCGTTCTCTAATTCTCTCCTTCTCTCTTTCGCTCTCTCGGAGGACCTGAGCCCTAGGACCATGCCCCAGGACTACCTGACATGATGACTCCTTGCTGTCCCCAGTCCACCTGGCTGTGCTGCTGCTCCAGTTTCAACTGTTCTGCCTTATTATTTTTCGACCATGCTGGTCATTTATGAACATTTGAACATCTTGGCCATGTTCTGTTATAATCTCCACCCGGCACAGCCAGAAGAGGACTAGCCATCCCACATATGCTCTCTCTAATTCTCTCTTTCTTTCTCTCTCTCGGAGGACCTGAGCCCTAGGACTATGCCCCAGGAATACCTGACATGATGACTCCTTGCTGTCCCCAGTCCACCTGACTGTGCTGCTGCTCCAGTTTCAACTATTCTGCCTTATTATTATTCGACCATGCTGGTCATTTATGAACATTTGAACATCTTGACCATGTTTTGTTATAATCTCCACCCGGCACAGCCAGAAGAGGACTGGCCACCCCACATAGCCTGGTTCCTCTCTAGGTTTCTTCCTAGGTTTTGGCCTTTCTAGGGAGTTTTTCCTAGCCACCGTGCTTCTACACCTGCATTGCTTGCTGTTTGGGGTTTTAGGCTGGGTTTCTGTACAGCACTTTGAGATATCAGCTGATGTACGAAGGGCTATATAAATAAATTTGATTTGATTTGATTCTTACATCGGTTGAAAGCTGAAATACTTGTTAACCAGTTGGATTTAGGGGGCGCTCTTTTCATTTTGGATGAAAAACGTTCCCGTTTTAAAAAATATATTTTGTCACGAAAAGATGCTCGACTATGCATATAATTGACAGCTTTGGAAAGAAAACACTCTGACGTTTCCAAAAGTGCAAAGATATTGTCTGTGAGTCCCACAGAACTGATGTTACAGGCGAAACTCATATAAAACTCCAACCAGGAAGTGCCGCATTTTTTTTAGGCATTTCCATTGAAGAATGGCCGTAAGGGACCATATATAGCATGGTGTCTCCCGCAGAAAATCTTGCGTAAAATACTGAGGTTGCCATTTTTCCAATCGCTTCTTATGAGAAACCAATTGCCTCGACGGATATACTATCGAATATATATATGTTAAAAACACCTTGAGGATGGATCCTAAACAACGTTTGCCGTGTTTCTGTCGATATTATGGAGTTTGGCGTTATAGTTGTAGGATTTTCCGGTCGATTTCTCAGCCAAGCATGATGAAGAAACGGGAGCTATTTCGCCTACAAAAATAATATTTTTGGAAAAAAGGAACATTTGCTATCTAACTGGGAGTCTCCTGAGTGAAAGCATCCGAAGTTCTTCAAAAGGTAAATTATTTAATTTGGTTGCTTTTCTTATTTTCGTGAAAATGTTGCCTGCTGCCAGCAGAGTTCGCAAAGGATTATGCCATGATAAACTTACACAAATGCTTGTCTAGCGTTGGCTGTAACGCATATTTTGAAAATCTGAGATGACAGTGTTGTTAACAAAAGGCTAAGCTTGTGTTTGAATATATTTATTTCATTTCATTTGCGATTTTCATGAATAGGAAAAGTTGCGTTATGGTAATGCACTTGAGGCTATGATTACACTCCCGGATACGGGATTGCTCATCGCAGAGGTTTATCCAACTGCACTGTCCGATTTACAGTAGCTATTACAGCAAAAGCATGTCATGCGATTGTTTGAGGATGGTCCCCACATCAAAATATTTTTCCACCGGCACAGTTTTCATAAATTCACAAATAGCAATTAAATATTCACTTACTTTTTGAAGATCCAAACGGTCCCAGCTATAACGTGTAGTGTCGTTTTGTTAGATAAATCTTTCTTTATATCCCAAAAAGTCTGTTTAGTTGGTGCCATCGATTTGAGTAATCCACTCGTTCAACCTGCAGAGAAAGGAATCCGAAAATCTATTCCTAAACTTTATTTCAACAAGTCAAAATATGTTTCTATTTATTCCTCAGAAACCCTAAAATGCAATCAAACTTTAATATTTCTTATAGAAAGAAGTATGTTCAATAGGAAACTAATTTTAGCAGGTGCGTCTTGTCTTCATGGTGCGCGAAAACACGAATTTCCAAGACTGTCATTCTACTAAACCTCATATTTCTTATTCGTTTTGGAAGTTACAAGCCTGAAACCTTGAACATGGACTGCTGACACCCAGTGGAAGCCATAGGAATTGCATCCTGGGACATAGAATTGGGTATACCCTTATACTTGTAATTAGAAGAGCATGGTCTCTCTCTCTCTCAAAAAAAAAATCAGGTTGGTTTTCCTTTGGATTTTCTCCTACCATATTTATTGTGTTATACTCTCCAAAATTATTTTAACAGTTCTACAAACTTCAAAGTGTTTTCTTTCCAATGGTAATTATATGCATATCCTGGCTTCAGGGCTTGAGTAACAGGCAGTTTACATTGGGCACAACATTCAGGCTGAAATTTAGAAAAAGGGGCCTAGCCCTAAGAAGATTTAAGAACAAATTCTTATTTAAAATGACGGCAGACCCAACAGCCTTGATTTCTCAAATGACTGCCTCGCCTGGTTCACCAACTACTTCTCAGATAGAGTTCAGTGTTTCAAATCGGAGGGCCTGTTGTACCGACCTCTGGCAGTCTCTATGGGGGTGCCTCAGGGTTCAATTCTCGGGCCGACTCCTTTCTCTGTATACATCAATGGTGTCGCTCTTGCTGCTGGTGATTCTCTGATCCACCTCTATATAGATGACACCATTACTGTATACTTCTGGCCCTTCTTTGGACACTGTGTTAACAAACCTCCAGACGAGCTTCAATGCCATACAACACTCCTTCAGTGGCCTCCAACTGCTTTTAATCAGGGCAAGGCGACTGGAAACATGACCGAAAACAAACAGTGTAGCTATTCCCTCCGCAAGGCAATCAAACAAGCTAAGCGTCAGTATAGAGACAAAGCAGAATCGCAATTCAACGGCTCAGACATGGGAGGTATGCGGCAGGGTCTACAGTCAATCACAGACTACAAAAAGCAAACCAGCCCTGTCGCAGACCACAATGTTTTGCTCCCAGACAAACTAAACCACTTTTTTGCTCGCTTTGAGGACAATACAGTGCCACTGACATGACCCGCTATCAAAACCTGTGGGCTCTCCTTCACCACAGCCAACGTGAGTAAAACATTTGAACGTGTTAACCCTCGCAAGGCTGCTGGCCCAGACGGCATCCCTAGCCGCGTCCTCAGAGCATAAGCAGACCAGCTTGCTGGTGTGTTTACGGACATATTCAATCGATCCCATCTGCTGTTCCCACATGCTTCAAGAGGGCCACCATTGTTCCTGTTCCCAAGAAAGCTAAGGTGACTGAGCTAAATGACTCAATTCCGTCATTGTGAAGTGCTTTGAGAGACTAGTCAAGGATCATATCACCTCCACCCTACCTGACACTCTAGACCCACTCCAATTTGCTTACCGCCCCGACGCAATCGCAATCACACTGCACACTGCCACAACCCATCTGGACAAGAGGAATGCCTATGTAAGAATGCTTAACCTGTTAGATCTCTAGGGGTGCTATTTCATTTTTGGATAAAAAACGTTCCCGTTTTAAGCGCGATATTTTGTCACGAAAAGATGCTCGACTATGCATATTCTTGACAGTTCTGGAAAGAAAACACTCTGAAGTTTCAGAATCTGCAAAGATTTTGTCTGTAAGTGCCCCAGAACTCATTCTACAGGCGAAACCAAGATGATGCATCAACCAGGAATTAGCAGAATTTCTGAAGCTCTGTTTTCCATTGTCTCCTTATATGGCTGTGATTGCGCAAGGAATGAGCCTACACTTTCTGTCGTTCGCCCAAGGTCTTAGCAGCATTGTGACGTATTTGTAGGCATATCATTGGAAGATTGACCATAAGAGACTACATTTTCCAAGTGTCCGCCTGGTGTCCTGCGTCGAATTCGGTGCGCAATTGCCAGCTGCTTCTACTTTACCATTTGATTCAGGGGAGAAAGCATGTGTCCAAGAACGATGTATCAATGAAGAGATATGTGAAAAACACCTTGATGATTGATTCTAAACAACGTTTGCCATGTTTTCAGTCGATATTATGGAGTTAATTTGGAAAAAAGTTCGCGTTTTGAGGACTGAATTTTCAGATTTTTTTTGGTAGCCAAATGTGATGTATAAAACGGAGCTATTTCTAATACACAAGGAATCTTTTTGGAAAAACTGAGCATCTGCTATCTAACTGAGAGTATCCTCATTGAAAACATCAGAAGTTCTTCAAAGGTAAATTATTTTATTTGAAGGCTTTTATGTTTTTGTTAATGTTGCGTGCTGGATGCTAACGCTAATGCTAACGCTAAATGCTAACGCTAAATGCTAACGCTAGCTAGCTACTTTTACACAAATGATTGTTTTCCTATGGTTGAGAAGCATATTTTGAAAATCTGAGATGACAGTGTTGTTTACAAAAGGCTAAGCTCGAGAGATGGCATATTTATTTCATTTCATTTGCGATTTTCATAAATAGTTAACGTTGTGTTATGCTAATGAGCTTGCTGATAGATTTACACAATCCTGGATACAGGGGTTTTTTCATAGCTAAACGTGACGCAGAAAACGGAGCGATTTGTCCTAAACAAATAATCTTTCAGGAAAAACTGAACATTTGCTATCTGAGAGTCTGAATGCTAATGCTAAATGCTACGTTAGCCATCAATACTGTTACACAAATGCTTGTTTTGCAATGGTTGAGAAGCATATTTTGAAAATCTGAGATGACAGTGTTGTTAACAAAAGGCTAAGCTTGAGAACTAGCATATTTATTTCATTTCATTTGCGATTTTCATGAATAGTTAACGTTGCGTTATGGTAATGAGCTTGAGTCTGTATTCACGATCCCGGATCCGGGATGGGGAGATCAGAAAGGTTTATCGACTACAGCTCAGCATTTAACACCATAGTGCCCTCCAAACTCGTCATTAAGCTCGAGACCCTGGGTCTCGACCCCACCCTGTGCAACTGGGTCCTGCACTTTGACAGGCCGCCCCCAGGTGGTGAGGGTAGGAAACAACATCTCCACCCGACTGATCCTCAACACTGGGGCCCCACAAGGGTGGGTTCTCAGCCCTCTCCTGTACTCCCTGTTCACCCATGACTGCGTGGCCATGCACGCCTACAACTCAATCGACAAGTTTGCAGACAACACTACAGTGGTAGGCTTGATTACCAACAACGACGAGACGGCCTACAGGGGGGAGGTGAGGGCCCGCGGAGTGAGGTGTCAGGAAAACACTCCAATTAAACAAAACAAAGGAGATGATCGTGGACTTCAGGAAACAGCAGAGGGAGCACCCCACTATCCACATTGATGGGACAGTAGCAGAAAAGTTGGAAAGTTTTAAGTTCCTCTGCGTACACATCACAGACAAACTGAAATGGTCCACCCACACGGACAGTGTGGTGAAGAAGGCGCAACAGTGCCTCTTCAACGTCAGGAGGCTGAAGAAATTTGGCTTATCCCTAAAAACACTCACAAACTTTTACAGATGCACAATCGAGAGCATCCTGTCGGTCTGTATCACTGCCTGGTACGGCAACTGCACTGCCCACAACCGCAAGGCTCTCCAGAGGGTAGTGAGGTCTGCGCAACGCTTCACTAGGGGAAAACTACTTGCCCTCCAGGACACCTACATCACCCGATGTCACATGAAGGCCAAAAAGATCATCAAGGACAACAACCACCCGAGCCACTGCCTGTTCACCCCACAATCATCCAGAAGGCAAGGTCAGTACAGGTACATCAAAGCTGGTACCATCAGACTGTTAAACAGCCATCACTAACATTGAGAGGCTGCTGCCAACATACTGACTCAAATTTCTAGCCACTTTAACAATTAAAAATTGGATGTAATAAATGTATAACTAGCCACTCTAAACAATGACACTTTATATAATGTTTACATCCCCTACATTACTCATCTCATATGTACAGTATATACTGTACTCTATACCATCTACTGCATCTTGCCTATGCTGTTCGGCTATCGCTCACCCATATGTTTATATGTACATATTCTTATTCATTCCTTTACACTTGTGTGTGTAAGGTAGTTGTTGTGAAATTGTTTGATTAGTTGTTAAATATTACTGCATGGTCAGAACTAGAAGCACAAGCATTTCACTACACTCGCATTAACATCTGCTAACCATGTGTATGTGACCAATCACATTTGATTTGATTTGATCTGCTATTTTCTGTACTTTAGAACCAGAACCCCCAACAGAAGCTAGTCAGCTAACTAGCTACTAGCTAATAGTCAGTTAGCCACTGCTAGTGGTCATCAGCTAACCTTAGCCTGGTCAACTCCTGCCAGTCTGCACAGCGCGTTTCAACCCAGAGCATACTGGACAGCTCTTTCTCCACATCTCCGGTTTCCAACCGCAAGCTCTGAACCTTTTAACCTGGATCATCGCAGCTAGCTAGCTGCTATCCGAGTGGCTACCCTCTGGCTTACGTCTCTGTCCTGAGGCAAGCACCAGTGAGCCTGGAATTAGCCTCGTGCTGGGCCCATCTCCCAGCTAGCTGAAGAGGCCCATCAGCCACTCCTTGGGCTACAAGACATATTTTGCCAATCGGCCTGGCCCCCTTTTACTGTCAACAATGAGCCCCGCTGATAATACCACGACTGGTATACCGAAGTAAACCACCCGAGGGGTTTCAACAGGCTCCTCTGTTGCGACGTCCTCTGAAGGCCCATCCGCTAACCTGCTAGCCGCGGCCTTCTAGCTGTCTAGAGCATATCGGACTGTTAGCTGAAGAGGACAATCAGCCAATTTCTTGGGCTACAATACCTATTTTGACAATTGGCCTGGACCCTTTTGCTGCCTACACGGAGCCCTGCCAATCCAACATGACTGGTCTGCCGACGTAACCATCCGAGGGGGCTACAACAACAGGCTTATTCCATCGCAACGTACCCCTAAGGCCATTCTGCTAGCGCCGGCCCACTAGCTGTCTGAATCACTGTGTCTCCAGCTCGCCTAGCCTCCCACTGGTCCCTATGATCCCTCGGCTACACATGCCTCTCCCTAATGTCAACATATCTTGTCCATTGCCGTCTTGGTTAGTGATTAGTATCTTATTTCACTGTAGAGACTCCTGCCCTGCTCAATATGCCTTAGCTAGCCTGTTTGTTTCACCTCCCACACATGCGGTAAACTCACTTGGGCTACATGATGTCTCTAGAGACAAAACACCTCTCATCGTCAATCAATGCCTAGGTTTACCTCCACTGTATTCACATCCTACTATACCCTTGTCTGTACATTATGCCTTGAATCTATACTTCCACGCCCAGAAACCTGTTCCTTTTACTCTTTGTTCCGAACGCACTAGACGGCCAGTTCTTATAGCTTTTAGCCGTACCCTTATCCTACTCCTCCTCTGTTCCTCTGATGATGTAGAGGTTAATCCAGGCCCTGCAGTGCCTAGCTCCACTCCCATTCCCCAGGCGCTCTCAATTGTTGACTTCTGTAACCGTAAAAGCATTGGTTTCATGCATGTTAACGTTAGAAGCCTCCTCCCTAAGTTTGTTTATTCACTGCTTTAGCAAACTCTGCCAACCCGGATGTCCTAGCCATGTCTGAATCCTGACTTAGGAAGTCCACCAAAGTCCTGAAATTTCCATCCCTAACTATAAAATGTTCTGACAAGATAGAACTGCCAAAGGGGGCGGAGTTGCAATCTACTGCAGAGACAGCCTGCAGAGCTCTGTCATACTATCCAGATCTGTGCCCAAACAATTTGAGCTTCTACTTCTAAAAATCCACCTTTCCAGAAAGAAGTCTCTCACAGTTGCCGCATGTTATAGACCACCTTCTGCCCCCAGCTGTGCCCTGGACATTATATGCGAATTGATTGCCCCCCATCTATCTTCAGAGCTAGTATTGTTAGGTGACCTAAACTGGGACATGATTAACACCCCGGCCGTCCTACAATCTAAGATAGATGCCCTTAATCTCACACAAATTATCAATGAACCTACCAGATACAACCCTAAATCTGTAAACACGGGCACCCTCATAGATATCATCCTGACCAACCTGCCCTCTAAATACACCTCTGCTGTCTTCAACCAGGATCTCAGCGATCACTGCCTCATTACCTGTGTCCGTAATGGGTCTGCGGTCAAACGACCGCCCCTCATCACTGTCAAACGCTCCCTAAAACACTTCAACGAGCAGGCCTTTCTAATCGACCTGGCCCGGGTATCCTGGAAGGATATTGACCTCATTCCGTCAGTAGAGGATGCCTGGTTGTTCTTTTAAAAGTGCTTTCCTCACCATCTTAAATAAGAATGCCCCATTCAAAAAAATGTAGAAGCAGGAACAGATATAGCCCTTGGTTCACTCCAGACCTGACTGCCCTTGACCAGCACAAAAAACATCCTCTGGCGTACTGCATTAGCATTGAATAGCCCCCACGATATGCAACTTTTCAGGGAAGTTAGGAACCAATATACACGAGCAGTTAGGAAAGCAAAGGTTAGCTTTTCAAACAGAAATTTGCATCCTATAGCACAAACTCCAAAATGTTTTAGGACACTGTAAAGTCCATGGAGAATAAGAGCCCCTCCTCCCAGCTGCCCACTGCACTGAGGCTAGGAAACATTGTTACCAACGATAAATACATGATAATTGAGAATTTCAATAAGCATTTTTCTACGGCTGGCCATGCTTTCAACCTGGCTACCCCTACCCAAGTCAACGGCCCTGCACCCCACACAGTAACTTGCCCAAACCTCCCCCATTTCTCCTTCACCCAAATCCAGATAGCTGATGTTCTGAAAGAGTTGCAAAATCTGAACCCCTAAAATTCAGCTGGGCAAGACAATCCGGACCCTCTCTTTCTAAAATTATCCGCCGCAATTTTTGCAACCCCTATAACTAGCCTGTTCAACCTCTCTTTTGTATCTTCTGAGATCCCCAAAGATTGGAGAGCTGCCACGGTCATCCCCACTCTAGACCCATACTGTTACAGACTTATATCTATCCTACCCTGCCTTTCTAAGTACTTCGAAAGCCAAGTTAACAAACAGATCACTGACCATTTCGAATCCCACCGTACCTTCTCCGCTAGGCATTCTGGTTTCAGAGCTGGTCATGGGTGCATCTCAGCCACGCTCAAGGTCCTAAACGATATCATAACCGCCTTTAATAAAAGACAATATTGTGCAGCCGTATTCATCGACCTGGCCAAGGCTTTTGACTATGTCAATCACCACAATCTTATCAGCAGACTCAACAGCCTTGGCTTCTCAAATGTCTGCCTCGCCTATTTCACCAGCTATTTCTCAGACAGAGTTCAGTGTGTCAAATCGGAGGGCCTGATGTCCAGACCTCTAGTAATCTCTATGGGGGTGCCTCAGGGTTCAAATCTTGGGCTGACTCTTCTTTCTGTATACATCAATGATGTCGCTCTTGCTGCTGGTGATTCTCCGATCCACCTCTACGCAGACGACACCATTCTGTATGCTTCTGGCCCTTCTTTGGACACTGCATTCTCTAACCTCCAGCCGAGCTTCAATGCCATACAACTCTCGTTCCGTGGCCTCCAACTGCTCTTAACTGCAAGTAAAACTAAATGCATTCTCTTCAACCGATCGCTGCCCGCACCTGCCTGCTCGTCCAGCATCACTACTCTGGACGGTTCTGACTTAGAATATGTGGACAATTACAAATACCTAGGTGTCTGGTTAGACTGTAAACTCTCCTTCCAGACTCACATTAAGCATCTCCAATCCAAAATGAAATCTAGAATTGGCTTCCTATATCGCAACAAAGCATTCTTCACTCATGCTGCCAAACATACATCCTACCGATTCTTGACTTCAGCGATTTCATTTATAAAATAGCCTCCAACACTCTACTCAGCAAATGGGATGCAGTCTATCACAGTGCCATCCATTTTGTCACCAAGGCCCCATATACTACCCACCACTGCGAACCTGTATGCTCTCGTTGGCTGGCCCTCGCTTCATGTTCGTCCACAAACCCACTGGCTCCAGGTCCTCTAAAAGTCTTTGCTAGGTAAAGCCCCGCCAAAAATGATGTCATGGCTTTGGAAGCTTCTGATAGGCTAATTGACATCATTTGAGTCAATTGGAGTGGTACTAGTAGATGTATTTCAAGGCCTACCTTCAAATTCAGTGCCTCTTTGCTTGACATCATGGGAAAATCAAAAGAAATCAGCCAAGACCTCTGAAAAAAATTGTAGACCTCTACAAGTCTGGTTCATTCTTGGGAGCAATTTCCAAATGCCTGAAGGTACCACATTCATCTGTACAAACAATAGTAAGCAAGTAAAAACACCATGGAACCACGCAGCCGTTATACCGCTTAGGAAGGAGACGCGTTATGTCTCCTAGAGATGAACGTACTTTGGTGTGAAAAGTGCAAATCAATCCCAGAATAACAGCAAAGGACCTTGTGAAGATGCCGGAGGAAACAGGTACAGAAATATCTTTATCCACAGTAAAAACTAAGACCTATATCGACATAATCTGAAAGGCCGCTCAGCAGAAGAAGCCACTGCTCCAAAACCGCCATAAAAAAGCCAGACTACGGTTTGCAACTGCACATGGGGACAAAGACTGTACTTTTTGGAGAAATGTCCTCTGGTCTGACGAATTAAAAATAGAACTGTTTGGCCATAATGACCATCGTTATGTTTGGAGGAAAAAGGGGGAGGCTTGCAAGCCGAAGAACACCATCCCAACTGTGAAGCTGAGTTTAAATGTATTTGGCTAAGGTGTTTGTAAACCTCTGACTTCAACTGTATATATGGCACAGGTGGTCAAGTAGGCTACTACGTAAGGCTGTTTGGCTCAGCTTAGTTGCAAGGAAGAACTTTGCAGAGGTTTCTGATTAACAATGCCATGCTGGTGGGTGGTAACATTCAAAGAAAACCCATCCCAGAAAAGAAACGTAGACTGAAAATAATTACTATGTCACCACTTCGGATTTCCCAATTCAAGCCCAAAACAATATACTTTGACAAAAACTGTGACTTATTCAACATCAGGCACTCTTATAAAAAAGGTTTCCAAAAAGATTCTTCAGCTGTCCCCATATGTGAACCTTCTGAAGAACCCTTGTTGGTTCAAATCAAATTGTATTTGTCACTTGCTCCAAATACAACAGTGAAATGCTTACCTACAAGCCCTTAACCAACAATGCTTTAAAAAATAAAAACACATTTTTAAGTAAAAATAGAAAATAAAACTAACAAATAATTAAATAACAGCAGTAAAATAACATGCAAGGCTTTATACAGGGGGTACCGGTACAGAGTCAATGTGCGGGTGCACCTCGACATCATAGCACGCATGATAGAACAGCAGAATATGTACTGCAATAATTTTTTACCAATCTGCTCACCTCCGTTTGGACGCTCCTCTACTCATCAAGCAAAAAATGACAATAACAGAGGGGGTGTTTCCCCTAATGAAAATGTCATGTTTTAAATAGATATATTTTTAAACCTTTTTTTCTTTTATTGGTAGTTACAGTCTTGTCCCATCGCTGCAACTCCCATATGGACTTGGGAGAGGTGAAAGTCGAGAGCCATGCGTCCTCTGAAACACGACCCTGCCAAGCCTCATTGCTTCTTGACAAACTACTCGCTTAACCCGGAAGCCAGCCACACCAATGTGTAGGCGGAAACACCGTATAACTGGTGACAGAAGTCAGCGTGCATGCGCCCGGCCCTCCACAAGTAGTTGCTAGAGCAAGATGGGACAAAGACATCCCAGCCAGCCTAACCCGGACAACTCTGGGCCAATTATGTGCCGCCTCATGGGTCTCCCGGTCGCGGCTGGCTGTGACACAGCCAGGGATCCACCCGGGTAGGTAGTGACGCCTCAAGCGTTGCGATGTAGTGCCTTAGATCTCTGTGCCACTCGGGAGGCTGCAGATTCCATCTTTAAGGGAGATGTTTTATTCCATGCTTTCATGGTAACACATTACAACCTTGAGACTGCATTTGCTATTCACAATGAATTATTTAGCTTGCCAACATGAGCTAACAACAGCTGATTCAAAGGGGATGTGTCGGATTTGAAAATGCTTCCGCAATAGTGAGCTGAGAGGATACACTTATGCTTCTTTCGGTGGGAGAGAGAGGAGGAAGAGGGGAGGAAAAGTGGAGGAGGACACTCTTCCATTTGCCTAGTAATGAATTTACACTCTCCTCAACCACTTTCGGTTTCCAGGTCATAGAGGAGAGGTGAGGAGGATGGAGGAGTGGAGGAGAGGACCGACTTTTGCCCAATTTATAATCTCCCTAGGTACGAGCATGCCAAGGCCAGCTACAGGCTCATGTCCATGTCTCCTCAGAGGTCCGCTGGCCTGACCCCTCAAGGATATTGACCTCATTCCGTCAGTAGAGGATGCCTGGTTGTTCTTTTAAAAGTGCTTTCCTCACCATCTTAAATAAGAATGCCCCATTCAAAAAAATGTAGAAGCAGGAACAGATATAGCCCTTGGTTCACTCCAGACCTGACTGCCCTTGACCAGCACAAAAAACATCCTCTGGCGTACTGCATTAGCATTGAATAGCCCCCACGATATGCAACTTTTCAGGGAAGTTAGGAACCAATATACACGAGCAGTTAGGAAAGCAAAGGTTAGCTTTTCAAACAGAAATTTGCATCCTATAGCACAAACTCCAAAATGTTTTAGGACACTGTAAAGTCCATGGAGAATAAGAGCCCCTCCTCCCAGCTGCCCACTGCACTGAGGCTAGGAAACATTGTTACCAACGATAAATACATGATAATTGAGAATTTCAATAAGCATTTTTCTACGGCTGGCCATGCTTTCAACCTGGCTACCCCTACCCAAGTCAACGGCCCTGCACCCCACACAGTAACTTGCCCAAACCTCCCCCATTTCTCCTTCACCCAAATCCAGATAGCTGATGTTCTGAAAGAGTTGCAAAATCTGAACCCCTAAAATTCAGCTGGGCAAGACAATCCGGACCCTCTCTTTCTAAAATTATCCGCCGCAATTTTTGCAACCCCTATAACTAGCCTGTTCAACCTCTCTTTTGTATCTTCTGAGATCCCCAAAGATTGGAGAGCTGCCACGGTCATCCCCACTCTAGACCCATACTGTTACAGACTTATATCTATCCTACCCTGCCTTTCTAAGTACTTCGAAAGCCAAGTTAACAAACAGATCACTGACCATTTCGAATCCCACCGTACCTTCTCCGCTAGGCATTCTGGTTTCAGAGCTGGTCATGGGTGCATCTCAGCCACGCTCAAGGTCCTAAACGATATCATAACCGCCTTTAATAAAAGACAATATTGTGCAGCCGTATTCATCGACCTGGCCAAGGCTTTTGACTATGTCAATCACCACAATCTTATCAGCAGACTCAACAGCCTTGGCTTCTCAAATGTCTGCCTCGCCTATTTCACCAGCTATTTCTCAGACAGAGTTCAGTGTGTCAAATCGGAGGGCCTGATGTCCAGACCTCTAGTAATCTCTATGGGGGTGCCTCAGGGTTCAAATCTTGGGCTGACTCTTCTTTCTGTATACATCAATGATGTCGCTCTTGCTGCTGGTGATTCTCCGATCCACCTCTACGCAGACGACACCATTCTGTATGCTTCTGGCCCTTGTTATGGTGCGTGAATGAGGACCCAAAAGCGAATTAACAAACAGAGTACTTTAATGACGAACATACGTGGGCTCAGATGGGCAGGTAGATTCCGACAGGACAGGACAAGGTTGCAGCACACACGATGATAGTCTGGTTCAGGCATGAGACACACAAACAAACAAACAAGAATCCGACAAGGACAGGAGCAGAAACAGAGACAGATATAGGGACCTAATCAGAGGGAAAAAGGGAACAGGTGGGGAACTGGGTGACGAGGTAGTTAGGAGGAGACAGGGCACAGCTGGGGAAAAGAGGGGGAGAAAAGGTAACATAACAACGACCAGCAGAGGGAGACAGGGTGAAGGGAAAGGACAGAGACAAGACAACATGACAGTACATGACAGTACCCCCCCACTCACCGAGCGCCTCCTGGCGCACTCGAGGAGGAAACCTGGCGGCAACGGAGGAAATCATCAATCAGCGCACGGTCCAGCACGTCCCGAGAGGGAACCCAACTCCTCTCCTCAGGACCGTACCCCTCCCAGTCAACTAGGTACTGATGACCACGGCCCCGAGGACGCATGTCCAAGATTTTACGGACCCTGTAGATAGGTGCGCCCTCGACAAGGATGGGGGGGGGGGGGGGGAAGACGAGCGGGGGCGCGAAGAGCGGGCTTAACACAGGAGACATGGAAGACCGGGTGGACGCGACGAAGATATCGCGGAAGAAGAAGTCGCACTGCGACAGGATTAATGACCTGAGAGATACGGAATGGACCAATGAACCGCGGGGTCAACTTGCGAGAAGCCGTCTTAAGGGGAAGGTTCTGAGTGGAGAGCCAAACTCTCTGACCGCGACAATATCTAGGGCTCTTCGTTCTACGCTTATTAGCAGCTCTCACAGTCTGCGCCCTATAACGGCAAAGTGCAGACCTGACCCTCTTCCAGGTGCGCTCGCAACGTTGGACAAAAGCCTGAGCGGAGGGGACGCTGGACTCGGCGAACTGAGATGAGAACAACGGAGGCTGGTACCCGAGGCTACTCTGAAAAGGAGATAGCCCGGTCGCAGACGAAGGAAGCGAGTTGTGGGCGTATTCTGCCCAGGGGAGCTGTTCTGACCAAGACGCAGGGTTGCGAAAAGAAAGACTGCGTAAGATGCGACCAATAGTCTGATTGGCCCGTTCTGCTTGACCGTTAGACTGGGGGTGAAAGCCGGAAGAGAGACTGACGGAAGCCCCAATCAAACGGCAAAACTCCCTCCAAAATTGAGACGTGAATTGCGGACCTCTGTCCGAAACGACGTCTGACGGAAGGCCATGAATTCTGAAAACATTCTCGATGATGATTTGTGCCGTCTCTTTAGCAGAAGGAAGCTTAGCAAGGGGAATGAAATGAGCCGCCTTAGAGAACCTATCGACAACCGTAAGAATAACAGTCTTCCCCGCTGACGAAGGCAGTCCGGTGACAAAATCTAAGGCGATGTGAGACCACGGTCGAGAGGGAATAGGAAGCGGCCTGAGACGGCCGGCAGGAGGAGAGTTACCGGACTTAGTCTGCGCGCAGACCGAACAAGCAGCCACGAAACGACGCGTGTCATGCTCCCGGGTGGGCCACCAGAAACGCTGGCGAATGGAAGCAAGCGTACCCCGAACGCCAGGGTGGCCGGCTAACTTGGCAGAGTGAGCCCACTGAAGAACGGCCAGACGAGTAGGAACGGGAACGAAAAGAAGGTTCCTAGGACAAGCGCGCGGCGACGGAGTTTGAGTGAGTGCTTGCTTTACCTGCCTCTCAATTCCCCAGACAGTCAACCCGACAACACGCCCCTCAGGGAGAATCCCCTCGGGATCAGTGGAGGCTACTGAAGAACTGAAGAGACGAGACAAAGCATCAGGCTTGGTGTTCTTAGAGCCCGGACGATAAGAAATCACGAACTCGAAACGAGCGAAAAACAGCGCCCAACGCGCCTGACGCGCATTAAGTCGTTTGGCAGAACGGATGTACTCAAGGTTCCTATGGTCAGTCCAAACGACAAAAGGAACGGTCGCCCCCTCCAACCACTGTCGCCATTCGCCTAGGGCTAACCGGATGGCGAGCAGTTCGCGGTTACCCACATCATAGTTACGTTCCGACGGCGACAGGCGATGAGAAAAATACGCGCATGGGTGGACCTTGTCGTCAGAGAGGGAGCGCTGAGAAAGGATGGCTCCCACTCCCACCTCTGACGCGTCAACCTCGACAACGAACTGTCTAGAGACGTCAGGTGTAACAAGGATAGGAGCGGATGTAAAACGATTCTTGAGGAGATCAAAAGCTCCCTGGGCGGAAACGGACCACTTAAAGCACGTCTTGACAGAAGTAAGGGCTGTGAGAGGAGCTGCCACCTGACCGAAATTACGGATGAAACGACGATAGAAGTTCGCGAAGCCGAGAAAGCGCTGCAGCTCGACGCGTGACTTAGGGACGGGCCAATCAATGACAGCTTGGACCTTAGCGGGATCCATCTTAATGCCTTCAGCGGAAATAACAGAACCGAGAAATGTGACGGAGGAGGCATGAAAAGTGCACTTCTCAGCCTTCACGAAAAGACAATTCTCTAAAAGGCGCTGGAGGACACGTCGAACGTGCTGAACATGAACCTGGAGTGACGGTGAAAAAATCAGGATATCGTCAAGGTAAACGAAAACAAAGATGTTCAGCATGTCTCTCAGGACATCATTGACTAATGCCTGAAAGACAGCTGGAGCGTTAGCGAGGCCGAAAGGAAGAACCCGGTATTCAAAGTGCCCTAACGGAGTGTTAAACGCCGTCTTCCACTCGTCCCCCTCCCTGATGCGCACGAGATGGTAAGCGTTACGAAGGTCCAACTTAGTGAAAAACCTGGCTCCCTGCAGGATCTCGAAGGCTGAAGACATAAGAGGAAGCGGATAACGATTCTTCACTGTTATGTCATTCAGCCCTCGATAATCTATGCAGGGGCGCAGAGACCCGTCCTTCTTCTTGACAAAAAAAAACCCCGCTCCGGCGGGAGAGGAGGAGGGGACTATGGTACCGGCGTCAAGAGCTACAGACAAATAATCTTCGAGAGCCTTACGTTCGGGAGCCGACAGAGAGTATAGTCTACCCCGGGGGGGGGGTGGTTCCCGGAAGGAGATCAATACTACAATCATACGACCGGTGTGGAGGAAGAGAGGTGGCCCTGGACCGACTGAACACCGTGCGCAGATCGTGATATTCCTCCGGCACCCCTGTCAAATCACCAGGCTCCTCCTGTGAAGAAGAGACAGAGGAAACAGGAGGGATAGCAGACATTAAACATTTCACATGACAAGAGACGTTCCAGGAGAGGATAGAATTACTAGACCAATTAATGGAAGGATTATGACAAACTAGCCAGGGATGGCCCAAAACAACAGGTGTAAAAGGTGAACGAAAAATTAAAAAAGAAATGGTTTCACTATGATTACCAGAAACAGTGAGGGTTAAAGGTAGCGTCTCACGCTGAATCCTGGGGAGAGGACTACCATCCAGGGCGAACAAGGCCGTGGGCTCCTTTAACTGTCTGAGAGGAATGTCATGTTCCCGAGCCCAGGTCTCGTCCATAAAACAGCCCTCCGCCCCAGAGTCTATTAAGGCACTGCAGGAAGCTGACGAACCGGTCCAGCGTAGATGGACCGACAAGGTAGTGCAGGATCTTGAAGGAGAGACAGGAGTAGTAGCGCTCACCAGTAGCCCTCCGCTTACTGACGAGCTCTGGCCTTTTACTGGACATGAAGTGGCAAAATGACCAGCGGAACCGCAATAGAGACAGAGGCGGTTGGTGATTCTCCGTTCCCTCTCCTTAGTCGAGATGCGGATACCTCCCAGCCGCATGGGCTCAGCACCCGAGCCGGCAGAGGAAGATGGTAGTGATGCGGAGAGGGAGGCGACGGAGAGCGCGAGCTCCTTTCCACGAGCTCGGTGACGAAGATCAACCCGTCGCTCAATGCGAATAGCGAGTTCAATCAAGGAATCCACGCTGGAAGGAACCTCCCGGGAGAGAATCTCATCCTTTACCTCTGCGCGGAAACCCTCCAGAAGACGAGCGAGCAAGGCCGGCTCGTTCCAGCCACTGGAGACAGCAAGAGTGCGAAACTCAATAGAGTAGTCTGTTATGGATCGATTGCCTTGACATAGGGAAGACAGGGCCCTGGAAGCCTCCTCCCCAAAAACAGATCGATCAAAAACCCGTATCATCTCCTCCTTAAAGTCTTGATACTGGTTAATACACTCAGCCCTTGCCTCCCAGATTGCCGTGCCCCACTCACGAGCCCGTCCAATAAGGAGAGATATGACGTAGGCGACACGAGCAGTGCTCCTGGAGTAAGTGTTGGGCTGGAGAGAAAACACAATATCACACTGGGTGAGGAACGAGCGGCATTCAGTGGGCTCCCCAGAGTAACACGGCGGGTTATTGATTCTGGGCTCCGGAGATTCGAAAGCCCTGGAAGTGGCCGGTGGATCGAGGCGGAGATGGTGAACCTGTTCTGTGAGGTTGGAGACTTGGGTGGCCAGGGTCTCAACGGCATGTCGAGCAGCAGACAATTCCTGCTTGTGTCTGCCTAGCATCGCTCCCTGGATCTCGACGGCTGAGTGGAGAGGATCCGAAGTCGCTGGGTCCATTCTTGGTCGGATTCTTCTGTTATGGTGCGTGAATGAGGACCCAAAAGCGAATTAACAAACAGAGTACTTTAATGACGAACATACGTGGGCTCAGATGGGCAGGTAGATTCCGACAGGACAGGACAAGGTTGCAGCACACACGATGATAGTCTGGTTCAGGCATGAGACACACAAACAAACAAACAAGAATCCGACAAGGACAGGAGCAGAAACAGAGACAGATATAGGGACCTAATCAGAGGGAAAAAGGGAACAGGTGGGGAACTGGGTGACGAGGTAGTTAGGAGGAGACAGGGCACAGCTGGGGAAAAGAGGGGGAGAAAAGGTAACATAACAACGACCAGCAGAGGGAGACAGGGTGAAGGGAAAGGACAGAGACAAGACAACATGACAGTACATGACAGCCCTTCTTTGGACACTGCATTCTCTAACCTCCAGCCGAGCTTCAATGCCATACAACTCTCGTTCCGTGGCCTCCAACTGCTCTTAACTGCAAGTAAAACTAAATGCATTCTCTTCAACCGATCGCTGCCCGCACCTGCCTGCTCGTCCAGCATCACTACTCTGGACGGTTCTGACTTAGAATATGTGGACAATTACAAATACCTAGGTGTCTGGTTAGACTGTAAACTCTCCTTCCAGACTCACATTAAGCATCTCCAATCCAAAATGAAATCTAGAATTGGCTTCCTATATCGCAACAAAGCATTCTTCACTCATGCTGCCAAACATACATCCTACCGATTCTTGACTTCAGCGATTTCATTTATAAAATAGCCTCCAACACTCTACTCAGCACTCCGTTTGGACGCTCCTCTACTCATCAAGCAAAAAATGACAATAACAGAGGGGGTGTTTCCCCTAATGAAAATGTCATGTTTTAAATAGATATATTTTTAAACCTTTTTTTCTTTTATTGGTAGTTACAGTCTTGTCCCATCGCTGCAACTCCCATATGGACTTGGGAGAGGTGAAAGTCGAGAGCCATGCGTCCTCTGAAACACGACCCTGCCAAGCCTCATTGCTTCTTGACAAACTACTCGCTTAACCCGGAAGCCAGCCACACCAATGTGTAGGCGGAAACACCGTATAACTGGTGACAGAAGTCAGCGTGCATGCGCCCGGCCCTCCACAAGTAGTTGCTAGAGCAAGATGGGACAAAGACATCCCAGCCAGCCTAACCCGGACAACTCTGGGCCAATTATGTGCCGCCTCATGGGTCTCCCGGTCGCGGCTGGCTGTGACACAGCCAGGGATCCACCCGGGTAGGTAGTGACGCCTCAAGCGTTGCGATGTAGTGCCTTAGATCTCTGTGCCACTCGGGAGGCTGCAGATTCCATCTTTAAGGGAGATGTTTTATTCCATGCTTTCATGGTAACACATTACAACCTTGAGACTGCATTTGCTATTCACAATGAATTATTTAGCTTGCCAACATGAGCTAACAACAGCTGATTCAAAGGGGATGTGTCGGATTTGAAAATGCTTCCGCAATAGTGAGCTGAGAGGATACACTTATGCTTCTTTCGGTGGGAGAGAGAGGAGGAAGAGGGGAGGAAAAGTGGAGGAGGACACTCTTCCATTTGCCTAGTAATGAATTTACACTCTCCTCAACCACTTTCGGTTTCCAGGTCATAGAGGAGAGGTGAGGAGGATGGAGGAGTGGAGGAGAGGACCGACTTTTGCCCAATTTATAATCTCCCTAGGTACGAGCATGCCAAGGCCAGCTACAGGCTCATGTCCATGTCTCCTCAGAGGTCCGCTGGCCTGACCCCTCATGGATTAGCTGTCCAAGTAAATGAAGCCAATTAGGAACCTCCCTCTCACCTCACAACTGGGGCCACGAGTGAACGCCTCAATGTGTTCACTGGCGGAGAGAGGAGGCGAACAGGGAATTAGATTCCCCCACCTCATTGTCTAAGACATGCACACTGGAGGGAGGGAAGTGTGTGTGTGTGTGTGTCTGTGTGTGTGTGTGTGTGTTTGTGTGTGTGCATGTGTGTGTGTGAGAGAGGGTATAGATGGGGGTCTGTGTGTGGGGATGGGGGGGGGGGGGGGGGTTGGGGGGAGTACACAATATGAAGCTTTTGATGGAAGCTTGATGAAAATTGTTGTAATACCAGCCCCTGATGTTTTTGAAAATTATGCATCATTCAATGATTTGCATGAAAATTAAGGTAAATCAGGATAACATCGAAGACAGTTCGATATAAGGAGTGCACTAATACAATGTTATCATTGAGAGGGTAGACACAGATTGGAATGCACATGATTTTGCAAACACACGCTTCCTTTCTAGCTCAATGCTTAGTTTGGTGAATACAGTATTTCCTGTCTTTTGGAGCACTGATGGATACAGAATTTGTCGCACGGTGAAATAAATTGTTCCGGCATTTTGGGATTTCCGAGGCTAGTTGGGGAAATATGCAGACATAACATGGAAATACAAGCTCATCCAGGTTTAAACAACAAATAACAGGTGACTGTTAAAGACTTAACCTGAGAGGATTATTTCAGGGGATTTATTTAAAACAATGTGCCACTAACCAAGTATGGTGCTTACCTTCAACAGATGTTACAGTTTCATTGGATTTTGCCTGGGGAGTTTACAGAGATGACACTCCAACACCCAGCTGCATGTTCACAGCAGATATCGTATGATATTATTACTTAACTTAGTTCATCCATTAGGATCAGAATAGTTTTCAATGAAAGGGGCGAGAGATCCTTTGAGAAACTGAGAGATGCAAATTCTCAATCCCTGACGACTACAAACTTTGAGTGGAGGAAGATTTTTGTGAGAGGTTATAGTGAGATTTGGCAGCAAGAGCATGTTTGATCTATTTGGTTGGGTTTGCAGGCCTATTTGTCAGAGATGCTAATCCCTGGGTTCGAGGGCCTTATCGATTTTATAAAACGTTTGCCAACATATTTATAAAAATATTAATAACATGTTTTGATTAAAAACATTATTTGAACGAGTAAATTCATTTTTGCATTCTCAGGTTTTGTTAAGGGCTGCCAATAACTCACACCGATGGCCACTCACAGCCATTAGTTCCCTTGTCTCCGGGCCTTCATCGGATAACTTTTGCATTCTGAAGTTGCTACCTAAACAGGCTGGTCGTTAGTTATTTTCTCATGTTTTGACCCAGTCGTTAATTCTAATCATACTATTCATTCAACGTTGCTATGATAAACAAATTAATAAGTTCAATAAATAATGATTTAGTAAATAGACAATAGGCCTACTTAGGCCGCACTGCACTGGTAAAATTAATGGAATTCTGTTTACGGTTTCCATGGTGAATTATTAGTTTCATGTTCATTCTTGGGCTAGCTAGCCTACTAGCAAGGGAGAGATCGCATTTGTAAAATTATACAGTACATTGTTGCAGAGGCAGACAGTTACAGTTTTACAACCCCCAACTGTTGGAAAACAAATATTAGCATGGAAAAATAATATTCAGATGTTTTTTTCCCGAGCGACATGAAGTTTCTGAATTTCCTGCCTGGGCTGCAGGACAGTGGAATTCTGAGATTAAAACATCATGGTATTTTGCTGTAGTTGTTGTTCACATATCAACCAATCAGCATCCAAGATCCAAACAATCCATTTTATAATGTGCAGTTACATATGCATATAGGGGCAATTTAAGATAGTATTACGAGGCAATGTATTGTGAGAAGTAATGGTGTATTGTTGACACTTAAATCTCGAAAGATTTCTAACATTTTGAAGGGCTTTGTTTGAGGGTCTTAGATTATTTGCTACTGTTTGTGTCTCTCTTTATGTGTATGGTTTTAAAAAGCATAGGTAATAATACTCAGTGTATAAAATTCTGGTTGATAAATCTCCTTTTCCTTTATAGAAATAAGCATTAATCACGCTTGTGCAGTGGCTAACGTTCAAGGCCTAGGAATGATTCTTCCTGCCTGTCTCTATCCATAAAAATCACAGATTTTTCTGTTCGTTATTGCATTTAAAACTTTTTTTTTACCAACAATCATTACGTTTTTTACAATTAAATACATGCATGTAATTGATGCTGTGAGCGTTGTGATCTCATATGGGCTATACAGCAAGGTTTATTATCCAATTCAGCAATCAACACGTAATAAAGAGTACATGATTATCTTGCAACCAAGTTCATTCCTAAACCACTGCCTGAGTCCATCCATCCTTTCTTATCTGTATTTGTACATCAGTGAACATACACATTCCATGTATCCAATATCCGATGTGTGTGTCAACCTATGTGTGTGTGTGTTGTGGCATTATAGCGCAGTAACGCGGGGCCCGGGGACGTGTTCTGTCGTCCCCCAGACACTTCCATCCCTGTAATTAGTGTCTCTCTGCCTTTAATGACACATGATTTTAATGCAGAGCAGTTTCCACTCTAGGGCAGCATGGCGCTGCCGATGCTGCCTTCCTGGGGGAAATCATAAACTGCTAATTAAGTAATGGCCTCAAATCCACTTTTTCCCATCATCAGCACATTAGAAAGAGAGACTCGCAGGGACAGTGGACTTTTAATAACTTTTTAAAACAGGTGTGGATGGGGAAGGATGGCGGTTGGCCTGGTGCCATTGGACCTTAGGGAGATAGTGCCCTGAGAGAAGTTTCTTATCGGAAGGGAAGTTGAGAGTGAGTCATAAAAAGTTGGGCCCCTCATGGGACCAAAGGGAGATAGTGAAGTATGGAAGAGAGAATTGTTTTGTGTAAACATGTGCATAAGGCGAGGGAATGCAACATCTGGTCTGACAGACAGGCGACAGCACGATAAATGTTTGTCTTATAGCCAAAACATAGCAAGTGCTACAAAATACAGGTACTGTTAAGAACATGAAGGTGGAACAGATATTTGTATTACTATAGTAGCATCGAAGAAGTCCCAGAGATCGTCTCAAAGCCACGGTGACAGTGTCTCCACTTTTCACCAGTAATGGGCCTAAAAGTATAAAAGTGTGTCCTACACTCAAAATGCTGCCTTAAATGCAGCGAATAGAATTGTCAAGATACAGGAAAAACTCCCTTTACACAACCAACAAATTAAATATCCTGTTGTGCTAACAGAAATGGGCCACAGCATAATGTCTAAATGAGCTAATTTAGCATATAAACCCAGTACATAATCAACAGATAATTTCCTTTGTGTCAGACGACCTGTCACTTAGTGTTTTACTAAACCTTATATTTTCTCTGCCAATAATATATGTTCCAAAGTCATTTGTAATCATTTTCAAAATGGATATGCCCCCACAGTGTAATTTCGTATCAAGATCATTTATGGTTCGTTTAACGTCAATATCTGCTAAATGAAGTATGATGAGAACCTCTTATTCCCATGGAAGCCGTTGAAATCGCTAGCGATTTTCTGTCTTCCTCCCAGCGTCTTAACATCATCTAAAATCCCACTGTAGCATTCCATTTATTATCCGTACACAATCCAATTACTTGTTTATTTCTCCCCATTGTTTGCTTGCATGGGAACAATTGGATACACTGTTGTTGTGGTAAATGCCGGAATCTATATTTTCAGCCATTTACCACATTTCCTAACAGGTTCAAAGTTGTCTGTGGGATTTATTGTGGAATACATTATGTTCATACAAAAGAAAAATGTATTTGAATTGGGAGTTATATAAGCCTGTGCAAATATTGTGGCGAGTGAGTATTTTATTAAACAGTTTATTTCGGGGGATTTTAGCTCATGTAAATATTGATGATTGATATTTAATCAGTGGACGCTTTTGTCCAAATGGCACCCTGCTATACACTTTTTCACACAGTGGTGAAAAGTAGTGCACTATAAGAAATAGGGTGCCATTTGCGACGCACACTTTTTTACAACAGATAAAAGAGTGACCTTGTCTGAGACAGTCTATGGCCAATGCTTCATTGCTTTAACATGATGAGTTCAATTGAGTTGGGCACCTCTGTCAGAAATTATTCTAAATGTATCACCACATAGTGGGAATCTGAGATATTTGATGAGTGGTGATTAAGTAGGGGTTATGAGGACCTCCTCTATACTGTGCCTCTTCTATTAGACATTAACCTAAGGCAATGTTATTGGCCTGTGGAGAAGCTTGTGTAGCCCTGGGTTTAATATCTCCATGCAATCTCACATGCCAGTCCCTGAGTTATTAGTAACCACCATCAGACCTGGGTTCAAATCATATTTTGAGCCCCACCATTCTGGCACCGCAGGCAGGCTCAAGCAAATACTATTTGAAATTAAGTCTGTTCATTTTTAGTATTGTTTAGGATATCAATAATAACACGTTCATGGCTACCAGAGAATCCAAATGCATGTCTCCCATTACATATGGAAGAGTTGATATGGAATACTAGTTTTGTTAGTGTAACGGCCGTTGGTGGAAGAAGGTGAGGACCAAAGCGCAGCACGTGTTAATCATTTATTAAATAGAACTGAACACTAAATACAAAGTAACAAAAAGAACAACCGAAACAGCTCCATCAGGTACAAAACAGAAAGCAACTACCCACAAAACCCATGTGGCCAAGAGCTACCTAAGTATGGTTCTCAATCAGAGACAACGACAGACAGCTGTCCCTGATTGAGAACCATACCCGGCCAAAAACAAAGAAATACAAAAATATAGAAAAAGGAACATAGAATGCCCACCCTAGTCACACCCTGACCTAACCAAAATAGAGAATAAAAGCCTCTCTATGGCTAGGGCGTGACAGTTAGTACTCACATATTAGTTATCAACTCATCTCTCATTGAAAATATTGTTATATTAAATCAGAGGATTCACAATCTATGTAGATCTCCACTACAGTATGAAATAGTCTTTCCAGGCTGTGGGACTTGGGTAGCACATTGTGTTATTGGAATCCACAGCTCCAGCTGGAGATATACACACTGTTCTCCCCTCTGACTTTTATTTGGTCAATAATGTTTGTCATACATCTAAGTGTACCGATGTCAGTTGTGACATAATACCACACCGTTCTTAAGATTCCAACCGCATGCACGCTTAGAAGTCAGGTTTGGGGAAAAGTCCGAAAATGTAGCAGCTTCAGTGTGTCACGCACACATATTGAAGGTCCAATGCAGATGTTTTTTTTTACCTCTATATCAAATCATTTCCGGGTACCTTACTTTCTCAATAAATAATTTTGCAAGGACTGTCTGTGAGTGGTCTGAATAGGGAAGGGAAAACTGAAAACTAGCTATTATTGGCAGAAATGTTTGGAATCCTCTTTCTTATTGGTATATTAACTAACTGCAGATGTCATCAGGCAGGCCAAAACTCCATCTCACAAAAACAGGTTGAAATTTAAGACTGTCTTTTCAAACAGCTCTTAAACTAAAAGGGCATTTTTGTAATTTATCATCTTATCCAGAGCAATTTACAAGAGCAATTAAATGTAAGTGCCTTGCTCAAGGGCACCTCAGATTTTTCACCTAGTTGGCTGGAGGATACGAACTTGCGACCATTAGGTTACTGGCCAAATGCTCTTAGAAGCTAGGCTACCTGCCACCCCACAGTATTATTCCAACCTCATAGTGTGGAAATATATGTAAAACACAGAAAAATCACGTTTATGGCTGCATTGGGTCTTTAACGGATGATTGTTTGACTGTCGGAACGGTAGTGAATCCAACTAAAATAACATGAACCTGTACCTTTCCTTCTCTAACAATCTGCATTCATCTCTGTGGGTTTCTACCTTTGTGTGGAGTTATTTTCGGAATCTTGTTTTGTATAATTTGAGCCAGAAGGGAGGAAGCAAGTGTCTGGGCCATTTCCCACCCTCTCTCGCTCTCTCTCTCTTCTCGCTCTGTCTCTCTCTCTCTGTCTATCCGTCTCTCTGGCTCTCTCATTTTCAATTTAAGGGGCTTTATTGGCATGGGAAAGACATGTTTACATTGCCATAGCAAGTGAAATAGATAATAAACAAAAGTGAAATAAACAATAAAAATGAACACTAAACATTACACTTACAAAAGTTCCAAAATAATAAAGACATTTCAATGTCATAATGTATATATACAGTGTATATATACTATATACAGTGTTGTAATGATGTGCAAATAGTTAAAGTACAAAAGGGAAAATAAATAAACATAAATATAGGTTGCATTTACAATGGTGTTTGTCTTCACTGGTTGCACTTTTCTTTTGGCAATAGGACACAAATGTTGCTACTGTGATTGAACACTGTGGTACTTCACCAAATAGATACGGGAGTTTATCAAAATTGGATTTGTTTTTGAATTCTTTGTGTGTCTGTGTAATCTGAGGGAAATATGTCTCTAATATAGTCATACATTTGGCAGGAGGTTAGGAAGAGCAGCTCAGTTTCCACCTAATTTTGTGGGCAAAGTGCACATAGCCTATTTTCTCGAGAGCCAGGTCTGCCTTTGGTGACCTTTCTCAATAGCAAGGCTATGCTCACTGAGATTTCCTTAATTTTGGGTCAGTCATAGTGGTAAGGTATTCTGCCACTGTCTACTCTCTGTTTAGGGCCAAATATCATTATAGTTTGCTCTGTTGTTTTCTAAATTCTCTCTCTCCTGCCTCTGTGTGTAACGGTTATCTTCGGTGGAAGGAGAGGAGGACCAAAGCGCAGCGTGGTAAGTGTTCATGATCATATTTATTTAAACTCAGAACACTAAACAAAATAACAAAGAGAATGAAACAAAACCTAAACAGTTCTGTAAGGTGACAAAAAACACTAAACAGAAAATAATCACCCACAAAACACAGGTGGGAAAAGGCTACCTAAGTATGATTCTCAATCAGAGACAACGAACGACACCTGCCTCTGATTGAGAACCATACTTGGCCAAACACGTAGAAAATATAACATAGAAAAAAGGACATAGACAACTCACGCCCTGACCAAACTAAAACAAAGACATAACATAGGAACTAAGGTCAGAACGTGACACTGTGACTCCCCACATGTTTATAATACTCAGTGTGCATTTGTTTTATTTTGAAACTAAATATTCATATATATCACACCAGGTATCTTAATAAATCTTGTCGTATCATAATTAGTTATTAGCAGAGATACTGCTTAAGCTCTTGATTTGTGAGGATCTCTTGGGACTCGCCCTAATTTTGAGTTGGAGGAGGGAGGCCTAGAATAATGGGGATGAGGCTGGGGGAGCAATATAAAATCCCCCCACTGTAATTACTGTCCTGTAGCGCTCAAATGTTTCTGTTACAGCTACACATCTTACGTTCCATCACAACTTTTTAGTTCAACGTTTAAACAACGAACTGTTAGCAAAAACATATGGCTCATCCAGGCATGTAAACATGTACACAACATGGTCAAAAGTATGTGGACACATGCTCTTTGGACATCTCATTCCAAAATCATGGGCATTAATATGGGCATTAATCTGGGAAGGCTTTCCACTAGATGTTGGAACATTGCTGCGGGGACTTGCTTCCATTCAGCCACAAGAGCATTGGTTAGGTTGGGTACTGATGTTGGGCGATTAGGCCTGGATGGACCTCGCTTTGTACACGGGGGCATTGTCACGCTGAATCAGGAAAGGGCCTTCCCCAAACTGTTGCCACAAAGTTTGAAGCACATAATCATCGAGAATGTATGCTGTAGGGTTAAGATTTTTCTTCACTGGAACTAAGGGGCCTAGACCTCACCATGAAAAACAACCCCAGACCATTAGTTCTCTTCCACCAAACTTTACAGTTGGCACTATGCATTGGGGCAGGTAAGCGTTCTCCTGGCATCTGTCAAACCCAGATTTGTCCGTCAGACTGCCAGATGGTGAAGCGTGATTCATCACTCCAGAGAACGTGTTTCCACGTCTCCAGAGTCCAATGGAGGCGACCTTCCACCACTCCAGCCGACGCTTGACATTGCACATGGGTCATCTTCAGCTTCTCGGCCATGGAAAAGCATTTCATGAAGCTCCCAATGAACAGTTCTTGTGCCGACGTTTGGAACTCAGTAGTGAGTATTGCAGACGATTTTTACATGCTAAGCGCTTAAACCACTGGCTCCTGGTCATCTATAAGTCTTTGCTAGGTAAAGCTCTGCCTTATCTCAGCTCACTGGTCAACATAACCCGTAACCTGTGCTACAGAGGGTATATCTCACTGGTCATCCCCAAAGCCAACACCTCTTTGGTCGCCTTTCCTTCAATTTCTCTGCTACCAATGACTGGAATGAATTGCCTAAATCGCTGAAATTTAGTATCTCCCTCACTAACTTTAAGCATCAGCTATCTGAGCAGCTCACCGATTGCTGCAGCTGTACACAGCCCATCTGTAAATAGCCCATCCAACTACCTTCCTCATCACCATATTGTTTTTATTTATTTATTTATTTATTTATTTATTTTTTTTTGCACTTTTGCACACCAGTATTTCGACTTGCACATCATCATCTGCACATCTATCACTCCAGTATTAATTTGCTAAATTGGAATTACTTTGCTACTATGGCCTATTTATTGCCTTACCTCCTTACTCCATTTGCACACACTGTATATAGATTTTTCTATTGTTATTGACTGTACTTTTGTTTATCCCATGTGTAACTCTGTGTTGCTGTTTTTTGTCGCACTGCTTTGCTTTATCTTGGCCAGGTCGCAGTTGTAAATGAGAACTTGTTCTCAACTGGCCTACCTGGTAAAATAGAGGTGAAATAAAAAATAAAAAAAATCACTTGGCGGTCCCGTTCTGTGAGCTTGTGTGGCCTTCCACTTCTCGACTGAAACATTGTCGTCCCAAGATATTTCCACTTCACAATAACAACACATACAGCCCTAACAAGGCACAAATTCGACAAACTGACTTGTTGGAAAGGTGGCATACTATGACGGTGCCATGTTGGAAATCACTGAGCTCTTCGTGTACGGGCCATTCTACTGCAGATGTTTGTTTTTGGAGATGGCGTCGCTGTGTGCTCAATATTATACTCCTGTGAGCAACAAGTTTATCTGAAATAAACAAATCCACTAATTAGAAGGGGTGTCCACATACTTTTGTGTACATTCATCAGTCCCTAAATTGTAGGTAGCCTACCTTATGGGAACTTGTGTGTAGTTTAATCAAAGCCTGCTCAAATTTATTTATATAGCCCTTTGTACATCAGCTGATATCTCAAAGTGCTGTACAGAAACCCAGCCTAAAACCCCAAACAGCAAGCAATGCAGGTGTAGAAGAACGGTGGCTAGGAAAAACTAGGAAGAAACCTAGAGAGGAACCAGGTTATGAGGGGCGGATAGCCGCAGGCCGAACAGTTGAAACTGGAGCAGCAGCACGGCCAGGTGGACAGGGGACAGCAAGGAGTCATCATGTCAGGTAGTCCTGAGGCATGGTCCTAGGGCTCAGGTCCTCCGAGAGAGAGAAAGAGAGAAAGAGAGAATTAGAGAGAGCATACTTAAATTCACACAAGACACCGGATAGTACTCCAGATATAACAAACTGACCCTAGCCCCCGATACATAAACTACTGCAGCATAAATACTGGAGGCTGAGACAGGAGGAGTCAGGAGACACTGTGGCACCATCCGATGACACCCCCGGACAGGGCCAAACAGGAAGGATATAACCCCACCCACTTTGCCAAAGCACAGCCCCCACACCACTAGAGGGATATCTTCAACCACCAACTTACCATCCTGAGACAAGGCAGAGTATAGCCCACAAAGATCTCCGCCACGGCATAACCCAAGGTGGGACGCCAACCCAGACAGGAAGTTCACATCAGTGATTCAACCCACTCAAGTGACGCACCCCTCCTAGGGACGGTATGAACGAGCCCTAGTAAGCAAGTGACTCAGCCCCTGTAATAGGGTTAGAGGCAGAGAATCCCAGTGGAAAGAGGGGAACCGGCCAGGCAGAGACAGCAAGGGCGGTTCGTTGCTCCAGAGCCTTTCCGTTCACCTTCACACTTCACACTCAATCATATGACCCACTGAAGAGATGAGTCTTCAGTAAAGACTTAAAGGTTGAGACCACGTTTGCGTCTCTCACATGGGTAGGCAGACCATTCCATAAAAATGGAGCTCTATAGGAGAAAGTCCTGCCTCCAGCTGTTTTTATGTAGTAATTATGATCAAATGTTTTGGTTCTAGTCAGGATTCTAGCAGCCATATTTAGCACTAACTGAAGTTTATTTAGTGCTTTATCCAGGTAGCCGGAAAATAGAGCATTGCAGTAGTCTAACCGAGAAGTGACAAAAGCATGGATTAATTTTTCTGCATCATTTTTGGACAGAAAGTTTCTGATTTTTGCAATGTTACGTAGATGGAAAAAATCTGTCCTTGTAACACTCTTGATATGTTCTTCAAAAGAGAGATCAGGGTCCAGTGTAACGCCGAGGTCCTTCACAGTTTAATTTGAGACGACTGTACAACCATTAAGATTAATTGTCAGATTCAACAGAAGAGCTCTTTGTTTCTTGGGACCTAGAACAAGCATCTCTGTTTTCTCCGAGTTTAAAAGTAGAAAGTTTGCAGCCATCCACTTCCTTATGTCTGAAACACATGCTTCTAGCGAGGGCAATTTTGGGGCTACACCATGTTCCATTGAAATGTACAGCTGTGTGTCATCCGCATAGCAATGAAAGTGAACATTATGTTTTCGAATGACATCTCCAAGAGGTAAAATATATAGTGAAAACAATAGTGGTCCTAAAACGGAACCTTGAGGAACACCGAAATTTACAGTCTATTTGTCAGAGGACAAACCATTCACAGAGACAAACTGATATCTTTCCGACAGATAAGATCTAAACCAGGCCAGAACAAGTCCGTGTAGACCAATTTGGGTTTCCAATCTCTCCAAAAGAATGTGGTGATCGATGGTATCAAAAGCAGCACTAAGGTCTAGGAGCACGAGGACAGATGCAGAGCCTCGGTCTGATGTCATTAAAAGGTCATTTACCACCTTCACAAGTGCAGTCTCAGTGCTATGATGGGGTCTAAAACCAGACTGAAGCATTTCGTATACATTGTTTGTCTTCAGGAAGGCAGTGAGTTGCTGCGCAACAGCCTTTTCTAAAAATGTTGATAGGAATGGAAGATTCGACATAAGCCGATAGTTTTTTATATTTTCTGGGTCAAGGTTTGGCTTTTTCAAGAGAGGCTTTATTACTGCCACTTTTAGTGAGTTTGGTACACATCCGGTGGATAGAGAGCTGTTTATTATGTTCAACATAGGAGGGCCACGCACAGGAAGCAGCTCTTTCAGTAGTTTAGTTGGAATAGGGTCCAGTATGCAGCTTGAAGGTTTAGAGGCCATGATTATTTTCATCATTGTGTCAAGATATATAGTACTAAAACACTTGAGTGTCTCTCTTGATCCTAGGTCCTGGCAGAGTTGTGCAGACTCAGGACAACTGAGCTTTGAAGGAATACGCAGATTTAAAGAGGAGTCCGTAATTTGCTTTCTAATAATCTAATAATCATGATATTTTCCTCAAAGAAGTTCATGAATTTATTACTGCTGAAGTGAAAGCCATCCTCTCTTGGGGAATGCTGCTTTTTAGTTAGCTTTGCGACAGTATCAAAAAGGAATTTCGGATTGTTCTTATTTTCCTCAATTAAGTTAGAAAAATAGGATGATCGAGCAGCAGTAAGGGCTGTTCGATACTGCACGGTACTGTCTTTCCAAGCTAGTCGGAAGACTTGCAGTTTGGAAGTCTACTCTTGGGCTAAGAGTGTTTCTTGATTCAGTTATGCATTTCCCCCACTTACGGTTAAGAGATGGGGAATCTGATTCTAGATCTGTACATATGGGAAATTTCATCCTGGAGCGTGTCTGTGACTGTTCTGTGGATTGGATCACAATGATCATCAGTACGGTGTCCATATTAGGACTTTAACGGCCTAATCAGCAGAAGACGCATGTCTCTGCTTTTGCTGTGACTTGTCCTGCTCGTAATTCTGCCTTGCTGTGAGGGTCTCTAGTGAATCTGCTTTCAACCTAGGGCTCTAATGCATAACAAACAAATTAATTAAGAATTCAGGTCAAACCTAGTGCAGCAGTCTTTTCAACTGTTGTTAGCATCTCGAAACATTTGAGCTGTCATGTTAGTTGTGTGTCTATTTGTACCTGCTCCAGTGGGCACCGATTCTGCCTCAGCTCATGCAGAAAGAATCTTTGATTCCCTTAACACATGCCATGATATAAGACATATATTATTTATAGTGGTGATTCCTTCTAGTCATTTGAACAGGTGTCGTGACAGGTGTTTTATCCTCTCTGTGAGCAGCTAGCCCCAATTATGTTGTTTTAGTTCATTATAATACATGTAAACATTTGCATTTGTTGTTGTTTAATTCATTTTTTCTCGAGAAAGAGCCCATTACTCACAATTGCAATATTATCATGTTAATTAATTAATCCATATTCCATTAAGTACATTAGAATAATATTTTCCTTATCCTAAAGCCTGATACAAAGGTTTGCGTGACAACTCAAACTTAATTCTTTCCACTGCTCTATCATTCCCTAGATACTTCGGTCTGAGGCTGCCATCGTTGAAGTCGTTTGTGGTGACGTCAAAATGAGGGGTTTTGTACAAAACAAAGTAAACATTGATTGGATCATCTCTAACCAATCCGAGTAGCAAAGCAAATTATGAATTTTCAAAATTCCTTTTTTACCCATGTGTGTTCTGGCTCTGGCCCAACCCATCGGTTTCTGGGACGAACCAGAATGGTCGGAATGTTTTTCCCTTCTAGAAATTGTCGCCAAGACTTATTGCGAAGAAGAAATGAACGTCCGTGGGCGTGGCGTAGCTTGGCAGGCAAATTAAAGGTCATCAGATGGTCATCGTTTCAAGGCCTGACGATGGCAGATCAATAGCTAGGATTGGTTGAAGTCCCAGGCCTGGTTTTATGTTTAACCTTTATTTTACTAGGCAGGTCAGTTAAGAACAAATTCTTATTTTCAATGACAGCCTAGGAACAGTGGGTTAACTGCCTGTTCAGGGGCAGAACGACAGATTTGTACCTTGTCAGCTCAGGGATTTGAACTTGCAACCTTTCAGTTACTAGTCCAACACTCTAACCACTAGGCTACCCTTCCGCCCCAAGTGATGAAATGTGGAACTGAACTGGCAACTGGAGGACAGCTGGTTTCAGATCAAAGCTACCATTCACTACCAATGTGTCGTTGGGAAAGGCACTTAACCCCTCAAATGCTGCTGGAGCGCTGTACTGCGGTTGACCCTGTATCTGTGTTGTCTATGAAGTCTAGGGGGAGTTCGGGGCTTGTAGCAGAACAAAAGACAAAATGTGTTTCGCAAGATGGACAGTAGTTCATAATATTCTATGTTTTTTAGCATCTTCATGGGTAAATACCATCTTAGTTAAATAAAGGTTCAATTTAAAATGTACTAAAATAATCATTTAAGTGTCTATTGGATTTCATGAAAAAAAAAAAACATAAATAAATAAAATGATTGGTATTTCTCTCTGTTCAACGTATACTCAGTGTCCCAAGAGTCTATACTGTTAAAGCCGTCGAGTTATTTATTCTTGCTATTTGTTCATTTTATAGAAACAACCAATATGAAACGATGCTAAGGCCTTCAGATTTTCTATTGGATTATAAATTACATTTTCACTATCTGCCCACACATTATTAACATTTATTAAAATGCAGACTATACTGTCAAAACTAAATCGCACCAATATGTGTTTGTGAACCTATAAGGGCAAAAGGTGAGACCCAAATGCAGACATAGGAGGCAGATGGTTGAGCTCCGACATTTATTATACCAAAAGGGGTAGGCAAAAGGCAGATCGGGGACAGGCGAGAGTTCATAAACCAGGTCAGAGTCCAAACAGTACCAGGCGATAGGCAGGTTCGAGGTCAGGACAGACAGGGATTCAGTGAACAGGTCTGAGTCAAACAGTACAAGGGAATAGGCAGGCTCGAGGTCAGAACAGGCAGAGTGGTCAGGCAGGCGGATACGGCGTCAGGACAGGCAAGGGTCAAAACCAGGAGGGCTAGGAAAAAACAGAGACTGGGAAAAATAGGAGCTAGGAGAAACGCTGGTTGACTTGGCAAAACAAGACGAACTGGCACAGAGAGACAGGAAACACAGGGATAAATACACCGGGGAATAATGGAGAAAACAGGAGACACCTGGATGTGTGTGGAGACAATCACAAAGACAGGTGAAACAGATCAGGGCGTGACAGAACCAGACTATTCTCGTACATCTGTTAATATTAGAGAAAGAGAGTTTTGTAGCTAATTCAGGGAGTTACGCCAAGAGATGTTGAGTTAGGGAGAGCATGTTCCCACTCTTCTCTATACCAAGTCCCTCTACCATTGCCTCAATGCTGCCGTACCACTGACATCAATGTAGCCAATTCAGGGGGTTGCCCGTACCTGAACTCGAAACTGGGTCCAGCAACTATCAACCCAACACCTCAGCTGATACACCAAGAGATCCTCTTGGTGAGATCGCTAGATATTGGGTTAAGTCACTACAGTATGCTTGGACATAGACTCCATCCATCTACTACAAATACTATGTACGTGATATTGACCCCATGTCAATTTGAGGCTAATGACATAAGAATCTGTGACTGTTCTTGCAAATCCAATATGCAGGCCCAACAGTGTTAATTTACAGTGCTATACTGAGTGTACAAAACATTAAGAACACCTGCTCCTTCCATGACATAGACTGACCAGGTGAATCCAGGTGAAAGACATGATCCTTTTTGATACCACCTGTGTAATGGAAAAATAGAGAGAGTGAACAAATGTGAACAATGATGGGCCAGTGATGCCAATGTTGAAGATACGTCTAGCGACTTGTTGGTACCGAGGCCCAGCGAGATGACTCAATCCCGATTTATGGCATTGTTTAAATGTCAGATCATCTCTGGGCTATCACAGGGGTCAAACATACCTTGTCTGTGGCAATCGTGACGAAGAGACATTCCCACAGAAGTCCTAGGATCACTGAAGCTAGGAGAGGTGTAGACTAATGAAACTTGAATTGACTAAATTAATCTACGGGATTGATGTCCCTAAACCGGGACAGTTGTTGCTCAATATGCAATAACTTGACTAGAATGATGTTGTAAATAACAGCCAATTCCGGGACATAGATATGTCTTAATTGGGCAGAAAGCTTAAATTCTTGTTAATCTAACTGCGGTGTCCAATTTGCAGTAGCTATTAGAGAAAAAAAAGACCATCCTAATGATTGAAGATCGTGCACAACACCATAGTGCCCCACCCCAGTGGGATATATCCACTGAATACCATTATGGGCCTATAGCCTTCACATAATAATAAAGTCAGATAGCAGATCTTATTAGGGTCATAGACCATCTACACCAGGTATTCAGAGTTTTTTTTTCTCACATTTTCAAACAGTCCATTTACAGTGCCTTGCGAAAGTATTCGGCCCCCTTGAACTTTGTGACCTTTTGCCACATTTCAGGCTTCAAACATAAAGATATAAAACTGTATTTTTTTTGTGAAGAATCAACAACAAGTGGGACACAATCATGAAGTGGAACGACATTTATTGGATATTTCAAACTTTTTTAACAAATCAAACACTGAAAAATTGAGCGTGCAAAATTATTCAGCCCCCTTAAGTTAATACTTTGTAGCGCCACCTTTTGCTGCGATTACAGCTGTAAGTCGCTTGGGGTATGTCTCTATCAGTTTTGCACATCGAGAGACTGACATTTTTTCCCATTCCTCCTTGCAAAACAGCTCAAGCTCAGTGAGGTTGGATGGAGAGCATTTGTGAACAGCAGTTTTCAGTTCTTTCCACAGATTCTCGATTGGATTCAGGTCTGGACTTTGACTTGGCCATTCTAACACCTGGATATGTTTATTTTTTAACCATTCCATTGTAGATTTTGCTTTATGTTTTGGATCATTGTCTTGTTGGAAGACAAATCTCCGTCCCAGTCTCAGGTCTTTTGCAGACTCCATCAGGTTTTCTTCCAGAATGGTCCTGTATTTGGCTCCATCCATCTTCCCATCAATTTTAACCATCTTCCTGTCCCTGCTGAAGGAAAGCAGGCCCAATCCATGATGCTGCCACCACCATGTTTGACAGTGGGGATGGTGTGTTCAGCTGTGTTGCTTTTACGCCAAACATAACGTTTTGCATTGTTGCCAAAAAGTTCCATTTTGGTTTCATCTGACCAGAGCACCTTCTTCCACATGTTTGGTGTGTCTCCCAGGTGGCTTGTGGCAAACTTTAAACAACACTTTTTATGGATATCTTTAAGAAATGGCTTTCTTCTTGCCACTCTTCCATAAAGGCCAGATTTGTGCAATATACGACTGATTGTTGTCCTATGGACAGAGTCTCCCACCTCAGCTGTAGATCTCTGCAGTTCATCCAGAGTGATCATGGGCCTCTTGGCTGCATCTCTGATCAGTCTTCTCCTTGTATGAGCTGAAAGTTTAGAGGGACGGCCAGGTCTTGGTAGATTTGCAGTGGTCTGATACTCCTTCCATTTGAATACTATCGCTTGCACAGTGCTCCTTGGGATGTTTAAAGCTTGGGAAATATTTTTGTATCCAAATCCGGCTTTAAACTTCTTCACAACAGTATCTCGGACCTGCCTGGTGTGTTCCTTGTTCTTCATGATGCTCTCTGTGCTTTTAACAGACCTCTGAGACTATCACAGTGCAGGTGCATTTATACGGAGACTTGATTACACACAGGTGGATTGTATTTATCCTCATTAGTCATTTAGGTCAACATTGGATCATTCAGAGATCCTCACTTAACTTCTGGAGAGAGTTTGCTGCACTGAAAGTAAAGGGGCTGAATAATTTTGCACGCCCAATTTTTCAGTTTTTGATTTGTGAAAAAAGTTCGAAATATCCAATAAATGTCGTTCCACTTCATGATTGTGTCCCACTTGTTGTTGATTCTTCACAAAAAAAATACAGTTTTATATCTTTATGTTTGAAGACAGAAATGTGGCAAAAGGTCGCAAAGTTCAAGGGGGCCGAATACTTTCGCAAGGCACTGTATATTTTCCAATGGGGCTATACATTTGGATGAGGTTTTTTTCTCATCTGAGAAACCTCATTTCACTGCAAAAAATGTAATTAAACCATCTAGTGTTCAGTGAAATAACAACACAGTGTCAAATACTGTTAGCCTTGTCAAATAATTAACATCCAATCACATTAACCGTTACTCTCCTGTGGAAAGCAGTTGCAAGCAGTTGCTCTCAACGCCACTTGGGTACACTGCAGCATCAACCAAGAGGCTCTTGCTGCCAAGAGAACGCCTGACAGCTTGAAAGACATTTTAGACACCACAGTGAAAATGTTTAACTTTGTTAAAGCAAGGCCCCAGAACTCTCTTTTCTGCACTATGCAATGATATGGGCAGCAACCATGTAACGCTTTTACAACATACAGAAGGTTATCAAGGGGCAAAGTATTGACACATTTTTTTTTAAATTGAGAGACGAGCTTAAAGTTTTCGTTACTGACCATAATTTTCACTTGTCTGACCGCTTGCATGATAACGAGTTTCTCACACGACTGGCCTATCTGGGTGATGTTTATTCTCACCTGAATTATCTGAATCTAGGATTACAGGGACTCTCTGCAACTATATTCAATGTGCGTGTCACGCCATAGAGAGGCTTTTTATTCTCTATTTTGGTTAGGCCAGGGTGTGACTCGGGTGGGAATGCTATGTTATTTTTTCTATGTTTTTGTATTTCTTTGTTTTTTGGCGGTATGGTTCTCAATCAGGGACAGCTGTCTGTCGTTGTCTCTGATTGAGAACCATACTTAGGTAGCTCTTGCCCACATTTGTTTTCTGTTTAGTATTTGTATCACCTTTCAGAACTGTTTCGGTTATTCCTTTTGTTACTTTGTATTTAGTTTTCAGTTCTATTTAAAAAATGACGAACACGTACCATGCTGCATCTTGGTCCTCAGCTTCTTACTCTGAATGCCGTTACAGTGCGGGACAAAATTTGAGGCTATGGTTTAGAAGTTGGAGCTCTTCTCTGTCTGCATTAACATGGTCAACACAGTTCTTTCCATCATTGTATGATTTTTTTGTGTGCAAATGAACTCAAGCTTATGGACAATGTCAAATGTGATATGGCGAAGCACCTGAGTGAGTTGGGTGTACAATTACGCAGGTACTTTCCCGAAACAGATTACACAAAACTGGATTCATTATCCCTTTCATGCCCTGCCTCCAGTCCACTTACCAATATCTGAACAAGAGAGCCTCATCGAAATTGCAACAAGCGGTTCTGTGAATATTTAATTTAATCAGAAACCACTGCCAGATTTCTGGATTGGGCTGCGCTCAGAGTATCCTGCCTTGGCAAATCGCACTGTTAAGACACTGATGCCCTTTGCAACCACGTACCTATGTGAGAGTGGATTCTTGGCCCTCACTAGCATGAAAACCAAATACAGGCATAGACTGTGATTTAAGACTGAGACTCTCTCCAATACAACCCAACATTGCAGAGTTATGTGCATCCTTTCAAGCTCACCGTTCTCATTAACCTGTGGTGAGTTATTCACAATATTCGATAAACAAATAAGGTTTTATATGTAAGATGGTTAAATAAAGAGCAAAATTATGGATTATTATTACATTATTATTTGTGCCCTGGTCCTTTAAGAGTTCTTTGTCACTTCCCACGAGCCAGGTTGTGACACAAACTCACACTCATTCTTATGTTTAATAAATGTATTGTATAGTGTGTATGTGGTTGGCTTACAATGATGGCAAAAGCAACATTTGAGTGTGCACTGACCCTGGTGCTAGAGGGGGTACGCAGCTGGAGGTTCTGTAATTCTAATTCTCTGTGTTCCTCAGACAAAGTTAATTTTCACTATTCTACACATGAAGGGGAGGAGATGGGTTAAAGAAAGATTTTTAAGCCTTGAGACAATTGAGACATGGATTGTGTATGTGTGCCATTCAGAGGTTGAATAGGCAAGACAAAACTGAACTGGATATAGTAGTAGGTGATAGGCGTGTGTATCAAGAATGGACCACTACCCAAAGGTCATCCAGCCAACTTGACATAACTGTGGGAAGCATTGGAGTCAACATGGGCCAGCATCCCTGTGGAATGCTTTCGACGCTTTGTAAAGTCCATGCCCCAAAGAATTTAGGCTGTTCTGAGGTTAAAAGGGGTGCAACTCAATATTAGGATGGTGTTCCTAATCTTTTGTTTTTGTACACTCAGTGTACATTTGCAGATTCAACTATATCCTTTCCAGGAAGTGAAACAAACAAGTGACTTGATACCAGGATTTGAGTATCATGAAATTGTAACATTATAGGACCTTATCAAGTGAATTGGACGTATTTAACTCTTAAACACCTGAGAGACCAACACTACTAGTCGACTTGACACACAAATGACATGCAGGCTCCTAAAGGATATTTTTTTCATGTTGCGAGATTTGCAGTGTGACTTTTTATAAACCACTTTTTATTTCTTGAACATTCAAACACCCGATATCTGGCCGAGGCACAAATTACATGCATGGGCTCCTGATGGAAGAAAAGAAAAGAGTTTTGCAATGTGAAATTTTGCTAATCCACTTTGAGGGTCTCCCGGATAGGCCCTCTAATGTTTCTGGCTAATTAGACTCCCAGGGAGTTGAAGCCTGCTGCGGTTTGGGATCCCATCAGGAAGGGGAGTCAGAGTGGTATTCTCCAGGGCAGAGGGGACCTGTTATTGTGTGTCAGCTGGAGGAGATGAATGCCTCCTCTCCAGCGATGCGTGCCAACAGCCGTTGTTTCAGACCACTGATAAACTATCCTATGCTCTCCTCTGTACAACTCCCTTACCCATTCTTCAAACCCCAGTTAATCTCAGCCCCACAGAATGCCCCAGCACCACCGCAACAGTCCAGAATGATGGGGAGCAAAGTGTGTGTACTCTGTTAGCATGGGCCTGTGTATGATGGTGCATACAATGACTTTACTCTTGTGTGTGTGTACCTGTTTGTTTGTGTGTTCCCGTATGTGCACTGTCTGGATATCAGTAATTGTGCGTGCCTGCCTATATGGACAATTACATGCATTTGTGTTGCTAAACATACAAGCGTGTGCACACATGGCTACATACATTTTCATGTGTGTATATTTCTTAAAGTAAACATGTACAGTGCATTTGGAAAGTATTCAAACCCCTTGAGTTTCTCCACATTTTGTTACGTTACAGGCTCATTCTAAAATGTATTCAATAGTTTTTTCCTCATCAATCCAAATACAACACCCCATAATGATGAAGCAAAAACAGGTTTTCAATTTTTTTTGCAAATGTATTACCAAAAAACCCTGAAATCACATTTACATAAGTACTCATGCAATACTCAGTACCTTTGGTAGCAATAACAGTGTCAAGTCTTCTTGGGTATGACGCTACAACCTTGGCACACCTGTATTTAGGGAGTTTCCCATTCTTCTCTGCAGAACCTCTCAGGCTCTGTCAGGTTGGATGGGGAGTGTCGGTGCACAGCTATTTTCAGGTCTTTCGAGAGATGTCTGATAGTTTCAAGTCCGGGCTCTGGCTGGGCCATTCAAGGACATTCAGAGACTTGTCCAGAAATCACTCCTGTGTTGTCTTGGCTGTGTGCTTAGTGTGGTTGTCCTGTTGGAAGGTAAACCATTGCCCCACCATTGGGTCCTGAGCGCTCTGGAGCAGGTTTTCATCAAGGATCTCTCTGTACTTTGCTCAGTTCCTCTTTCCCTCGATCCTGACTCCCAGTCCCTGCTGCTGAAAAACATCCCCACAGCACTATGTTACCACCACCATGGCTTCCAACTGGCCACTCTACCATAAAGGCCTGAATGTTGAAGTGCTGTTCTTCTGGAAGTTTCTCCCATCTCGACAGAGGAACTATGGAGCTCGGTCAGAGTGACCATCAGGTTCTTGGTCACCTCCCTGACCAAGGTCCTTCTCCCCTGATTTCTCAGTTTGGCAGGGTGGCCAGCACTAAGAAGAGTCTTGGGTGTTCCAAATGTTTTGCATTTAAGAATGATGGAGGCCATTGTGTTCTTGGGGACCTTCAATGCTGCAGACATTTTTTCGTACCCTTCCCCAGATCTGTGCTTCGAAACAATCCTGTCTCCAAGCTCTACGGACAAGACCTCATGGCTTGGTTTTTGCTCTGACGTGCACTGTCAACTGTGGGACCTTATGAAGACGGTTAAGTGTCTTTCCAAATAATGTCCAATCAATTTAATTTACCATAGGCGGACTCTAATCAAGATATAGAAACATCTCAAGGATGATCAATGGAAAGAGGATGCACCTAAGCTCAATTTTGAGTCTCATAGCAAAGGGTCTGAATACTTATGTAAATAATGTATTTTCTTAATTTTTTGTTATTATTGGCAAATATTTCTAAAAACCTGTTTTTACTTTGTTATTATGGGGGTATGGTGTGTAGATTGTTGAGGGGAAAAAACAATTTAATCCATTTTAGAATAAGGCTGTAACGTAACAACATTTGGAAAAAGTCAAGGGGTCTGAATACTTTCAAGGGGTCTGAATATGTGCTTGTGCATTAATTTATAATCATGTGTAGCTGTGATTATAAATTAGTACATTTTTAAAGGCATTACATGCTAATTAGTTTTGGACTGAACATACAGTATAACATAAAATATGACCAATAGGCTTTTTGTGGTATTGGAATGCTGAACCGAGCTCGCCTCATAACAATAACAGCTAAATGAAATTGTGTGTCCATTAATTACTATGTTCTTTTTCTTCCCTGTGTGTGTTTTTTGCAATGCTAATTACGTTATAAAATTACATTGGCAGCCATGCCTGAAAGTAGACCTCATCAAATCCACACCAGTGTTAATGATGCCTGTTGTCACACAAAGATATCTGGCAGAGAAAAAAAAGAAGACCTCACTGTCATAAAAAAAAAGCCTGAAGTCAGTTGAGAGACCATTGGAGATTCATTTTCAAGTGAAGCGCTAGCTATCACATTTCAGGATCAATATTTGTCCATATGCTGGCCCTCTCAGTTGCTCGCTATGACCCTGTTAGTGGTTGAAACTTGACCTCTGTGTGCTTTACTTACCTCTCTCATTAACCTTTGTGTAACCATTAAAACATGTGGGGAATTTGAGCCAGCAAAACACAGTGAACACAGAGCAAAGTACAAATGTCTGTGTCATGCTGGGATAGAATATGTTAGGAGGGTTGGATCTGGGGCCAAGGCCAGATGAAGTGAGCTATTGATCTAAGGTGGATTAGAGGCTCCTTTTCAGGGAATAATGTCTCCCCTCACTGATTACAGCCCTCATCAATTAACTTGGCCCGCCGCCAGAGGCATATCAAATAGCTTTAGCACTTGGCCATGAACAAAAAAAAGTCCTGTGACTGGCAACGATCTCCTACTCCTTTTTCGCCTCGATTTACTTAAAAAAACAGCGCAAGGGAGAATTTTTTGCTGAACTACACCATTCGTTAATGAGCTTTTAACCCCTGCGTGTTAAATATTTCAGTTCACTATATTTTAATTTTGAGGACTTACAGGCAATAAACCACCTAAGGAGTGAACCGTATGCCGAGCCAATTGTGGTCGGTGCAGTAGGGCTACTGATAGTAGTCAGCATAGTTCATCCAATGGAGTTAAATCCCAGGGCTCCTGAAGAAGGGGTTCCATTACCAACCAGGAACTGTAGGTTAGAAATTCAAATTTAAATGGTATATAGCAAGGTTGAATGTGAATGTGTATACTACGATGTCCATATCAAGTCTTGCTGAGAATGAGGCTGTCCAACTGTAAACAAACTAAAATGATAGAAACATGTTTTTTTACAAAAGGGTATCAGAAGTATAATGTGAGCTTCTAATCTTGCCCAGAACCTGGCTTGGTTGTGATTCCGTCAACTACCTCTTTATTATTAATGATGAAAACACTACAGATGTAGTTTAATCACAGCTCCAATTGGATGCATAATTGAAAGCCAGTCTAACCAAAGTCAGTTCCAAGCCTCTTCGGTTGGCTATTTCTCTAGATAACAAATCAACCAAAGGGTTGGATTTACTGTTCGGAAAGGAAAATTGCCATGACAGCTATATTTACTGCTATTTCCCAGAATGAGATGATGCAACCTTTAAGTCACACCACAGCAGATGGAGCTGACTTGCTGTGATGGCTCCCTCTGATTCTTGCTAACCCATTCTGTTTTGCCCAGTAATAGCTGTCGTAATAATGGCTTACCTGTTGCCAAAGTCTGGACCTAAACGCTCTGCTCCAGGCCGGATGGGTCTGTCCAGAACTCCACTGTGCCCAGTCGTCCACATGTCCAGTCACAGGTTGTGGAAATTGAGAATTATTTTACCTGTCTAGCCTCCCCTCGGCTATGTGTTGCTGTAGGATTCGTTTTCCTATTGTGGAGGCCCATGTTGTGAGGACACAGCGATAGAGCTAGTATGAGTTTCTAATCTTGGCCTTGCATAAATTCTCACCTTATCTAGAACTCGCCACCCCACTGCAGCCCCATACCGCACATCTACCAAACATTCCAGTCCTTACGATTAGAATTTCCTACATGGGAGGAGGAAAAAAAACTGTCACAAAATAGGGGCATTAATGTGTAAACTTTTTATTGAACAGCTGTTGCTTCCTGAGGTAGTGTCAAAGAGGCTGCCGCAGTCCAAACAGAATGCCTGAACAAAAATACAGTGGGAGACAAGGGGGCATTATTGTCTCATACCTAAACAATGTTTGATGCCTACTGTGCTGTAAAAAAGTATTTGCAAATACTTTTCACGGCTCTGTATTACTTTACCTTAATTTAGGTATTAGCATAGAGATACAGTGCCTTGCGAAAGTATTCGGCCCCCTTGAACTTTGCGACCTTTTGCCACATTTCAGGCTTCAAACTTAAAGATATAAAACTGTATTTTTTGTGAAGAATCAACAACAAGTGGGACACAATCATGAAGTGGAACGACATTTATTGGATATTTCAAACTTTTTTCACAAATCAAAAACTGAAAAATTGGGCGTGCAAAATTATTCAGCCCCTTTACTTTTAGTGCAGCAAACTCTCTCCAGAAGTTCAGTGAGAATCTCTGAATGATCCAATGTTGACCTAAATGACTAATGATGATAAATACAATCCACCTGTGTGTAATCAAGTCTCCGTATAAATGCACCTGCACTGTGATAGTCTCAGAGGTCCGTTAAAAGCGCAGAGAGCATCATGAAGAACAAGGAACACACCAGGCAGGTCCGAGATACTGTTGTGAAGAAGTTTAAAGCCGGATTTGGATACAAAAAGATTTCCCAAGCTTTGAACATCCCAAGGAGCACTGTGCAAGCGATAATATTGAAATGGAAGGAGTATCAGACCACTGCAAATCTACCAAGACCGGGCCGTCCCTCTAAACTTTCAGCTCATAGAAGGAGAAGACTGATCAGAGATGCAGCCAAGAGGCCCATGATCACTCTGGATGAACTGCAGAGATCTACAGCTGAGGTGGGAGACTCTGTCCATAGGACAACAATCAGTCGTATATTGCACAAATCTGGCCTTTATGGAAGAGTGGCAAGAAGAAAGCCATTTCTTAAAGATATCCATAAAAAGTGTTGTTTAAAGTTTGCCATAAGCCACCTGGGAGACACACCAAACATGTGGAAGAAGGTGCTCTGGTCAGATGAAACCAAAATTGAACTTTTTGGCAACAATGCAAAACGTTATGTTTGGCGTAAAAGCAACACAGCTCATCACCCTGAACACACCATCCCCACTGTCAAACATGGTGGTGGCAGCATCATGGTTTGGGCCTGCTTTTCTTCAGCAGGGACAGGGAAGATGGTTAAAACTGATGGGAAGATGGATGGAGCCAAATACAGGACCATTCTGGAAGAAAACCTGATGGAGTCTGCAAAAGACCTGAGACTGGGACGGAGATTTGTCTTCCAACAAGACAATGATCCAAAACATAAAGCAAAATCTACAATGGTTAAAAAATAAACATATCCAGGTGTTAGAATGGCCAAGTCAAAGTCCAGACCTGAATCCAATCGAGAATCTGTGGAAAGAACTGAAAACTGCTGTTCACAAATGCTCTCCATCCAACCTCACTGAGCTCGAGCTGTTTTGCAAGGAGGAATGGGAAAACATTTCAGTCTCTCGATGTGCAAAACTGATAGAGACATACCCCAAGCGACTTACAGCTGTAATTGCAGCAAAAGGTGGCGCTACAAAGTATTAACTTAAGGGGGCTGAATAATTTTGCACGCCCAATTTTTCAGTTTTTGATTTGTTAAAAAAGTTTGAAATATCCAATAAATGTCGTTCCACTTCATGATTGTGTCCCACTTGTTGTTGATTCTTCACAAAAAAATACAGTTTTATATCTTTATGTTTGAAGCCTGAAATGTGGCAAAAGGTCGCAAAGTTCAAGGGGGCCGAATACTTTCGCAAGGCACTGTAGGTATATTGATTGTCCTGTTATTTTTATTTTATTTTATTTTACCTTTATTTAACTAGTTAACCTCTCTGAGCACGGAACTGTTAGCGGGCTGAAATTCCACAACATACGGTGATCGCTACATAAATAGTCATATTAAACATTCATGAAAATACAAGTGTCTCACATGGATCGAAAGCCAGAATCTTGCTAATCCAACTGCGTTGTCAGATTTAAAAAAGGATTTACTGCGAAATAATACGATGCGATTATCTGAGCATAGAGCCCCATAAACAACAACAATTTCAACCAGCACAGGCGTAACATAATCACAAACTGTACTAAAATAAATCGTTCACCTTTGACGATCTTCGTCTGTTTGCAATTCCAATGCTCATTGTTACACAATGAATGATCTTTTGTTTGATAAAATCCGTTTTTATAGCCTAACACGAAACATTTTGTGAACCGCTTGTGTCGTGAATTCCCTCTCATTCCATTTTCGACGACACATTCCAGGTAAATAACCCACACAGAACGTGACTTTTCCAGTCATGTTTGGTTTCACTGCAATCAACTGGTTTGTTTTTAACACAATCAAACCTGATGTGTCATTTTGCGGGACGTAATGACTGAAAGAAACCAATTTGAAGACAACAAGTCATGACATCATTGTGCACCAATGATTACCCGCTGTTTCGTTGATTGACTGTATTTTAACCCAATAACCACTGATCGTCTTGAAATCTAGCTGGGTAGATAGCCAATGAGCTGAGGTAAACGGCAATAGGTCATGTTTATGTGTTGCAATACCAACCCATGTAGTAACCTCCGGTGTAAAGTGAGTAATTCGCTATTGAAGTTTCATACCGGAAGGAGAAACACGTTACGCACAGCATTGTTTCACATATTCAGCTGTTTATATATCAATCATTATGGCGACTAAGTCAGGGAAAGCTAAATCTACGTCTAGATATACAGAAGTACACACAATTTTAGAATAAATTGATTGGGAAAGTGAGACAGAGATTGTTGTAGGATGATTCATTTAGCGATTGTGGAGGAATATTTTTTGAACGGGAGAGGACATCGTTTTGGACTGGTAAGTTCTTATCATGCTAATGCCCTTGTTTGAAATTAATAATATAAATTATTGTGATTTTTTTTATTTATTTTAGAAGCAATATATAAACATGTAATGTCATGAAATGTGAGATGTGTGTGTCTGCCACCCCACCCCAACCCACATGAAATAGCCTATTTGAGGCTGTTGATGGGAGGGCAGGCCCACAACAATGGCCAAAGTGAAATGGAGACAGTAGATACAGCTGGTCTGTCATAATATAATAGAGACAGTAGATCTAGCTGAAATGTCATAATATAAAAGAGACAGTAGATCTAGCAGGTCGTAATAATATATTCAACCTTATGTTCCCTGTACTCTATATATATATCTGTTTATTATACCTGTTGATACAGGGCTCATATGTGAAACTATTCTAACTGAACATTTTCTTTCACAGTGACACTGATTCCGAATGGCAGCCCCCAGGGCCAAGGTTTCCTTCCCCCACTGAAGCTGGTTCATCCAGCTCCTGCCACAAGTGGTGTTCATCTGCCCAAATGTATTTCTGCAGGCATGGATGTGCCTCAGGGTCAAAAGGGCACAGCATGGAGGTGTCGCTGTGTTTTTGCAAAATTAAGTTCCCATCACCTGCTCCACATGCTTGGTGACCCTCTGCTTTACAGCAGAAAGAGACTGCTATGGCACCTGGCATCAGCAGCACAATATTGTGTGGAGCTTTGGCAAAGTGGGTGGGGTTATATCCTTTCTGTTTGGCCCTGTCCGGGGGTCTCATTGGATGGGGCCACAGTGTCTCCTGACCCCTCCTGTCTCAGCTTCTAGTATTTATGCTGCAGTAGTTTATGTGTCGGGGGGCTAGGGTCAGTTTGTTATTTCTGGAGTACTTCTTCTGTCTTATCCGGTGTCCTGTGTGAATTTAAGTATGTTCTCTCTAATTCTCTCTTTCTCTCGGAGGATGACCTGAGCCCTAAGACCATGCGTCAAGACTACCTGGCATTATGACTCCTTGCTGTCCCAGTCCACCGGGCCTTGCTGCTGTTCCAGTTTCAACTGTTCTACCTGTGGCTATGGAACCCTAAACTGTTCATATTTACTCTTGAGGTGCTGTCCTGTTGCATCCTCTACAACTACTGTGATTATTATTATTTGACCCTGCTGGTCATCTATGAACGTTTGAAAATCTCGGCCACGTTCTGTTATAATCTCCACCCGGCAGAGCCAGAAGAGGACTGGCCACCCCTCATAGCCTGGTTCCTCTCTAAGTTTCTTCCTAGGTTTTGACCTTTCTAGGGAGTTTTTCCTAGCCACCTTGCTTCTACACCTGCATTGCTTGCTGTTTGGGGTTTTAGGCTGGCTTTCTGTACAGCACTTTCAGATATTAGCTGATGTACGAAGGGCTATATAAATACATTTGATTTGATAGAGGACTGAGGGTCTTCCAAATATTGAAAGTGTGTAAATAGTTACCCATGTTATTTTGTAAATGTATATTTTTTCTCCATTTTTTGGGGGGGGGGGGGGGGGGGGTGTGTTAGAATACCATTTTGGTATTTTGTATATAGTTATTTGTTTCAAAATGTATAACTTCACCAATTTGGCCACTTGGGTACATTTGGGCTACTTGTGTGGGACCCCTGGGTGACTTCATGATAAATGTCATGTAGCACACTCATTTTGGAAGTAAGTTATCATTCTGAAACTTTGCACAAGTACTGTTGCCCTCTTATGTTTTTCACTGAAATTGTCCCTATCATCATATCTGAATGTTTGTTTTATCTTGTTCATTTTAAAGATGATGATACAAAAAGAAAAAACGTATGTTTTTTAAAATTGTATTATCTAAACCAGATCTATTGTATTATATTCTCCTACATTCAATTCACATTTACACAAACTTCAGAGTGTTTTCTTTCAAATGGTACCAAGAATCCTTTCTGGGTACCTGGGTTCTGTGGCTGAGCTACAGGCTGTTAGATTTGGGTATGTCTTCAGGCGAAAAATGAAAAAAGTAGGGGGGTAAGAGGATAATTATTAAAAACAAATTCTTATTTTCAATAATGGCCTAGTGGGTTAACTGCCTTGTTCAGTGGCAGAATGACAGATTTGTACCTTGTCAGCTGGGGGATTTGAGCTTGCAACCTTTCGGTTACTGGTCCAATGCTCTAACCACTAGGCTACCCTGCCGCCCCATTTTTACTGTATTAATTACGAATTGTGTCCACTGACATACAGGCACACCTATACAATTGATTACATATTTCCAAACTTCAATCTTATCATAAAATGTATGCTATCTTAAAGATGCAGTCTGGGATATTAAAACCTCTCTGGGATAGGCATCCCGCCAGCAGAACACCCGACGACAACTTCCGGTGAAATTGGAGGGCGTGCATCATAAAAATGATGGATATTAAACATCTAGGTACATATAAGTGTTTTATATTGTTTAAAAGCTTAAATTCTTGTTAATCTAACTGTATTGTCTGATTTACAATAGGCTTTACAGCGAAAGCATGCCATGCGATTGTCTGAGGACCGCGCCCCACATCAAAATATTTTTAACAGCAATTAAATATTCACTTACTTTTTGAAAATCTTCCTCTGATTTGCAATCCCAAGGGTCCCAGCTACAACATGCATGGTCGTTTAGTTAGATCAAATCCTTTATATCCTTTATATCTGTTTAGTTTGCACCATCGATTTGAGTAATCCACTCGTTCAACATGCAGAGAAAGGAATCCAAAAAAAAAGTCAAAATTAGTTTCTATTTAATCCTCAGGTACCCTAAAATGTAATTAAACTATAATATTTCATACGGCAAGAAGTATGTTCAATAGAAAAGCAAAATTAGCAAGTGCACATCCTCTTCGTCCTCAAGTGCACGCGCACGGACTGATTTCCAACTCTGACTCCCAGTACCAAATTCTTCCTCATTTGAGAAGAAACAAGCCTGAAACCTTGAACAAAGACTGTTGACATTTAGTGGATACCATAGGAACTGCAATCTGGGAGCTGGAATTGCATATGACCCAAGGCTTTTCATTGAAAGAGCATGGGCACTCAAAAACAATAAATTCTGGTTGTTTTTTGGGTCATTTTCTCCTACCATATCAATTGTGTTATAGTCTCATACATTATTTTAACATTTATACAAACCTCAAAAGTGTTTTCTTTCCAATGGTACCAATTTCATGCATATCCTGGCTTCTGGATCTGAGTAACAGGCAGTTTACTTTGGGCACGTCAGTCAGACAGGAAGTGGAGAAAGATAGACCATAGCCTGAAGAAATTATTAGCACTTACCCATTCCTAACATATTGATAGACTATCCATCCCCATTTTCAAAGAGTGCCTCACGTCCAATTACTAAAGACATGCCCCTTCAAACTATTCAGTCTTCCTGTAATGCTTTATCAACAGCCTGAATTCAGAATTAATTAAATTACATTTTATTCTCACCCATCAACGCAGAATGTTCACATAAAAACATGTTTTTATACATTTTTGGTAATTTGTTGAAAATTCAGTGCAGAAATATCTAATTTACATAAGTATTCACACCCCTGAGTCAATATATGTTAGAATCACCTTTGCCAGTGATTACAGCTGTGAGCCTTTCTGGGTACACCTCTAAGAGCTTTGCACAACTAGATTGTACAATATTTGCAAATTATTATTTTCTTAATTCTTCAAGCTCTGTCAAGCTCTGTCAAGTTGATTGTTGATCATTGCTAGAGAGCCATTGTATGCAAAACTGTAAAAAGGCCACTCAGAAACATTCAATGTCATCTTGGTAAACTCCTTCAGTGTATATTTGGCCTTGTGGTTTAGGTTATTGTCCTGCTGAAAGGTGAATTTGTCTCTCAGTGTCTGTTGGAAAGCAGACGGAACCAGGTTTTCCTCTAGGATTTTGTCTGTGCTCAGCTCTATTCCATTTATTTCTATCCTAAAAAACTCCCTTGTCCTTGTCAATGACAAGCATACCCATAACATGATGCAGTCCCCACCATGCTTGGAAATATGAAGAGTTGTACTCGGATGTGTTGTTTTGGATTTGCCACAAACATAACGCTATGTATTCAGGACATAAAGTTAATTTTTCTGCCACAGTTTTGCACTTATACTTTACTTTTTTCCAAATGCATTCTCTGAGGACGTTCTCTTGAGTACAGTATGTTCTTGTGAGGACGAGAGTGTGGAGAATGCATTAACCTTTCTGATCTCCCCATCCCGGATCCGGGATCGTGAATACAGACTCAAGCTCATTACCATAACGCAACGTTAACTATTCATGAAAATCGCAAATGAAATGAAATAAATATGCTAGCTCTCAAGCTTAGCCTTTTGTTAACAACACTGTCATCTCAGATTTTCAAAATATGCTTCTCAACCATAGGAAAACAATCATTTGTGTAAAAGTATTGATGGCTAACGTAGCATTTAGCATTAGCATTCAGCTGGCAACATTTACACAAAAAAACAGAAAAGCATTCAAATAAAATCATTTACCTTTGAAGAACTTCAGATGTTTTCAATGAGGAGACTCTCAGATAGCAAATGTTCAGTTTTTCCTGAAAGATTATTTGTTTAGGACAAATCCTCCGTTTTCTGCGTCACGTTTAGCTATGAAAAAACCCCTGTATCCAGGATTGTGTAAATCTATCAGCAAGCTCATTAGCATAACACAACGTTAACTATTCATGAAAATCGCAAATGAAATGAAATAAATATGCCATCTCTCAAGCTTAGCCTTTTGTAAACAACACTGTCATCTCAGATTTTCAAAATATGCTTCTCAACCATAGGAAAACAATCATTTGTGTAAAAGTATTGATGGCTAACGTAGCATTTAGCATTAGCATTCAGCTGGCAACATTTACACAAAAAAACAGAAAAGCATTCAAATAAAATCATTTACCTTTGAAGAACTTCAGATGTTTTCAATGAGGAGACTCTCAGATAGCAAATGTTCAGTTTTTCCTGAAAGATTATTTGTTTAGGACAAATCCTCCGTTTTCTGCGTCACGTTTAGCTATGAAAAAACCCCTGTATCCAGGATTGTGTAAATCTATCAGCAAGCTCATTAGCATAACACAACGTTAACTATTCATGAAAATCGCAAATGAAATGAAATAAATATGCCATCTCTCGAGCTTAGCCTTTTGTAAACAACACTGTCATCTCAGATTTTCAAAATATGCTTCTCAACCATAGGAAAACAATCATTTGTGTAAAAGTAGCTAGCTAGCGTTAGCATTTAGCGTTAGCATTTAGCGTTAGCATTAGCGTTAGCATCCAGCACGCAACATTTCAACAAAAACATAAATGCCTTCAAATAAAATCATTTACCTTTGAAGAACTTCTGATGTTTTCAATGAGGATACTCTCAGTTAGATAGCAGATGCTCAGTTTTTCCAAAAACCCCCTGGTTCACTCCAGACCTGACTGCCCTCGACCAGCACAAAAACATCCTGTGGCGGACTGCGCTAACATCGAATAGTCCCCGCGATATGCAACTGTTCAGGGAAGTCAGGAACCAATACACACAGTCAGTCAGGAAAGCTAAAGCCAACTTCTTCAGGCAGAAGTTTGCATCCTGTAGCTCCAACTCCAAAAAGTTCTGGGACACTGTGAAGTCCATGGAGAACAAGAGCACCTCCTCCCAGCTGCCCACTGCACTGAGACTAGGTAACATGGTCACCACCGATAAATCCATGATTATCGAAAACTTCAACAAGCATTTCTCAACGGCTGGCCATGCCTTCCGCCTGGCTACTCCAACCTCGGACAACAGCTCCCCCCCCCCCCGCAGCTACTCGCCCAAGCCTCTCCAGGTTCTCCTTTACCCAAATCCAGATAGCAGATGTCCTGAAAGAGCTGCAAAACCTGGACCCGTACAAATCAGCTGGGCTGGACAATCTGGACCCTCTATTCCTGAAACTATCCGCCGCCATTGTCGCAACCCCTATTACGAGCCTGTTCAACCTCTCTTTCATATCGTCTGAGATCCCCAAGGATTGGAAAGCTGCCGCAGTCATCCCCCTCTTCAAAGGGGGCGACACCCTGGACCCAAACTGTTACAGACCTATATCCATCCTGCCCTGCCTATCTAAGGTCTTCGAAAGCCAAGTCAACAAACAGGTCACTGACCATCTTGAATCCCACCGTACCTTCTCCGCTGTGCAATCTGGTTTCTGAGCCGGTCACGGGTGTACCTCAGCCACGCTCAAGGTACTAAACGATATCATAACCGCCATCGATAAAAGACAGTACTGTGCAGCCGTCTTCATAGACCTTGCCAAGGCTTTCGACTCTGTCAATCACCGTATTCTTATCGGCAGACTCAGTAGCCTCGGTTTTTCGGATGACTGCCTTGCCTGGTTCACCAATTACTTTGCAGACAGAGTTCAGTGTGTCAAATCGGAGGGCATGCTGTCCGGTCCTCTGGCAGTCTCTATGGGGGTGCCACAGGGTTCAATTCTCGGGCCGACTCTTTTCTCTGTATATATCAATGATGTTTCTCATGCTGCGGGCGATTCCCTGATCCACCTCTACGCAGACGACACCATTCTATATACTTCCGGCCCGTCCTTGGACACTGTGCTATCTAACCTCCAAACGAGCTTCAATGCCATACAGCACTCCTTCCGTGGCCTCCAACTGCTCTTAAACGCTAGTAAAACCAAATGCATGCTTTTCAACCGTTCGCTGCCTGCACCCGCACGCCTGACCAGCATCACCACCCTGGATGGTTCCGACCTTGAATATGTGGACATCTATAAGTACCTAGGTGTCTGGCTAGACTCTAAACTCTCCTTCCAGACCCATATCAAACATCTCCAATCGAAAATCAAATCAAGAGTCGGCTTTCTATTCCGCAACAAAGCCTCCTTCACTCACGCCGCCAAACTTACCCTAGTAAAACTGACTATCCTACCGATCCTCGACTTCGGCGACGTCATCTACAAAATTGCTTCCAACACTCTACTCAGCAAACTGGATGCAGTTTATCACAGTGCCATCCGTTTTGTCACTAAAGCACCTTATACCACCCACCACTGCGACTTGTATGCTCTAGTCGGCTGGCCCTCGCTACATATTCGTCGCCAGACCCACTGGCTCCAGGTCATCTACAAGTCCATGCTAGGTAAAGCTCCGCCTTATCTCAGTTCACTGGTTACGATGGCAACACCCATCCGTAGCACGCGCTCCAGCAGGTGTATCTCACTGATCATCCCTAAAGCCAACACCTCATTTGGCCGCCTTTCGTTCCAGTTCTCTGCTGCCTGTGACTGGAACGAATTGCAAAAATCGCTGAAGTTGGAGACTTTTATCTCCCTCACCAACTTCAAACATCTGCTATCTGAGCAGCTAACCGATCGCTGCAGCTGTACATAGTCTATTGGTAAATAGCCCACCCATTTTCACCTACCTCATCCCCATACTGTTTTTATTTATTTATTTTTATTTTTCTGCTCTTTTGCACACCAATATCTCTACCTGTACATAACCATCTGATCATTTATCACTCCAGTGTTAATCTGCATAATTGTAATTATTTGCCTACCTCATGCCTTTTGCACACAATGTATATATAGACTCCCCTTTTTTTCTACTGTGTTATTGACTTGTTAATTGTTTACTCCATGTGTAACTCTGTGTTGTCTGTTCACACTGCTATGCCTTATCTTGGCCAGGTCGCAGTTGCAAATGAGAACTTGTTCTCAACTAGCCTACCTGGTTAAATAAAGGTGAAATAAAAAATAAAAATAAAAAAAAGATTATTTGTGTATTAGAAATAGCTCCGTTTTATACATCACATTTGGCTACCAAAAAAAATCCGAAAATTCAGTCCTCAAAACGCGAACTTTTTTCCAAATTAACTCCATAATATCGACTGAAAACATGGCAAACGTTGTTTAGAATCAATCATCAAGGTGTTTTTCACATATCTCTTCATTGATACATCGTTCTTGGACACATGGTTTCTCCCCTATATCAAATGGAAAAGTACGAGCAGCTGGCAATTGCGCACCGAATTCCACGCAGGACACCAGGCGGACACTTGGAAAATGTAGTCTCTTATGGTCAATCTTCCAATGATATGCCTACAAATACGTCACAATGCTGCTAAGACCTTGGGCGAACGACAGAAAGTGTAGGCTCATTCCTTGCGCAATCACAGCCATATAAGGAGACAATGGAAAACAGAGCTTCAGAAATTCTGCTAATTCCTGGTTGATGCATCATCTTGGTTTCGCCTGTAGAATGAGTTCTGGGGCACTTACAGACAAAATCTTTGCAGATTCTGAAACTTCAGAGTGTTTTCTTTCCAAAAATGTCAAGAATATGCATAGTCGAGCATCTTTTCGTGACAAAATATCGCGCTTAAAACGGGAACGTTTTTTATCCAAAAATGAAATAGCGCCCCTAGAGATCTAACAGGTTAAACATTATATTTGACAAGCACTCGTACTCCCCCTACTGTATTACCTCATGCTGCATCTTCCCATTCACTGAACCTTCTTCCAGCCAGGACAATGTCAACAATAGAGACACAACAAGATATACACAAAGCAAATGTTTTACTTCATAATTATCAGCTAGATATATGTTAATCGCTGTAATCTAGCTATTCAGCAAGCTAGTTAAACAGGCAAAAATGACCTAAAACTAATAGAATGCAAGGTACACTAGAATACAATTCTAGCTAGCTAGCCAGTTAGTCATATTGACTTACTATGGACTTACCCATTCACTGAACCTGTCACGCCCTTACCTTAGTTATATTTGTTTTCTTTATTATTTTTGTCAGGTCAGGGTGTTACAAGGGTGGTTGATTTAGTTTTGGATTGTCTAGGTGTTTTTTCCCTGTCTAGGGTTTTTGTATATCTATGGGGTTTTAGTATGTCAAGGTATATGTAGGTCTATGGTGGCCTGAATTGGTTCCCAATCAGAGGCAGCTGTTTATCATTGTCTCTGATTGGGGATTCTATTTAGGTTGCCATTTTCCATTTTGGTTTTGTGGGTTATTATTCTATGTTTAGTTGCCTGTTCGCACTAGTCATATTGCTTCATGGTCCGTTTTGTTATTTTGTATAGTTTTGTTATCACACTGCGCCTTGGTCTCCTCCTTATGACGACAGTGACAGAACCTCCCTTCTTCTAGCCAGGACAATGGCAAAGAGATGAAACAAGATACAGTTGGAGTCAATAAAAGTCTTTTTTCAACCACTCCACAAATGTCTTGGACCGTGGATTGTCGCCGGAGGCTCTGGACTGCAGCTCGTCGCTAGAGGCCCCGGACTGGGGACTGTCGCTGGAGACCCCGGACTGGGGACTGACGCTGGAGACCCCGGACTGGGGACTGACGCTGGAGACCCCGGACTGGGGACCGTCGCTGGAGACCCCGGACTGGGGACCGTCGTTGGAGGTTCCAGACTGTGGACCGTTGTTGGAGGTTCCAGACTGTGGACCGTCGCTGGAGGTTCCGGACTGGAAACTATCGCCGGAAGCTCTGGACAGGAAACTGTCACCGGAAGCTCTGGACTGGAAACTGTCTCCAGAAGCTCTGGACTGGAAACTGTCTCCAGAAGCTCTGGACTGGAAACGGTCACCGGAAGCTCTGGACTGGGAACTGTCGCCGGAAGCTCTGGACTGGGAACTGTCACCGGATGTTCTGGACTGTGGAGGCGCTCTGGAGGTCTGATGCGTGGGAACGGTACAGGTGGCACCGGGCTGATGACATGCACCTCAGGGCGAGTGCGGAGAGGAGGCACAGGACGTACTGGACTGTGGAGGCGCACTTGAGACCTGATGCGGGGGACTGGTACAGGTGGCACCGGGCTGATGACATGCATCTCAGGGCGAGTGCAGGGAGGAGGCACAGGACGTACTGGATTGTGGAGGCGCACTGGAGAACTGGAGTGTAGAGCGGGCACAATGCGTCCTGGCTGGATGCTCACTTTAGCTTGATACGTGCGGGGCGCTGGCACAGGACGCACTGGGCTGTGAAAGCGTACTGGGAATACAGTACGTAGAGCCGGTGCAGGATATCCTGGTCCGAAGAGATGTACTGGAGACCAGGAGCACTGAGCCAGCACAACCCGTCCTGGCTGGATGCTCACTCTAGCGCGGCAAACACGGGGAGCTGGAATAGATCGCACCGGGCTATGAATGCGCACTGGAGACACCGTGCGCATCACTGCATAACACGGTGCCTGACCAGTCACACGCTCCCCACGGTAAGCTGCCTTTCGGGCTTCCGTGCTAGCCGTGTCCCCTCGTATCATCGCCGTTTCTCTTTCGCTGCCTCCGCCTGCTTCCATGGCAGGGTCTTGTCCCCTGCCATTACCTCTTCCCAGGTCCAGGATGTCCTCCACTCACTTTTCTCCCGGGCCCAGGATCCCTGCTCCTCTTGAACAGTTTGGTCATAATGACCATCATTATGTTTGGAGGAATAGGGGAGGAGGCTTTTGAGCCAAAGAACACCATCCCAACCGTGAAGCATGGGGGTGGCAGCATCATGTTGTGGTGGTGCTTTGCTGCAGGAGGGTCTGGTGTACTTCACAAAATAGATGGCTTCATGAGGAGAGAAAACTATGTAGATATATTGAAGCAACATCTCAAGACATCAGTCTGGAAGTTAAAGCTTGATTGCAAATGGGTCTTCCAAATGGATAATGACCCCAAGTATACTTCTAAAGTTGTGGCAAAATGGCTTAAGGACAACAGAGTCAAGGTATTGGAGTGGCCATCACAAAGCCCTGACCTCAGTCCTATAGAACATTTGTGGGCAGAACAGAAGAAGCATGTGCGAGCAAGTAGGCCTACAAACCTGACTCATTTACATCAGCTCTGTCAGGAGGAATGGGTCAAAATTCACCCAACTTATTGTGGGAAGCTTGTGGAAGGCTACCTGAAACGTTTGACCCAAGTTAAACAATTTAAAGGCAATGCTACCAAATACTAATTGAGTGTATGTAAACTTCTGACCCACTGGGAATGTGATGAAATAAATAAAAGCTGGAGTAAATCATTCTCTCTACTATTATGACATTTCACATTCTTAAAATCAATTCGTGACCTTAACTGACCTAACACAGGGAATTATTACTAAGATTAAATGTCAGTAATTGTGAAAAACTGAGATGAAATGTATTTGGCTAAGGTGTGTGCAAACATTCGACTTCAACTGTATACACAAAGCAAATGTTTTACTTCATATATATCAGCAAGCTATATGGTATGTGAATTCCAATAATATAGCTAACCAGATATTATAACAGGCAAAAATGAGGCAACATATGAGATGTGAATAGGCAACATTTAATTCCAAATTCAGAGTGTATTTTCTCTTCACTTCATCTCAAATAATGGCTGCCATTGATTTCAAGGTTGTATCATATTTGTTTTACATACTTCCCGTTGAAGCTTGCAACAATGCATGCTTCAAAATACGTACATACAGAATACGCATTTTAGAAGTTCCCTCCGGGCTTTGTTTCGCATACTTTGCTTTGGACTCATACACCCTTGTATTTGTATTTATTTGTATTTATTATGGATCCCCATTAGCTGCTGCCAAATCAGCAGCTACTCTCCTTGGGGTCCAGCAAAATTAAGGCAGTTTATACCATTTTTAAAACATTACAACATATTTACAGATTTCACAACACACTGTGTGCCCTCAGGCCCCTACTCCACCACTACCACATATCTACAGTACTAAATCCATGTGTATGTATAGTGCCTATGTTTGTGTTGCTTCACAGTCCCCGCTGTTCCATAAGGTGTTTTTTTATCTGATTTTTAAATCTAAATTCACTGCTTGCGTCAGTTACTCGATGTGGAATATAGTTCCATGTAGTCATGACTCTATGTAGTACTGTGTGCCTCCCATAGTCTGTACTGGGCTTGGAGACTGTGAAGAGACTTCTTGTGGCATGTCTCGTGGGGTATGCATGGGTGTCCGAGCTGTGTGCCAGTAGGTTAGACAGACATCTCGGTGCATTCAACATGTCAATACCTCTCACAAATAAAAGTAGTGATGAAGTAAATCTCTACTCCACTTTCAGCCAGGAGAGATTGACATGCATATTATTAATATTAGCTTTGAAGGACCAGCTGTGCTGCCCTGTTCTGAGCCAATTGCAATTTTCCTAAGTGCTTTTATGTGGCACCTGACCACACGACTGAACAGTAGTCAAGGTGCGACAAAATAGGGGCCTGTAGGACCTGCCTTGTTGAAAGTATTGTTAAGAAGGTAGAGCATCGCCTTATTATAGACAGACTTCTCCCCATCTTGGCTACTACTGCATCAATATGTTTTGACCATGACAGTTTACAATCTAGGGTTACTCCAAGCAGTTTAGTCATCTCATCTTGCTCAATTTCCACATTATTTATTACAAGATTTAGTTGAGGTTTCGCGTTTAGTGAGTGTTTAGTGAGTGTTTTGTTCCAAATGCTTTTAGTTTTAGAAATATTTATGCCTAACTTAATCCTTGCCACCCACTCTGAAACTAACTGCAGCTCTTTGTTGAGTGTTGCAGTCATTTCAGCCGCTGTAGTAGCTGACGTATATATTGTTGAGTCATCCACATACATAGACACTCTGGCTTTACTCAAAGTCAGCGGCATGTCGTTAGTAAACATTTAAAAAAGCAAGGGGCCTAAACAGCTACCCTGGGGAATTCCTGATTCTAACTGGATTATATTTGAGAGGCTTCCATCTATGTTCTGTTAGACAAGTAACTCATTATCCACATTATAGTAGGGGGTGTAAAGCCATAACACATACCTTTTTCCAGCAGCAGACTATGATCGATAATGTCAAAAGCTGCACTGAAGTCTAACAAGATAGCCCCCACAATCAGTTTATTATTAATTTCTCTCAGCTAATCATCAGTTATTTGTGTAAGTTCTGTGCTTGTTGTGTGTCCTTCCCTATAAGCATGCTGAAATTCTGTTGTCAATTTGTTTACTGTGAAATAGCATTGGTCAAACACAATTTTTTCTAGATGTTTACTAAATGTTGGTAATAGGCTGATTGGTTGGCTATTTGAGCCAGTAAAGGGGGCTTTACTATTCTTGGGTAGCGGAATGACTTTAGCTTCCCTCCAGGCCTGAGGACACACACGCTTAAAGTGAGACTGTTAGACAGCTGCTGCCAACATACTGACTCAACTCCAGCCACTTTAATAATGGAATTGATGGGAATTGATGTTAAAATGTATCACTAGCCACTTTAAACAATGCCACTTAATATAATGTTTACATACCCTACATTACTCATCTCATATGTACACTGTACTCTATATCATCTACTGCATCTTGCCGTCTTTATGTAATACATGTATCACTAGCCACTTTAAACTATGCCACTTTGTTTACATACCCTACATTACTCATCTCATATGTATATACTGTAATTGATACCATCTACTGTATCTTGCCTATGCCGTTCTGTACCATCACTCATTCATATATCTTTATGTACATATTCTTTATCCCTTTACACTTGTGTGTATAAGGTAGTAGTTGTGGAATTGTTAGGTTAGATTACTGCATTGCCGGATCTAGAGGCACAAGCATTTCGCTACACTCGCATTAACATCTGCTAACCATGTGTATGTGACAAATAAAATTTGATTTGATTTGATTTGAATACGTTTTTTCTGCTAACCATGTGTATGTGGCAAATAGGAGTGGCAATATCGTCTGCTATTATCCTCAGTAATTTTCCTTTCGAAGACCTTAGAAAGGCAGGTCAGGATGGATATACAGTGAGGGAAAAAAGTGTTTGTTCCCCTGCTGATTTTGTACGTTTGCCCACTGGCAAAGAAATGATCAGTCTATAATTTTAATGGCAGGTTTATTTGAACAGTGAGAGACAGAATAACAACAAACAAATCCAGAAAATAACATGTCAAACAAGTTATAAATTGATTTGCATTTTAATGATGGAAATAAGTATTTGCCCCCCTCTCAATCAGAAAGATTTCTGGCTCCCAGGTGTATTTTATACAGGTAACGAGCTGAGATTAGGAGCACACTCTTAAAGGGAGTGCTCCTAATCTCAGTTTGTTACCTGTTTAAAAGACACCTGTCCACAGAAGCAATCAATCAATCAGATTCCAAACTCCCCACCATGGCCAAGTCTAAAGAGATCTCCAAGGATGTCAGGGACAAGGTTGTAGACCTACACGAGGCTGGAATGGGCAACAAGACCATAGCCCAGCAACTTGGTGAGATGGTGACAAAAGTTGGTGCGATTATTCGCAAATGGAAGAAACCCAAAAGAACTGTCAATCTCCCTCGGCCTGGGGCTCCATGCAAGATCTCACCTCGTGGAGTTTCAATGATCATGAGAACGATGAGGAATCAGCCCAGATCTACACGGGAGGATCTTGCCAATGATCTCAAGGCAGCTGGGACCATAGTCACCAAGAAAACAATTGGTAACACACTACACCGTGAAGGACTGAAATCCTGCCATGCCCGCAAGGTCCCCCTGCTCAAGAAAGCACATATACATGCCCGTCTGAAGTTCGCCAATGAACATCTGAATGATTCAGAGGACAACTGGGTGAAAGTGTTGTGGTGAGATAAGACCAAAATGGAGCTCTTTGGCATCAACTCAACTCGCCGTGTATGGAGGAGGAGAAATGCTGCCTATGACCCCAAGAACACCATCCCCACCGTCAAACATGGAGGTGGAAATATTATGCTTTGTGGGGGTGTTTTTCTGCAATGGGGACAGTAAAACTTCACCGCATCAAAGGGACGATGGACGGGGCCATGTACCGTCAAATCTTTAATGAGAACCTCCTTCACTCAGCCAGGGCATTGAAAATGGGTCGTGGATGGGTATTCCAGCATGACAATGACCCAAAACACACAGCCAAGGAAACAAAGGAGTGGCTCAAGAAGAAGCACATTAAGGTCATGGAGTGGCCTAGCCAGTCTCCAGACCTTAATCCCATAGAAAATCTGTGGAGGGAGCTGAAGGTTCAAGTTGCCAAACGTCAGCCTCGAAACCTTAATGACTTGGAGAAGATCTGCAAAGAGGAGTGGGACAAAATCCTTCCTGAGATGTGTGCAAACCTGGTGGCCAACTACAAGAAACGTCTGACCTCTGTGATTGCCAACAAGGGTTTTGCCACCAAGTACTAAGTCATGTTTTGCAGAGGGGTCAAATACTTATTTCCCTCATTAAAATGCAAATCAATTCATACAATTTTTGACATGAGTTTTTATGGATTTTTGTTTGGTTTTTCTGTCTCTCACTGTTCATATAAACCTACCATTACAATTATAGACTGATCATTTCTTTGTCATTGGGCAAACGTACAAAATCAGCAGGGGATCAAATACTTTTTTCCCTCACTGTAGGTCTGTAACAGTTTGGGTCTAGAGTGTCTCCCCCTTTGAAGAGCAGCTTTCCAAACTTTAGGGATCTCAGATGTTACGAAAGAGAGGTTGAACATGCTAGTAATAGGGGTTGCAACAATTGCGGCAGATAATTGTAGAAAGAGAGGGTCCAGATTGTCTAGCCCAGCTGATTTGTAGGGATCCAGATATTGCACATCTTTCAGAACATCAGCTATCTGAATTTGGGTGAAAGAGAAGGGGGGGGGGGGGCAAGTTGCTGCGGGTGGTGCAGAGCTGTTGACCAGGGTAGGGGTAGACAGGTGGAAAGCATGGCCAGGGGTGCTGTGCTGGCCAAGGGCAGTCAAGTCTGGAGTGAATCAATCTGTTCTTAGTTCACAATTTTTTGAATGGGGAATGCTTATGTAAAATGGTGAGGAAAGCACTTTTAAAGAACAACCAGGCATCTTCTACCGGGCCAGGTCGATTAGAAAGGCCTGCTCGCTGAAGTGTTTTAGGGAGCGTTTGACAGTGATGAGTGGTGGTCGTTTGACCGCGGGCCCCTTACGGATGCAGGCAATGAGGCAGTGATTGCTGAGATCCTGGTTGAAGACAGCATATTTGTTTTTAGAGGGCAGGTTGGTCAGGATGATATCTATGAGGGTGCCTATGTTTACGGCTTTAGGATTGTACCTGGTAGGTTCTTTGATAATTTGTGTCAGATTGATGGCATCTATCTTAGATTGTAGAACGGCCGGGGTGCTAAACATATCCCAGTTTAGGTCACCTAACAGTACGAACTCTGAAGATAAGTGGGTAACAATTAATTCACATATAGTGTCCAGGGCACAGCTGGGGGCTGAGGGGGGTCTATAACAAGTGGCAACAGTGAGACTTATTTCTGAAAAGGTGAATTTTAAAAGTAGAAGCTTGAACTGTTTGGGCACTGACTTGGATAGTATGACAGAACTGCAGGCTATATCTGCAGTAGATTGCAACTCCGCCCCATTTGGCAGTTCTATCTTGGTGGAAAATATTATAGTTGAGGATGAATTTTCAGGGTTTTTGGTGATCTTCTTCAGCGAGGATTCAGACACGGCTAAGACATCCAGGTTGACAGAGTGTGCTAAAGCAGTGAATAAACAAACTTAGGGAGGAGGCTTCTAATGTTAACATGCATGAAACCAAGGCTTTTACGGTTACAGAAGTCAACAAATGAGAGTACCTGGGGAATAGGAGTGGAGCTATGCACTGCAGGTCCTGGATTAACCTCTACATCACCAGATGAACAGAGGAGGAGCAGGATAAGGGTACGGCTAAAGGCTATAAGAACTGGTCGTCTAGTACACTTGGAACAGAGAGTAAAACAAGCAGGTTTCTGGGCGCGATAGAATAGATTCAAGACATAACGTACAGACAAAGGTATAGTAGGATAGGAGTACATTGGAGGTAAACCTTGGCATTGAGTGGTGATGAGAGAGATATTGTCTCTAGAAACATTTAAAACAGGTGATGTCATCGCATATGTGGGAAGGGGAACTAAATGGTTGGTTAAAGCATGTTGAGCAGGGCTAGAGGCTCTACAGTGACATAAAACAATAATCACTAACCAGAACAGTAATGGAAAGGCATAATGATATTAGGGAGAGGCATGCGTAGCCGAGTGATCATAAGGGTCCAGTGAATGGTTGGGGTGGCTGGAGACACAGCGATTCAGACAGCTAGCAGGCTGGGGATAGCAAGCTAGCAGAAGGGCCTTAGAGGGACGTCGCAAAGGAGGAAAGTCTGTTTTAGCCTCCTCGTGCGGTTCCGTCGATAGACCAGTCGTGATGTATTAGCAGGGTTCCGTGTAGCAGAGGGGTCCAGTCCAATTGGCAAATGGATCTATTCAGATAACAGTCCAATATTCTCTAGATAGCTAGCAGGCCGCGGCTAGCAGTGTAGCAGATGGGCATTCAGGGGCTGTCACGACGGAGGGGCCTGTTAGAAAAAAAAAACTCAGACAAATTACGTCGGTAGTCCAGTCGTGATGGATAAGCAGGGTTTCATGTAGGAAATGGGGCCCAGGCCGATTGGCAAAATAGGAATAGTGGCACGAGAAACTGGCCGATGAACCTAGACAGCTAGCGGGCCGCGGCTAGCAGATGGGCACTCAGAGGACATTGCGAGGTAGGAGCCAGTTGAGTATCCCCTTCGAGCAGATTACGTCGGTAGTCCAGTCGTGAAGAATCGGCGGGTTTCCGTACCCCGTACCGGCAGTAAAAGGGGTCCAGGCCAGTTGGCAAAATATGTATTGTAGCCCAGGAATGCCTGATGGACTGTCGTGTCTTTGGCTATGCCGGATTAAGTGAAATGACATGCTATTCTATAAAATCTCCGTAATTAATATTACCTGATTGAGCTAATCATGTAAATATAATTAACTAGAAAGTCAGGGAACCAGGAAAGAATATTTAGAGCTGTTATCTTCCAAATAAACTCTTAAAGACCTAGTTATATTTTACATCAATAGCAGTCAATATTAATAGTCACCTTAATTTAGTCTCATCTGAAAGATGTAAATTCTTGGTTATCTTCACAAACCCTGGCTAACAAGTTGAATCAGCAATACAAAATTGGGTTTAATTATTTATTTACTAAATACCTAACTAATCACACAGAATTACATATACAAAGAATGAATCATACCTTGATTACAAATTACGTCATAAAGGAAAATGTTGATATGACAGCTGGTTACACAAAAGAAAAGGGTCTGGGTTTGAGTGAAAGAGCGGGAAGACTGAGGGACAAAGGGAGAAGCTGTGCTATCGTAAATATGCATTCTAAATTACCGCTCATTTGGAAAAGGAAAATGCAATAAATATTTACTCTGAGCTGCGCTTCGGTAGGTTGGTGGTAGATGGAAGGCCGTGTTGCCAAACCGAGTCCGTTGTCCTTTGAAGAATGTCTCTGGTGGTCAATTGGATACGTTGTAGTAATGTTGTTGTCTGGTAGACGGGATACTCTGTCTGTTCTTTCCTAGCCCGCATTTGCAGCTGCTGTTGCTAACTCAACGGCTAGGAGGTATCACTTCTGTAGTGAATAAGAATTCAAAGTTCATACCATTAGCAACCAAAGCTCACGCTGAGGTTGGCTTAGTTCTGTAGTTGACATGTTAGTCCTTCTAAAACAGAGGCTGCAGACCTCACGTACTTGGAACAGGAGGTTACATTTTCATCAAGGCTTTATATAGTGGAGCGAGAAGGGTGTGTTTGAAAAGTTTTATAACCCATGTCTCTTCACAGGGGCGGGCCACTGATTGAGCAGAGCCCTAACCTTATGAAAACCCAAATCTCTCATTTGGAAGCTAAAATTACATTTAATCTCTTCACCAATAATTTTATATTCAAACATTTAAATTGAACAACAATTCCATGTGACTCCGATAACTACAATGTGCAGACTTTCCACTGTAGAGTTTGTCATCCTATCATTGATGAGAATGTCCCAGATGACAACTGAACTGACATCATATTCATTAAGTACCACCACACACAATTGATCAAATTACCAGAATATAGTTAATTTCCCCCCACCTTCTGATGTTCCCAGAATCTCTATGATAACCAAAGGATTTTTAAATGTCACATCAGTAGGGTAGAGAGAGGAAAAAAGGGGGGAGAGGTACTTATGACTGTCATAAACCTACCCCCAGGCCAACGTCATGACAGACCTATTCAGCTAGCCGGGAGATGGGCCTAGCATGGGCTAGCTCTAGGCTACTTGGTGCTTGCTTCGGGACAGAGACGTTAGCCAGGAGTCGTGACTCGGATTGCAGTAGGAATCCGGGGATATGAAGAGAAAATAGGGCCGGTATGCTCTGGTTTGAATCGCGTTGTACAAACTAGCGAGAGCTCTCCGAGCTAAAGGTAGCTGATGATTGCTAGCAGTAGTTAGCTGACATCTAGCAGGTAGCTAGTAGTCAGACTTGCTTGTGAATAATAGTGACTTGATCCCACCTCTGCACAAACATCCTATCACGCCCCCAAAAAGGCTAACCTCCCACTTATTGGTAATGGTTCAGAAACATCTCTGCTCACTTACAATTAAAATTCCTCTGGACATAATTCACCATTCAGTTAATATTGTGCAAAACATATCCCATAACACACCCTAAACAAACTGGAAATACATCCAATAAATGTGTAGAGTAACTTCTTCAAATGAGGGGACTGGAAATGTGAATTGATTACATTTCTAAATGGTACAACAAATATAAACTCAGCAAAAAAAGAAACGTCCTCTCACTGTCAACTGCGTTTATTTTCAGGAAACTTAACATATGTCAATATTTGTATGAACATAACAAGATTCAACAACTGAGACAAAAACTGAACAAGTTCCACAGACATGTGACTAACAGAAATGGAATAATGTGTCCCTGAACAAAGGGGGGGATCAAAAGTAACAGTCAGTATCTGGTGTGGCCACCAGCTGCATTAAAACGTCTTAGGGATAGGGGGCAGTATTTTACGTGCCTAAAGTAACCTGCCCGTAACTCAGGCCCAGAAGCCAGGATATGCATACAATTGGTAGATTTGGATAGAAAACACTCTAAAGTTTCTAAAACTGTTAAAATACTGTCTTTGAGTATAACAGATTTGGCAGGCAAAACCCAGAGGAAAAACCATCCAGGGTGGAAAAAAATTGATATTATCGTATTTCCCATTGGATTTCCATTGAAAGCCCTATTTAATAAGAACCTGGTTGCAGTTCCTATGGCTTCCACTAGATGTCAACAGTCTTTAGAAATTGGTTGATGTTTTTCTTTTGAGAAATGGAGAAGCAGGGCTGTTCTTTGGAAGTGTCACTCCAAGTGGACTCTACTGTTTCATGCGCGAGAACTGGAGCACGCTTCACGTTGTTTTTATCCGGTGTTGTAAATTGGATTGATTATTTACATTTCAGGATACCTTAGGTTGGATTAGGAACGTTGTTTGAAATGTTTGGACCAAATTTACAGGTAACTTATTAGATACTTTGTAGTCATATTGGGCGAGTTGGAATCGGTGTTCCTGAATCAAACACGCCAAATAAATGGACATTTTGGGGATATAAAGAAGGACATTATCGAACAAAAGTACCATTTGTGATGTTTCTGGGACATTTTGGGAGTGCCAACAGAAGAAGATCTTCAAAGGCAAGGAATGTATTATATCGTTGTTTCTGACTTTTGTGTCGCCACCTGCCTGGTTGAAAATGATTTTCATGTGTTTGTATGCGGGGCGCTGTCCTCAGATAATCGCATGGTCTGCTTTCGTCGTAAAACCTTTTTGAAATCTGACACTGCGGCTGGATTAACAAGAAGTTCAGCTTTATTTTTATGCACTACACTTATATTTTTGGTTAATTTGAATATTGATATTTCTGTAGTTTGAATTTGGCGCACTGCAATTTCACTGGATGTTATCAAATTGATCCCGCTAAAGGGATTGGCGCGCGAAGGGATCACTAACAGGTTATGTACTGAAGTGCATCTCCTCCTCATGGACTGCCAGTTCTTGCAGTGAGATGTTACCCCACTCTTCCACCAAGGCACCTGAACATTTCTGGGGGGAATGGCCCTAGCCCTCACCCTCCGATCCAACAGGTCCCAGACGTGTTCAGTGGGATATAGATCCAGGCTCTTCACTGGCCATGGCAGAACACTGACATTCCTGTCTTGCAGGCAATCACGCGCAGAACGAGCAGTTTGGCCGGTGGCATTGTCATGCCAGGATGAGCCTGCGGGAAGGATACCACATGAGGGAGGAGGATGTCTTTCCTGTAATGCACAGCTTTAAGATTGCCTGCAATGACAACAAGCGCAGTCCGATGATGCTGTGACACACCGCCCCAGACCATGATGGAAACTCCACCTCCAAATCTATCCAGAGTACAGGCTTCGGTGTAACGCTCATTCCTTCGAAGATAAACGCGAATCCAACCATCACCCCTGGTGAGACAAAACCGCGACTCGTCAGTGAAGAGCACTTTTTGCCAGTCCTGTCTGGTCCAGCGACGGTGGGTTTGTGCCCATAGGTGACGTTGTTGCCGGTGGTGTCTGGTGAGGACCTGCCTTACAACAGGCCTACAAGCCTCAGTCCAGCCTCTCTCAGCCTATTGCAGACAATCTGAATACCGATGGAGGGATTGTGCATTCCTGGTGTAACTCGGGCAGTTGTTGTTGCCATCCTGTGCAGGTCTTGTTACACGTTGTCTGCCACTGTGAGGACGATCAGCTGTCCGTCCTGTCTCCCTGTAGCTCTGGCTTAGGCTTGTCACAGTACGGACATTGCAATTTATTGCCCTGGCCACATCTGCAGTCCTCATGCCTCCTTGCAGCATGCCTAAGGCACGTTCACGCAGATGAGCAGGGACCCTAGGCATCTTTCTTTTGGTGTTTTTCATAGTCAGTAGAAAGGCCTCTTTTAGTGTCCTAAGTTTTCATAACTGTGACCTTAATTGCCTGTTGTCTGTAAGCTTAGTGTCTTAACAACAATTAATTGTTTATTGTTCATTGAACAAGCATGGGAAACAGTGTTTAAACCCTTTACAATGAAGATCTGTGAAGTTATTTGTATTTTTACTAATTATCTTTGAAAGACAGGGTCCTGAAAAAGGGATGTTTTTTTTTTTGCTGAGTTTATATGGAAATACTCTCAAATAAAAGCTGACATTCTGAACTGTTGGTTCATATTACAATAACCAGTCAATATTCAGAAACATATTAAATTCACCTTTTGTATCAACTGAGAAATTGTACTTTGCATGTGGGTAAATCTTGGTTTGTGTTGTTTGGGTCGCTCTGAGTGACACGCTGTCATCCTCTTCTACATGTGGCCGTGTCACTTCGAAATGACTAGTTCCAGCAATATGTTGGGAAATGTGAGATGTTCGGTAGCTAAGATGACAAGGAACGTCCTCATGCGTTGCAAAAAGTGGATTTAATATTATCATTTTTTTGCATGTTAGTTGATTCCAAAGACTTCCAGTCGTCGTGCAAACACTAATTATCATTGGCTTGGGAAACTAAACTTACCATCTTTTCATTGTGCTAAGTGGAATGGATGCAAAAGGAGGGAAATTAAAACGTTGAGAGTGCATTATGTTAGCCCATTTGGAAGTAATACATTTATTAGTTCACTAGCCTCAATGCATGAATGTGTCTCTCATTTCTCACAAGTAATCTCTCTCTCTCTCTCTCTCTCTCTCTCTCTCTCTCTCTCATATGTTAGACTAACAGTTTTATGCAGATAAATAATCTGTGAAGATATCAACATTAAGACCACATACAGCGAGTTTCTTCAAAACTATTGGGACAGTGACACATTTTTAGTTGTTTTGGCTCTGTACTTTGAAATGATTTGAAATGATTCAATGACTATCAAAGTGCAGAATGTCAGCTTTAATTTGAAGGTATTTTCATCCATATTGCGACCAAAAGTATTGGGACAAATTCACTTATATGTGTATTGAAGCAGCAAAAAGTGAGGTATTTGGTCCCATATTCATAGCACACAATGACTACATCAAGCTTGTGACTCTACACATTTATTGGAAGCATTTGCTACTTGCTTTAGTTGTTTTTCAGATATTTTTTTTTGCCCAATAGAAATTAATGGTGAATCCTGTATTGTGTCATTTTGGAGTCATTTTTATTATAATTAAGAAGATAATGTTTCTAAACAATTCTACATGAATGTATGCATGATTACGAATAATCCTGAATGAATCATGAATAATGAAGAGTAAGAAAGTCACAGAGGCATACATTTCGAACCCCCCCCCCCCCCCCCCCCCCAGAAAACTAACCTCCCCTGTTATTGTAATGGTGAGGGGTTAGAATGTCACGGGTGTATGATATTTCTGCGTTTACATTAACATTTTTGACAATGAAAAGTGACTGCTACTGTACTTATGCCATATGGAACTGAATAAGACATTAGAGAGAGATTAAAGTAGACGGCACGCGTCAAAATGATTGATTGATGACCTTACGTCATTTTGACCTTTGCGTGTCCGAATATGTGCCCCCTCCCCGTCCCCCCTGTTCCCGTGGTCACGTGTTATTTTGTGTTATTTCAGATCTCTATGTCATCCTTTGAAGTATTCCAGTTGATGGATGTCTAGGGGGCTGGTTGAACTGTGGTTGTTGTGTTTGAACTTTTGGACCTGGTATGACCCCCCAGATGTATCGCCCATATGTGTATCTGATGAATCCGGAATGTCCTGGGCATATGCCTTATAAATGTCCAGAACAAGGTTTGTGAACCCCGAACCGTAAACGCATTTTTTTTTAAACATGGATTTTGTGATCAGTGGCAAAGCTGTGATGACTGTAGCAACTGAAGCAGGACCGCGTCTGAAACATAGAGAAAGGGCAAAGTATACAGCTGCAATATACGATGCTCCAAAAAAGCGGTTTCTAAATGTGTATAGAACCCAGATACCGCCCGCAACTGCGCTGAAAGATGAAGTGCCGATGTCTAACGGCCAGCAATGGGGGTATCTGTTTGATTACTTGGCCTGTAGCGTGAAGCTCTATACGGTAGCCGAAGGAGAAGAATATACCGCCCAGACATTAGGAGTGGCCTATGGGGTTGAAGACTGGACTGTTTTTCGCCAGGTTTTGTGTCCCGAACTGAGCCGTCTCACCAAGGGTTACAGCGTGTTCACAGGCTACGAGACCCGTTGGGAAGGTACCCCGGACCCCTCTGGAAGAGTATTTCACCGGGTGAAAATACAGAGAAAGAATGGCCTTCCCTGTGGCTGCGTGGAGTTCTATATCAGCACCGAGGAAATCCGCAAACAAAACATCAGGGATGGCGGTTTGGTCGGTGATTTTAGGCTTCGAATGCTTATTCCCTTTAAAAGTTGGCCTTTATTGGAATTGAAAATGTTGGATGTGTTGGACGCTCTGTTTGTACAGAGCCAACAGCGGCAGAGCATTGTTCGGCTAAAGAAGTGCATAATCTATACGAATCCGGAGGATTACGACGCAAAGCAGCCCCAAGAAGGTACATCGTCAGAATGGGCAGTCCCCGAAGAAAACTAGGTAAACTGCGTAGTTAACCACGCCCAGATACCCCCAGGGGCTGGTTCAACAATAAAAGGAGGGTCCTTTAAAACCTACAGTTCTTAACCTACGCATTAACCATGGATATTCCTAACGCATACCAGAACTCCGAAACGTCATGGGAGGCCGACACTAAGGACTGTATACCGCGCAGCCCTACATTCTACTCCCCCCTGGCAAGACCCTCGACACCCCCTACATGTACACAGCCTGAGGACGTGTTTGATGGGGTGGTCAGTACTATTTTTGTGGACACCATCAAGGCCTCTGTAGCCACGCTTTTAGACGTGGTGATTGGAGAATATATACGAGAAAAATGCATCGGTTGTGAGATTAATCACCCCAGCCAGCGCCGGCATCCCTGCCTATACGACCCCCCAAGATACTACTTCTTCAACAATTTTGAGGCGCTGGTGAAAAGACTTTGGTCCTGCCGGTTAATACCATCGCTGGTCAGAGCCCTGGAGGCTATGGGCCTTGTGCCGTCTATCCCCAGAGTTTACGGGGTAACCGAGGCATTCCTACACGAACTGAAGGAGGCGATTCACATCCACGAGAAACTCAAAGAAATCCGACACACCCTGGTGGACGATAACAAATACAGGGAGGCTGTGGTGGCTGACGTGATGACTTTCTGGCTCAATAAACCCCAAGAGACCGAGTGACATTTTTGTTATTTAGATGTAGAGCAATGGGTAACTATGTGTATACGAGGTTAGATAGATTAAACACATTTTTTCTTTTGAGAGAACTTACAATTGTTATGCATCAAATTATTGAAAATAAAGTGAACAATGTATCGTTCTACACAACCCACAATTCCGGGACTAATGTAGAGAGGGTGTTGAAAATGGAACAAATCATGAATCAGGTACGACATGCGGGCGAGTATCTACAATGGACACAAATGGTAACCCGGCTTGGTGGTGATTCTGAAGAACTAGAAATAACCGTGTCTAAGATTTTACTTTATCTGTTTGAAAAGCCATTTAATTGTAACATGTATCATATTTGTTGTTTATATACTTTTATAGCGGATGTGTGTGTTGTAAAAATTCAGCGAAACAAACCTGTTAATCTCAACCAAATATACCGGGTTTTGCATGATGCGGTCATTGAGAAAGCGGGGACATGTATCCTGCAACGAATTCTGAATTGTCTGTATGCGTAAGACATGTTTTCATGAAAATAAAAACCCCCAAAATGAAATTGAACTGTTGTCGTTATTTGAAAGTGGCTCATTAACGTTATTGTACCTCAGAGAGGCAAGAAGGATGGCAGAGCAGATGTTGAAAAACATTTACTATAATCCCGCTAACCCGGGGGCTTATGGGGGTAAGGAACGTTTACAGAGAGCTATAGCCGAAGAAACAGGTAGCCGGTTAAGCGATGCTAAAGTAAACGAGTGGCTATCAGAGCAGGATGCACACACTCTGCATAAACCCGTAAGAAAACATTTTCCCAGAAATAGAGTTTTTTCTACCCAACCAATGTCCCAATTTCAGGCTGATCTATGTGACATGCAGGCCCTTGCAGATAAAAATGAGGGAAATCGCTACATGCTAACGGTTATAGATATTTTCTCTAAAATAGCTTTTGTCAGGGTCTTAAAAAATAAGGGTGGTGCAGAAGTGACCAGGGCCTTTGAATCTATCTTGAAGGAAGGAGGCGCCCCGAAGAAAGTGCAGACTGATGGCGGAAAAGAATTTTTTAATAAGACTTTTCAGAAACTCATGAAAAAGCACAATATAGTACATTTTGCTACTGGCTCAGATTTGAAAGCTTCCGTTGTTGAACGCTTTAACAGAACTCTGAAGGAGCGCATGTGGCGCTATTTTACAGCGCACAACACGCATAGATATATCGATATAGTTCAAGATTTAGTAATGGGGTATAACAATAGTTATCATAAGAGTATAAGGATGAAACCCTCAGAGGTCTCTTCGGAAAACTCTTTTCAAGTCTTTAAAAATCTGTATGGTTTGCTCCCCCTTCGCCGTAAGAGAAAAATTAATTTTAAATTCGCTGTGGGGGACTTGGTTCGCATATCCAAGTTGAGGGGTGTTTTCGATAAAAGATACATGCAAGGATACAGTGCCGAGCTTTTCACGATTACAGAATGTCTGCCGCGCATACCCCCGGTCTACACATTAAAAGATTATGACGGGGAAATTATAGAGGGATCTTTTTATGAGAAGGAATTACAGAAGGTACAGGTGGGTAAAGACAAAGTGTTCCACGTGGAGGAGATTCTAGCTCAAAAGAGAGAAAAGGGTCAAAAATGGGTGTTGGTCCGCTGGAAAAACTGGCCCCAAAAATTCAACAGCTGGGTATTAGAGCAGGATGTGGTGGAGGCCTCGGGGTTAATTTAAACCCCCAGGCATGATAAAATACAGCCTCATTCGTGTGTACACCGGAGTGCATAATGGAACACAGCGGCTTCTACCTGACTCTCCCCAGTAATGCGTCCGCACATATATATCGTAATAATCAGAGTTCGAATTATACAACCAATTTTCCAAAGCCTATAGAGTTATCCGAGGCCTGGGAAGTAGGTCTCAGCGAGATTACATACCCCCATAGTTGGTATAATATCAAGGATAAGGACCGGGATTTTTATTTCAAAAAGTTATCGGAACCTGCAAAACATATTAAGGTTAAAAAAGGGTTCTATAGAACCGTAGACAGGCTCGTCTCCGAGTTGAATGAACGCCTATCGCAGAACAGGATGGAAATATTCCTGTTGTACAACCCTATACATAAACGTGTACAAATCTCAGGAGATGCTTCCGGGGGGATAAAGACCGGCGGTAATTTAGCATACATTTTGGGGATGGGTCCCGATAAATGGACGTATGTGACCGATAAATTATTCCCATTCCCCGCGGATATACATGCAGGATTTTACAACATATTTGTGTATACCGACATCATATCCTATCAAAGGGTCGGAGACAGCTGTGTGCCACTCCTGAGAACGGTTCATATAGACGGAAAGGATGGGGACATAGTCACTGTCACCTACGACAAGCCACACTACGTACCTGTAAGCAAGAAATATATTGAAAACATTCTTGTTGAGCTTAAAACGGATCAGAACGAAAACATTGAATTTACTTATGGTAAAACGATTGTAAAAATCCACTTTAGACCCACCAAAACCTCTCTACATATATAAGTATTATATATTTTATATAAGACATTTAAATTAAAATTATGGAACACCGACATCTCGACCCTAACCGGTATGTCTCATACTATGTTGATCAGGTGGGTAATGGGTTACCCGGCTATTATGGTTCCCCCACCATGTATGGTTCGGGGATAGGAGGTATATTTCGTAACCTCTTTAGGATGGTTTTACCGTTTATGAAGAGAGGCCTCAGCATAGCCAAACCGCATTTAAAATCAGCAGCAAAAAATATAGTAAGTGAGGTTGTAGCCAATGCTATGACCCGAAGGGCGTCACCAGATGTCGAGAGTCAAGAAGGCTCAGGGTTGATGATGTTGTCTCGAAGAACGAAAAAGAGGCCTCCGGGTATAAGGCGCAGGCCTGCGCCTAAAAAACGGAGGTTAACGGTTGAAAGAAACTCAGTTAGTCAAAGACGGGGTAAAGTGAGGAGGTCTGGACCAAAAACGGTAAAAAGAATACTCGGAAGTATTTTCTAAAAGAACAAGCAACATGGCTCTTTTACACCGCATGTCCTCTGAAGCTATAAAGACAGAGCTCGATCTTTTCACGGCCCCCTTAACCCAACATTCAGTAGAGAGGTCCAGTTATGTGGAGATAGCCCCACTCTCTGCCATTACAGACAACGGGCCCATAGAGTTTTTTATACCAGGCCACGGTGACAACTATCTGGACCTCAACAACACCTTGGTGCATTTGCGTCTAAAAGTGACCAAAAGAGACGGTACTGATATTGCCAACGATGCCAAAGTGAGTCTCATTAATTACCCCGTGGCCACCATCTTCTCCCAAGTGGATGTGACTTTGGGGGAACGTCTAATCAGTCAAAGCAGTGCCACATACCCATACCGGGCCATCATGGAATGTTTACTCAACTACTCGGAAGACACGCTCAAGACCCAATTCAGCGCAGGGCTGTTTAGCAAGGATACTGCAGGAGCCTCTATGGAATCGTCAGACCCATCCACCGGTGCAAATAAAGGACTGGAGGCACGGGCTCGGTACTGTGCAGAATCTCGAGAGTTTCATCTGCTAGGCCCTATACACTCTGACATTTTCTTTCAAGAACGTTTACTCTTAAATGCGGTTGATTTAAGACTAAAATTAACCAGGGCCAAGGATGAGTTTTGCCTAATGTCTGCAACGGACGGGGACTTTAGCTTAAAAGTGTTGGGGGCCACGCTTTTTATTAAAAAAGTGTCTGTATCTCCGGCCGTTCGTCTGGGTCACTCACAGGCTTTGATGAAAGGAAATGCCCTTTACCCTCTCCAAAGAATTACCATGAAAACCTTTAGCATACCTGTGGGCAGCAGAATCTGCAGTCAAGAAAACCTATTTCTAGGGCCTTTACCGCGATATGTGGTTATAGGTTTGGTTGATCACGCCTCCAATACGGGCAGCTTAAATAAAAACCCATTTAATTTTCAACACTTCAATGCAGAGTATGTAGCTCTGTGTCAGGACGGACGTCAGGTCCCTGCTAAGGCTTTCCAACCGCAATTTAATAACAACATATCTGTGCGAGAATTTTACAATCTATTCCTGGCTACCGGGAGGCATCTAAAAGATCTCTCTTTACCTATTGACAGAAATGATTTTGCAGAGGGTTACACAATGTATGCTTTCAATTTATCCCCTGATGATGACACCTCGGGAAATCTTTCGGTGGTGTCCCAAGGTAACCTCAGGCTGGAGATGCGTTTCCGTACACCTTTAGCCTGTACCGTTAGCATGATTGTTTATGCCTGCTCTGATTCAATCTTGGAGGTGAATAGCCGAAGACAGGTTTTAGTAGATTATTATTAAGGATCGTTGAGCAAAGACATGAATACCCAAGAGTTGGAAGGGCTCATGAGCCGACTGATTGGAAAACAATTTTGCGGCGTGTTGGCTTGTGATGAATTACCTATGGAGAAATGGATGGTGCGGCCTGCCATGTTTATTGTCAATACCCATCCTAAACACATGCCGGGTGAACATTGGCTAGCTGTGACATTAGAAGCGGAAGGAGGAAGAAAAATCTCAACTTTTTTTGATTCCTATGGCTTTCCCCCGGGTTTTTCACATTTCCCTAAATCTATTAAAGAATTTTTGACCAAAAACGGCTCAAAGATATACTACAACACCAAACAGGTGCAAGATAACCTTTCCACAACATGCGGTCACCACTGTGTATTCTATCTATGCCAAAGAGCCCGGGGAGTTTCTTTTGAAGATGTTATGTCTCTTTATAAGGATGATTTAAGAAGTAATGATAAAGTTGTAGCTTGTTTTGTTAGAAAATATCAAAAGTGTTCAAATGTGTATCATTTAAGAACGTGTAATCAAGGCGTATGCTCACGCCAAATGTTTCAAGAATGCCACAAATGTTAAATTGCTTATTTTTTCAAATAAAATTTATTGAATTTAATCATAGTCATTCAAAAGTCATTCAAAAGTCTAACCACCCAGAGAGATCGGGATTAGGGAAAGGTCCGGAGGCGTTCAGGGGGGTAAATGGGTTATCGTCATTCATTTCATAAGGATGCGAGGGTTTTGGGTCGTCTTTAGGGGTGCTGTATTTCGTTGAAGGTGTGTGTTTTAAAGAGTGAATCTGTTGACGAGTCTTATAGTTGGGTACACCCGAGAGGGGTATGTTGAGGATGGCCAGGGCCTTAAGAAACTGAAGCCATCCTGGAGGTCTTCTGTCATCAGCAACCTTGTGGGCAGATGTGGTACTTTTAAGCAAGTCCAGCATATGGGAACCTTTGACAAGCGAGCCCTGAAGGATAAACTCTCCTTTGTCGTTCCAAGTAGCTGCCCCCTTTGAGTCTTTTAGCTTGTTCATAATGTAGCTAACATTTTTCCTGTTACGTGCCGGAACATGGGCTAACATGTCATGCATAACTTTATCTTCAACAGGCGTTTGAGCTTCAGACGGTAAGCTCACAGGTACCGGCATTACAGGGGCGTGGCTCTCGCTAGGCTCGTCATCTTTTAAAGGGTCCTGTAGGGAAATAGTTAAATGGCCTGTCTCTCTCTCCCCTTGTTTCACCAAGGACAAATACCTTTGCAAGAGGTTTGTGTATTTTTGGACCTTATCATAGGGGTTCAAGCCTTTTTGATTCAAAATATCCTTCATGGCCGTATCCAAATCATTTTCCGCTGTTTGTCTGATATTTTCGGGACCCTGCACTTGTTTTTTAAGTCTATCCAACTCTTGTTGTGGCACCAGATACATTTTATTGGCCATCACCCTATGTGTTCAACCCCCACGTCGGGCTGCAATAAGGCTGGTGATGAAGGGCACGGCTATACTTAGTAAAGGTAGAAGAAAACCCCCAGACTGTTGTATGCTATGTCGTTTCTTTTGAAGACTGACCCTTTTATTGGCAAAGAGCTTGATCGCGGTCTTTTGTCTCTTTAATTTTTTCAATTGTGTCAGGGTGAGTGGAATGCGTCCTTTGAGAAGATTCAAAGCAATCTCACATAGGGATAATATTAGATCTGAAGAACAGTGACCCAAGATGGCCTTCCGTTCATTAGATGTAGCCCCAACTAGGCTTCTCAAGAGGGGCAAGTTTCTTTTTAAACGCAGAGACATAGCGGTTACTTTTTAGGTATGTACGCAGCCGGCCACTCCCACGGAAACAGACCTGTTCGTAGCCTAAGGTGTTCTGGAGTATTTGCTTTTAAATCCACGATTAAATAAGAAAATGGCGCTTTGGTAGCGTCCTCGTAGCTCTCCATAAAGTAGGATTTCCTTCCCGGGTACATCTGCTGAGCTAGAGTGTTAATTTGTAGTTTGTCTCTAGGATTTTTGAACAAAACCATGTAATTGGCGTTCAAACTGATGGTGCGGCTATTTTTACCTTGGTGAAACACATTCTGCACCAAGTAAAGCACAGACAGGTTTCTATGATGAGTATATTGGGTAAATGCTCGGGCAATTTCAGGATGTTCGCTACCTGCAAATAGCATATCGTCCAAAACCAGCAGATTGTTTTTATGAGGAGGTAAAAGTTCATCATCAGACAGGGAATCAGGTATTCCTTCAACAAACTTGATTTTTATTGTCTTCAACAATTCATCATACAGAGGTTGATAACAAGAATAACACCACACAACATTATCAGGCTTTTGAGATAACACATGTTCAGAATTCTCTAAAATACTTTTTACAAAACAAGTTTTACCACTATTCGAAGGCCCTGCGATTAAGGCCGAAAATGGTAGTTGCAACCGGGGGTCAAAACCTTCTACAGCAGTCATTATATCTTAAGCTTTAAGACACCCTGTAGCTTGTAGCATAAGTCTGTAGCCAAAGGGACAATGTGGTCCAGTCAGGCAAAAAAGCAGTCTCTCGTCATAGACAACCCTGAAGCTTTTAGTAAGTGGGGGCCTTCCTCCGATGGAACCCCTTTTTTAGACCTAACAATCTTTTTGTAGGAGCTCAAAATCTCCAAGTCACTATTCCTGTCATTTAGGCACCCCTCGACCAAGCGTGTGACTGATTCAAAGTTTTACACGCGGGGCATTTTCATAGTTTTGAGTCACGCCTGACACACTGCTGCATGTAGCATAAGTCAGTAGCCATAGGGCAATGTGGTCCCGTCAGGCAAAAGCCGTCTCTTGTCATAGACAACCCTGAATCTTTTAGTGAGTGGGGCATTCCTCAGATGGAAGCCCTTTTTATCTCTAACAATCTTTTTGTAGGAGCTCAAAATCTCCAAGTCACTATTCCTGTCATTTAGGAACCCCTCGACCAAGCGTGTGATTGATTCCAAGTTTACACGCGGGGCATTTTCATAGTTTTGAGTCACGCCTTTGGCTTTCAAAACCACGTGATTGTCCTTAGTTCTAAAAGCATAGCTTTTAGGACCACAGGAGGACCATTCGGTGATATGGTCACCCTCTGCGAGTTCACTCGTTAAGCCACCCAGATAGTTGCTGAGTGGGGGGATCCAATCCCCCGGTTTGCTTACATAGACCACAGAGTCTGTGTCGTGGTAAAGAACCCGCCTCTGAAGCTGCTCCATGAGCTTGTACAGTTCAAGTCGGCCATAGGCCGTGGTAAATGCTGCAAGAAACACATTTACATTACCCGGAGGTAGAACCCACTTCTTGTTACGTCGCCATTGCACCAAGGCAATGTCTTGACTCAAGAATGAAAAATGTGAAATTTCGTATTGGTCCGAAAAAACAAATTCCAAAAATTCTTCCGGGTCTTTAATAATCGACGTTGTTAGCATATTACACCTCTGCGCTAATTTGCCCCAAAGCGAGTTTAAGTACAATTTCGACACATTTCGTTTGGTTTTGTTGACCTCTATTCTGTCAGGGTCAAGAAGGATGCCTTCTCTGTCGTGATAGTCTTGAATGTACCTGTCTTTACTCTCTTGATCTGTGACCGATGCAGGATAGCCTGAAGCCATTTGCTTACATCTCAAGAAGGTTTTGATGTACTCTTTAAAAAGAGTGTCTGATTTCTTGGTAAAGTTCCATACTTCAAAGATTTTGGCCACACGATACCCCATCTCTAAAGCCTTAGAGAATTCAACTGTGACCCACACCCCTGTCAGGGCTCTTTCTTGATCTGAGTGATCACATGGGGTTTGCTGTATGTTTTCACTGCATGTGCGACAAAGGGGAAAGAAAAGTTTTCCTTGAGGGCCCCTGTAAGGCAACACAGGTATAAACAAACCCCTAGGAGGGTAGACTGTTGCTTTGATCAGACCAAAATAGTTTTGGGGTAAGTCAAAATCCCGATGAATAATTTCTGGATGCCCTATAGGATAGCATGAGGAACTCATTACATGAGGATAAAGGGATGTAAAATCTACATAGCCTATTGTCTCGTCGGGTTGCGCTACATACCGCAATGTCAAAGCATTGGTACGGCCGCCATACAAGGCCTGGCGCGGTTCCAGGGGCTCGGGGGTTTCAAAGCTGGAAAGGAAGGCTTGAACATTAGGATCAGACTTTTTGAGGGCTGTCCATTCGTGCTCCCACAAAACAACCACTTTTAGACCGTAAGTAGCCTGTAAAGAATCAACTTTGTCTTGAAACTCTTGGTACATTTCCCCAAAAGTCTTTTGGGTTAGGACACACAGGGTCTGGGGCACAAAGCAAGATTTGCAACCATGGAAGAAACAACCGTTGTACTCATACGCGGTCTCAACCCCGTCAATCTGTGTGTAGCCATCTACATGGTAAGAGCCAAATGCCTTCTCCCCTAGATTCAAAGCATGTTGAATAAAAATGTCTTTATCCTGGGCCATATACTCTAACCATTGAATGGACCCACTAGAGTATGACTTGAATTGGCGTCGGTAGTTGTCAGGCGAGGGAATGGCTATTGAAGCGGGCGGCAAATAGTGTGTACGATAGGTTTTCATGCATGCCGATGCAATAGTTGTACAACTCCAGGGGTCAATACCTGCATCTTTGATTACCTCTTCTCTGAATCTGAGGCATCCTTCACGAAGTATAACCACATCATTGTCACAGTATGATTCCATCTCTTTATGGAAATCAAAGGTGCCATGTCTTACTGTCTCGTACCACGTCATGAATCTCTCACGCTCTTTGGGAGACATTTGATCACACCCGTACATTTCAGGGCTGGGATATGCTCCGACATAATGTAGATTCTCATCAGATGTGAAGAAGTGGGGGAACCAACCTTTCACAGAGTTTTCAAAACCCAAGGCCTCTGGCATTTGAGCCAATCGCATGGGTAAGAAGCTTAGACTGTCAATGTATCTCTGGTTGAAGGCTGGGTCTACAAAACACAAGATTTTACTACCTTGAGCTATGACCCAGGGTGCCACGCCTTGCTGTATCAAGGGATTCAGAAGCAGGTAAGAATCGTAGGCTCTAGCATTGTGGGCTATAAACGTGAAGTTTCTGTACTGTGGCTTTCTAAAATGTTTTAGAAAGAGTAGTGCACAATTGGATCCTTCTGCAGACCACTTTTCCCCCTTGAATGTCATGGTAGATACAAAAATAGGCAAATGATCCCCCGATTGCTGATTTGTCTCAAAATCATAGAACACATATTTCTCTGAATGTTCATCTTCAGCCAAGGGCTGAATATAACACTCGTGTGGCACTTCTTGAACCACTTCAGCGTCTCTGCTTTTCAAAGGCCCTTTACAGATTGGACAATGAATGATTCCACACACATGTGGTTTAGGGCTATCTATTTTAAGGTTGTAATTGCAATGACATTTTGGGCATTTCTTGTTAATGGCACAAATGCTTACAGATTTACAGGCCTTAGGGTGCCATGTTTCAATTTTGTGTTTAGCGTAACAGTAGGTCGAACGACATGTGCGGTGGCAATCAGCACAGGGTGTCAAGTTTAAGGGTTGCATTGGGCACTCTGCATCTTGACATACAGAACAGTTATAACGGCACGAGTGCCCCCCCTTTCGGGTGTAGCCGGTATGGCATGATGGACACACATAGGGGGTCCCGAGGAACGCCGTGATGTTGGTAATGGCGTAGTAATGTTCGTTTTGCACATAAAAATACAGAATCTGCGGGTGCGGTTGGGGGGTGTTTTGGAACTTCAAGAGAGATGCATTAGCTCTACTGTGGTACAAAACCACAATCTTGATATTCAGAAGGTTTTCAAATTTGAATATGTCGGAAAAAGCAACCCCCTCATGTATACCGAGACCCACCCCCGTTTGGATCTCTCTAGCCTTTTGCAATGCCGTCAGATCAGTACATCCTGGGTTAAGTAAATGCGCTAGGCCTATTGCAAAACATAGCTTATTATCGGGATTGTGAACGTTTATGAGGTAGGCCCTTTTATTGCTTAGGATTTCCGATTGCATTAGGCTATCAAGCTTCCTTCTCTGCCCACCACCCCCCTGGGGTTGACGTATTATTTGAACTACAAGCTCGAGGGTTCGATCGGCTATGATGGCAAAATTTGACTGAACAAGTCGTTCTAGCAGCGCGGTAAATTGTTCAAGATCTGCTTCGCCATTGGGTAAAATAAGAGATACTGTGTTATGCAGGCTATCTCCACAAAGTTCCAACTGTAGAACATCCCGTGGTTCGCCATAATCTCTAGCCGTCTCTAACAGATCGTTCAGAGTGTCCGTTATCATCATGTAAAACAACGCATAGTCAAGATTCTGATTCACCCATAGGAAATTGAAAAACTGTCGAATCTCTGTATTGTTGAATTTATTCCGGTACACAACCCGGACACGTCTATCAAGACCATCTCCCGCCAGATGTATTAGACAATTTTCCAATTCCCCAAAAACATCTTGTGGCGTTTCAGACTCTACGGACCTGGGCGATATTGGTTGGTCTATCTCTGTTGGGGTTGCCGGGGCCGAAAATGTCTGACTCTCGTTCAGACGATTAATTAAGGTTATGAGGGCTTCGGGAATCTGTGATAACAGGTTTTCATCGGGCCCCCCTGACTCGTTCATGCGATTAATCATTTCTAGGAGTTCGGCTGGAATCTGGGATAATATGCTTTCATCGCACACCCCAGACTCGTTCATACGTGTAATAACTTCTAAGAGTTCTGGCGGGATCTGCGCTAAGAGGCTTTCAACTGTCGCACCTTGTTTCTGTAGTTCGGCCATTTGGATAATTAAGGATGTGCGTTTTTGGGTCTTTTCGGGAATGATTGGTGGTTACATGTATGATTTTAGCGTCTGTATTTGCGTTTTTTAATGGGTTTGCTGTTTAACATGCGGGGAATTGTTCTATGCCAGAATAACATATCGTCTCTGTACTGTCTCTCAATTAAATCACCCACTCGTTTGTATAGCAAAACATTCCTTGATTTCAAAGCCCTGGAAAATAATGTGAAAAACCTTTCTTGTTCTACTGCAGGTACTGATGCCGTAGAATTGACGGGGTCGATAAGGTTGGCCGCATCACAGAAAAGCTGGTCGTCAACATCTGAAATGTCATTAAAAACAGGTCTATCGGTTGTTTCATCGGGAATGTTCGGGGCGCCGGAATCCCCCAGCTCTAGGTGTATGTGTCCGTCTGTGCCGTTTTTCGCCGGGGCTGAGTCTGAATGAAAATAATACATACAAAATTACGTTATTAAATATAAAATATGTTAGATACATAAAATGTCAAATACATTTCAGGTCTAATAATATATATATATTAACAATACATCGTTAAAATACCTAGGCTTTTTTGGCGCTTGTTCTGACGAATTGCTGATACCGAGGGCTCTGGGCTTTTTTCAGCTAGCGTTCCCGATTCTGCAGGGTCTGTCTCCGGGCAGTCTGAAAAAACATTATTTGTCCTTGTTTTAACATATTCTATCAAAAGAGGTATAACTAATAAAAAGACGTATAACACATAACATAAACGTATAATGGTCTCATACCATGTCCTTGGAGCGCCTGCTCGCGAAGCCTCAAGTTCCCGGCCCAGCCGTACTTTTCGGGTGGGGTTGAATCTGAGCAATGTACTTGGGCCACAGTTGTGCGTTGCCTGTTGGGGTCTGGAATATGTCGTGAGGGGGTGGACGTTCCCGGTGAGTTTGAAAAAACGCGCGTACAGAACGGTAGAATTGCATCCATGTCACTCGTGTCCGCTGTCCATAACGAATCCTTTATCATTCTTGGCGGTATGTCGACTGTAAATACATAAAATCGTTTTTAAAATAGTACACACTATTTTTTATATATAAATATTCTTGGGTATGTGTTTAATTGTAAGGACTTACAACGAAAAAAGTCTGATGGCGACTGACTGCCTGATTTTTGAGAGTGTGTATCCCCCTCATGTTGTTCCAGATCAGGTAAACCGTGTAAAAGCTGCGTAAAGGTTTGGGACTCTAGCCACCGTTAGACAATATTAACCGTTATACGATATATATACACTTTTTAACACATATTGGCCTTTGGTCTGAAATACCCAAATAACTCGGGGGTTTGTTATTACAATAATATTCAAACAAATCTTAAACTATATTTCTCATTTACTCACCTCCAGAAATATCCATTAGGAGGGCTTTACAGCCTATGCTATCTGTCCTGGCAGTTAAATATTCGGGCCTTTGGGTTTGCGCTAAAGCCGTGCTAAACTTGTTAAAAATAGACGTTCTGTCCCTAACTTGTTAAAGTACGGAATGAGTTTCGAGAGATAGCCTGTATGCAACCAACTGTATGTTTGCTTTAGACCAAAAGGCTGTGAATTCAAAGAACCGTTCTGTCATGCGTTTTGTTTGGGGGGTCCTGGGGGGGCGTTGATTAGATATCCTGGTTTAACCCCGGGCGGTCGGCCGATACCTTGACAGGCCATATGCTGGATAGTTCAAACTTTGGGATTTCAAACGATTCTCTACAGATGGGACCCCATGTTGAACCCACACAAACAAACCCTTTGTTTTTTGAAACGCACACACACACTCCTGCTGCTCCTTCACACGCACACTCATGCACGCACCCTGATTTTCAATGTCTTTTTCTTCGCGACCGAGTTGGCTGAAGATGTGAAATACCGTTTCACATAGTTACGGGTGAGATACAGTTTTTAAAACTCCTTTTATTGAATTCCTAAATATTTAACACATACATTTTAACACACTTTATAATTCAACATGTTTTACTATTTCTTACAAATATAGGGTCCGGTTAGCCCTGACCATTATCCGTTTCCAACTCCCCGTCGCAAAGTCTTTTGCCCGCTCCATCGAAGCTCTGGCCGTTTTCACTCCAGGGATAGATCCGCCTTCTGCCTTGTGGGTCTTGGGAATGTCTCAACGATAACCGAGGCCATCGCCGTAATTGTTCCCGATTTTCGAAAAGACTGTCCAGCTTATTCATCAGTGTTCTGAAAATATGGTAATCGCGCCATTTAAAACTGAACATTATTTGGAAAAAATTTACATCCTTGCATGCTTTGGAAGATACATGTGATCTGACCGTTTTCGAAGCATTTGCACTATCAAATTGTTCACATGCTAAAATTGTCACTCTGGAGTCCGGGGTATACGCCATTGACGCGATTCTTATGGCCATTATATCACTTCGGCCACAGACCTGTTCTTCCAACGCATATCCGGGCAGCCTTGAAACACTTAGGGCGCGCTCCATTTGACACAGCGCTAGTCTTATTTTAAGCCATTCTCTCATCCTTAGCGCTGGAGAAAAACTCTCGGGTTCTGCCCGATAAAAGGGTTGGGACACGCTGTCTGTGAATATCTTAACCGTAGATTCCTCCGGGCTAAAGATGTAAGACATATGCCCGTCGCTTGTACACAAAAAGCCCTTAAAACATTCGGGAGCCTCACGCAAAACATCCTCCAGGCTTTTGTCGTTGGATTCTTGACATGAGCTGCAAAGCACACCGATAATTGCCCTTGTAGACATATTTTAGATGTTTAATATTCAAGTCTTTATTTTAAAAATTGCTTGTTCTGGACATTTATAAGGCATATGCCCAGGACATTCCGGATTCATCAGATACACATATGGGCGATACATCTGGGGGGTCATACCAGGTCCAAAAGTTCAAACACAACAACCACAGTTCAACCAGCCCCCTAGACATCCATCAACTGGAATACTTCAAAGGATGACATAGAGATCTGAAATAACACAAAATAACACGTGACCACGGGAACAGGGGGGACGGGGAGGGGGCACATATTCGGACACGCAAAGGTCAAAATGACGTAAGGTCATCAATCAATCATTTTGACGCGTGCCGTCTACTTTAATCTCTCTGACATTGATATACAGGGTATGCCCAGCAAACATGGGAAGTCCTGAGGACACTCAGCAATGTTCCCATTAGGTCCCTTAAGGGTTTCGGCGTCACGTTATCCCACTGATGTTCTGAGAATGTTCTAGGAACATTAAAACATGACATTCAGGGAATGTTCTCTGACAGACCTTTGTCTAGTTCCCTGTAAGTTCCCAGGATGTCACAGAGGACCATGTCAGGACTTTTTTAGGACAATCTTTAATTTTACTAGTACAACTAGTCCATGTTGCGTGATGGTCCCAAGAGAACGTTCTCTGTGGGACCTTTGTCTAGTTCCCTATAAGTTCCCAGGACATCAATGAGGACCATGTCAAGATAATGTTGGGATCTTTGTAGGATGTTCTCAGGACTTTCATTTTAATAGTCCTTAGGGCATTGTGTGATGGTCCCAAGGTCAAATTTTCTGGGGGACCTTTGTCTAGTTCCCAGGTTTTCCCGAGGACGTTTTTAGGACGTTCTTGAGACATTGTGTCATGGCCCGCTGGAGGTTTTGTATTGTTCCCACTTTGCCTCGGGGACGTTTTTAGGACGTTGGATATTGTGTCATGGTACCCTAAAAGTCCCCTGAATGTTCTTGGGACGTTGTGTCAGGTGTCCCACGCCATTATAAGTAAAGTAATGAAATGGGGGGTTTTAAGTGGTACGCTGTTCAGCCAAAATAGTTTAATAATATTTAATTAATGACAATATGATATGATCGCTTACTACTGAATTTGTAATGTGACCCCACCTGAGATTTGAGCTGATCAATCTGCTGCGCCATAAAGGCTGTAGAATTTCATAAGTCCCCTCCTACACATCCATTACCTATAATAAATATCTGTACTTAGCAAAATAGTACCATCTGCACTATTATGTTAGTTATCAGTTAAATGGAACTGACAGCATTTTGACAACTTTGCAGATATGAAACAAACAGACAATCATAATATCAGGCAAAAATATCAAATTCCCAGTTCATGCTTCAAAACCAACTATACAGGAGGTTTTAAAAATAGGTTATATTTTACTCAAAATTACATGATGTACAGTAAGGCATTGTTGGCAGAATAGATGGATGCAGTACAATGCATGATAAATATAATTCACTAATATATTTCTTGGTATTCCAAAAAATATTGCTATCAGGTTGTAAATCACAGCTGCCCTGGTACATTTTTGCTGCCTCCAAATATTCGGGATGCACCGTTTCAGTTTCAATGACTCAATATTTTGGTAAAAAATTGAGGACTGTAACTAAGGCTGGGAATGTCAATACAGTCAATCACAAGTCAGTCATAATGTGGCTAATAGGCTGGGTCACATGTGTCAAACACATGGCCCGCGCGCCGAATAGGACACACAAGCAACTATAAATTAATCAACAGTTGAATCATCTACTTTATGAACTTACTGCCCGATGTCCCCGCATCTGTGAATTCAAATTAATTTGCGATGCTTTCGTGTATCCCTTTTACAAAGGGCAGCGAAGGGAAAGTGTACAGACAGACACATGCCACAGTCCTAGCTAGGCTACAATGTTACATTCTGGATTAGGTATTTAAAGTTTAACAATGAATAAACCAAAACAAAACCTCCAACAAAATACCATGCAAAGGTTAATCATGTAGGCCAATTACAGCAACATTTGAGCAGTAGCCTAGGCTGGCTCCTCAGCTACAATATATTTTGAGTGCACATACAGAAATGTTGCATTCAACCGCACTGGTGATCCATGCAGGGCAAAACCATTTAAAACTTGTTTTAAGTTTAAACGTTACAACAGCCTATAGCCACATTTTTGTTATTTGGAGTTATTAAATACTTAAATACTTTTTGATTATTCCGGCCTCTATTAGAAAAGGGGACCGTCTTAAACAGTTAAACTAAAGGGAAAGTTTTTGGATTTACTACAGGCCACTAAATACCCTGGTTTAAATGAAGATATGGATTTCTCACCCTTCCTGTAGGGTCGTGATAGATCCATTTGCTGTCATCTAGTGGACATTTTGCTCAATTGCCCTCAGCTATGTTTAGACTGTTGTTGTTCATGTTTTGCTGTGTTCTAGTGTACTATGGAATATATTGCTTTCTTATTCTCGACACTTCTCCCAGTCATATTTAAGGTTAGAACTACCTTTCTAAGTGTTTCTGATGCTTCTAGCTTGGAGTTGTATTCTTATGATAACCTAGCTACAGTAATAATCCTTTTAATGTTTATAGTATTGCTCTTCCAATTAGGGCTAATTGGAAAAGCTGTTCAAGAGAGGACATTGTATTATTATTTTTTTGTATTCCCTGTTGAAGGCCATGCAGCCGAAATGCGTCTTTAAAAAAAAAACGTTGTTTCTATTGAACATGCCATACTAATAAAGGCATGTTAATTAATTATATGAAGAGTGCCTTGGTCCTCCTTTCTTTTGGATGACTTTTTGATTAGGGTCTGCAAACATTGCAGCAAAGTTTGGAAAAATATTATTTATTTTATCTCTTTTGTTTTAATATGTTAACATGCTATATAGAGCATCCTACAGTATATACATAAATGGACATCATAAAGGGTTATATTTTTTCTAATCAAACAATGGCCAGTTTTGATCAGAGTTGCACATGAAAAAAAACAAAAAAACAAATAGGCCATGTCTGGCCAACGAATTCGTTATGTTTTTTTCAAATCAAATCAAATTTTATTCGTCACATACACATGGTTAGCAGATGTTAATGCGAGTGTAGCGAAATGCTTGTGCTTCTAGTTCCGACAATGCAGTAATAACCAACAAGTAATCTAGCTAACAATTCCAAAACTACTACCTTATAGACACAAGTGTAAGGGGATAAAGAATATGTACATAAAGATATATGAATGAGTGATGGTACAGAGCGGCATAGGCAAGATACAGTAGATGGTATTGAGTGCAGTATATACATATGAGATGAGTATGTAAACAAAGTGGCATAGTTAAAGTGGCTAGTGATACATGTATTACATAAAGATGGGCTGTCTTTATTACATATTACATAAAGACAGCCCGACAGGATGCTCTCGATTGTGCATCTGTAGAAGTTTGTGAGTGCTTTTGGTGACAAGCCGAATTTCTTCACGATGCTGTTTGTGTGGGTGGACCAATTCAGTTTTGTCTGTGATGTGTACGCCGAGGAACTTAAAACTTACTACCCTCTCCACTGCTGTTTCATCGATGTGGATAGCGGGGTGTTCCCTCTGCTGTTTCCTGAAGTCCACAATTGTCTCCTTAGTTTTGTTGACGTTGAGTGTGAGGTTATTTTCCTGACACCACACTCCGAGGGCCCTCACCTCCTCCCTGTAGGCCGTCTCGTCGTTGTTGGTAATCAAGCCTACCACTGTTGTGTCGTCCGCAAACTTGATGATTGAGTTGGAGGCGTGCGTGGCCATGCAGTTGTGGGTGAACAGGGAGTACAGGAGAGGGCTCAGAACGCACCCTTGTGGGAACCCAGTGTTGAGGATCAGCGGGGTGGAGATGTTGTTGCCTACCCTCACCACCTGGGGGCGGCCCGTCAGGAAGTCCAGTACCCAGTTGCACAGGGCGGGGTCGAGACCCAGGGTCTCGAGCTTGATGATGAGCTTGGAGGGCACTATGGTGTTAAATGCCGAGCTGTAGTCGATGAACAGCATTCTCACATAGGTATTCCTCTTGTCCAGATGGGTTAGGGCACTGTGGTTGAGATTGCATCGTCTGTGGACCTATTTGGGCGGTAAGCAAATTGGAGTGGGTCTAGGGTGTCAGGTAGGGTGGAGGTGATATGGTCCTTGACTAGTCTCTCAAAGCACTTCATGATGACGGAAGTGAGTGCTACGGGGCGGTAGTCGTTTAGCTCAGTTACCTTAGCTTTCTTGGGAACAGGAACAATGGTGGCCCTCTTGAAGCATGTGGGAACAACAGACTGGGATAGGGATTGATTGAATATGTCCGTAAACACACCAGCCAGCTGGTCTGCGCATGCTCTGAGGGCGCGGCTGAGGATGCCGTCTGGGCCTGCAGCCTTGCGAGGGTTGACACGTTTAAATGTTTTCCTCACATCGGCTGCAGTGAAGGAGAGTCCTCATGTTTTAGTTGCGGGCTGTGTCAGTGGCACTGTATTGTCCTCAAAGCGGGCAAAAAATTATTTAGTCTGCCTGGGAGCAAGACATCCTGGTCCGTGACGGGGCTGGTTTTCTTTTTGTAATCCGTCATTGACTGTAGACCCTGCCACATACCTCTTGTGTCTGAGCCGTTGAATTGAGATTCTACTTTGTCTCTATACTGACGCTTAGCTTGTTTGATTGCCTTGCGGAGGGAATAGTTACACTGTTTGTATTCGGTCATGTTTCCGGTCACCTTGCCCTGACTAAAAGCAGTGGTTCGCGCTTTCAGTTTCACGCAAATGCTGCCATCAATCCACGGTTTCTGGTTTGGGAATGTTTTAATCGTTGCTATGGAAACAACATCTTCAACGCACGTTCTAATGAACTCTCTCACCGAATCAGCGTATTCGTCAATGTTGTTGTCTGACGCAATACGAAACATATCCCAGTCCACGTGATGGAAGCAGTCTTGGAGTGTGGAATCAGATTGGTCGGACCAGCGTTGAACAGACCTCAGCGCGGGAGCTTCTTGTTTTAGTTTCTGTCTGTAGGCAGGGATCAACAAAATGGAGTCGTGGTCAGCTTTTCCGAAAGGAGAGCGGGGCAGGGCCTTATATGCGTTGCGGAAGTTAGAATAGCAATGATCCAAGGTTTTTCCAGCCCTGGTTGCGCAATCGATATTTTCAGATTAGCCTTGTTAAAATCCCCAACTACAATGAATGCAGCCTCCGGATATATGGATTCCAGTTTGCAAAGAGTAAAATAAAGTTAGTTCGGAGCCATTGATGTGTCTGCTTGGGGGGGAATATATACGGCTGTGATTATAATCGAAGGAATTCCCTTGGTAGATAATGCGGTCGACATTTGATTGTGAGGAATTCTAAATCAGGTGAACAGAAGGACTTGAGTTCCTGTATGTTGTTGTGGCCACATCACGTCACGTTAACCATGAAGCATACGCCCCCGCCCCTCTTCTTACCAGAAAGATGTTTGTTTCTGTCGGCGCGATGCGTGGAGAAACCAGCTGGCTGCACCGACTCCGATAGCGTCTCTCCAGTGAGCCATGTTTCCGTGAAGCAAAGAACGTTACAGTCTCTGATGTCCCTCTGGAATGCTACCCTTGCTCGGATTTCATCAACCTTGTTGTCAAGAGACTGGACATTGGCGAGAAGAATGCTAGGGAGTGGTGCACGATGTGCCCTTCTCCGGAGTCTGACCAGAAGACCGCCTCGTTTCCCCCTTTTACGAAGTCGTTTTTTTGGGTCGCCGGCTGGGATCCATTCCATTGTCCTGGGTGAAAGGCAGAACACAGGATCCGCTTCGCGAAAGTCATATTCTTGGTCGTACTGATGGTGAGTTGACGCTGCTCTTATGTTCAGTAGTTCTTCTCGACTGTATGTAATGAAACCTAAGATGACCTGGGGTACCAATGTAAGATATAACACGTAAAAAAACAAAAAACTGCATAGTTTCCTAGGAACGTGAAGCGAGGCGGCCATCTCTGTCGGCGTCGGCGCCGGAAGTCCTGGCCCATGCGCTGATTGAGTTTGACACTCCTGGGCTAGTGTATCTATGTAGGATCCTAAAGTTAGTTAGCTAGCTCTCATGCTTACTCCTGCTCCCTCCGGCGCTCGAAGTCAGCCGTCTACTAACCATAGGTCCTGGCAACCCACATTGCGTACTCCTGGCAACCATCATTACACAAACCTGCTCCCCATTGTTATGCACACCTGGAATTCATCACCACCCTTATTACTCTCCCTTCATATAACCCTCAGTAGCATTTGTCATCAGGCAATATTGATTTTGGTTAGGTTCAGTGCGTTTTTCCTGTTTTGTATTATCTTATTCAAATTAAACTCACCTTCTGCCTGACTCCCTTTGTATACGTTACAGGACACTGTACACCAGGACACCTCTCAAAAATATGGAAGCAGCATAAGTTAAGGATATCTCCCAGGAACAGGAACACCTACCTGTCAACACCACGACCAGCTCCCTCAACTGGGTACGGTAATGGATGAGGTCCTCCATGTTCTCCACCACCTCGACAACACCTTGGAGGATCACATCGCTCAAGTCCGGGTAGTCCTGGGACGCCTCCTGGAGAACCATCTGTACTACAAAGCGAAGAAGTGCTAGTTCCATCAGGCTGCTGTCTCCTCATTGGGATATTGGATCAGCCCGCAGGGAGTGGTTATGGAGGAGAGGAAGGTTGATGCAGTCAGGTCATGGCCAGTCCCAACCACCATAAAGGGACTACAACGTTTTTTGGGGTTTACCAACTTATACCGCCAATTCATGAAATAATTCCGCTCAATCGCCTCTCCTCTCAGCTCTCTCTTCAAAAGTGGCCCCCGTAAGATGTTGTGGAGTCCTGCAGCCGATGAGGCCCTCCGCCTACTGAAGGGGCGTTTCACTTCTGCCCCATTGCTTGAAACACCCAGATCCTACGCTGCCCTTCATGGTGGAGGTGGATGCCTTAGTATTAGCTAGTTGATGTTGTTGATGTACATAGGCAACTGCGGGAGAACGATGTAGTTCCCAAATGGAATAGGACTCCCGTGGTACAGTATTTACATATTTTCAGAAATCCATTCAGGTGTATTTTGTTGCTTTTAGTGAATGAGTTCTACTGACTTAAAGTCACACTGTTGCTACCGCCTGTTATAAGACACAGTCCAGTTCAAAGTGAATGATGGCAGGGCCATGTGGCAAATTGCGTATTTGCATATAGGCCTACTGTAGCTCTGATTAGCTATGGCACACCGATCAATCGTAGACTCCGGTCCTGGACGAGACAGATGTTTTTATTCGTTTTTATTTACTGCAGTGTTTTGTTCAAACACACAGCCGCTTACCCACTTTAATACTATAGAATTTTCACAAATGTCTTACTATACGTCATTCCCAAACATTCTATAAACATGAAAATGACCATATCTAAATACTCACATGTCAGAAGGGGAAAAAAGTGTAATATTCTTCCTGGGGGTGTATTTGATAAGATTTCATGTTGTTAAAATGCTGTCAATTCCACTATAATCTGAATATTCTCTCATTGATTTTATGTATTTCTTATTTCAGCAATTTGAGTTTGGGTTTTCAGTAAGTTGTCTTTTGTTGGTGGGGCATATTATTCTGTTTTAATGTTACTCCTGACTCACAATGATAAATATAATAGTTTTTCTGCAGTGTATGCATAGTATAGGAATAGGCCCACATATGAAATCAGTCATTGATACAGACATGGTGGTATAGCAGGAGGATCAGAAGGTTGTAAAAAAAGAGGTTGTGAGTTCAAATCCCAGGTAAGGACATGTTAAATAATAATTACTGCATGAATAAACATATAAAATGTAATCATGTATGTCATAGTGTGTCAAATATGAAAAGTGTGTGTGTGTGATGTCCCTAGCATTGCCAAAAGACAAAGTGCAGTGAATGGATCAGTGGTTCACCAATCAGGGCCTTGATGGGCTTGGCTGGGTAAATCTTTTTTGGGGGGGCGGGTGTTCTTTGCAACCATCAGGTGATGTCCTGGGACAAACCGGGAACTAGACAAAAACCTCTAAAGGACACTAACACAACGTCCTAGAACGTTCAGGGGACCACGATACAAAATCCCAAGAAACTCCCAAAAATGTCCTCGTGGACATCCCCAGGACAAACTGGGAACTAGACAAAACTTCCAGGGGACCATGACATAAAGTCCCAAGAACATCATTAAAATGTTCTCGGAATGTCCACAGGACCAACCGGGAACTAGACAAAACCTCCAGGGGACCATGACACAACATCCTGACAACCATTTTGTGACGTCCCAAGGATGTCCTAATGACTAATTATTGTTTGCAGGGTGGTGAGCTCTGGATGGTTGAAAACACAAAGCTTAATATTGGTTACTCATCCTGTAGTGACTCTTATCAACTGTATGCAAGACGGTTTATTTTCTGTTCAGGAATTCAGCATTCTCTGTGTTGCTCTTGCCATCCCTTCTTGTCACACCTCTGTGAAGCAGTAGCTTCTGTAGGTCTGATATCTGATTGGAAGTTAACTCAACAGTAATGCTATTGGTCAACAATTCAGATTCTGAATCCAAACAACTCAGATTTTATAAAGAGGTCTCAGATTCATTGTCTCTTTCGCTTTGTTCATGACCTGCGCTGGTGAGATACAGTCGCTCTTTTTTTTCTCTCCACCCTAGGGACTCTTGGGGCATGGCCTTCAGACTATGAATTCTCTCACTCCCTTTCTGATCATGCACAGAATAATGCACAGAATGGCTGCCGTCTTATCAGCTCTTAACCAACAATGCAATTTTATTTTTTTATTTGCGTTGTTCGTAACTTGTTTTGTACATAATGTTGCTGCTACAGTCTCCTATGACAGAAAAGAGCTTCTGGACATCAGAACTGTGATTATTCACTTCAAAATAGACAAAGAGTTTTTCTTCAATGAGTCGGACGGGAGGGAGATACTATAGACACCCGACCAGGCCCAGATCCATGTCATTTGCTGGAGAAGAAACCCTGATATTTTTCTGCGAAATCTCAGTTGCCTTGTGAGGATCAGGCGACGAGTGGCTAATCTGCCTTTGCCTTTCGCCCTGCTAGCTAACGTGCAATCACTGGAAAATAAATATGACGAACTGAAAGCATGTATATCCTACCAACGGGACATTAAAAACTGTAATATGTTATGTTTCACCGAGTCATGGCTGAACGACGACATTAAAAACATACAGCTGGCGGGTTATACACTCTATCAACAGGATAGAACAGCAGCCTCTGGTAAGACACGGGGTGGGGGCCTATGCATATATGTAAATAACAGCTGGTGCACAATATCTAAGGACGTCTTGAGGTTTTGCGCTCGCCTGAGGTAGAGTATCTCATGATAAGCTGTAGACCACACTATCTACCTAGAGAGTTTTCATCTGTATTTTTCGTAGCTGTTTGCATACCACCACAGACCAATGATGGAACAAAAACCACACTCAATGAGCTGTATACCACCATAAGCAAACAAGAAAATGCTCATCCAGAGGTGGCGTTCCTTAATGCAGGGAAACTTAAATACATTTTACCTAATTTTTATCAGCATGTTAAATGTGCAAATAGAGGGAAAATAATTCTACACCACCTTTACTCCACACACAGAGATGCGTACAAAGCTCGCCCTCCATTTGGCAAATCTGACCATAATTCTATCCTCCTGATTTCTGCTTAGAAGCAAAAATTAAAGCAGGAAGCACCAGTGGTCAGATGAAGCAGATGCTAAACTACAGGACTGTTTTGCTAGCACAGACTGGAATGTGTTCCGGGATTCTTCTGATGACATTGAGGAGTACACCACATCAGTCACTGGCTTTATCAATAAGTGCATCAAGGACATTGTCCCCACAGTGACTGTACGCATATACCCCAACCAGAAGCCATGGATTACAGGCAACATTTGCACTGAGCTAAAGGGGTAGAGCTGCCGCTTTCAAGGAGCTGGACTCTAACCCAGAAGCTTATAAGAAATCCTGCTATGCCCTCCAACGAAACATCAAACAGGCAATACGGGACTAAGATCGAATCGTACTACACCGGTTCCAACGCTCGTTGGATGTGGCAGGGCTTGCAAACCATTATAGACTACAAAGGGAAGCACAGCCGAGAGCTGCCCATTGACACGAGCCTAACAGATGAACTAAATAACTTATATGCTCGCTTAAAGGCAAGTAACACAAAAACATGCATGAGAGCATCAGCTGTTCCAGAAGACTATGATCACGCTTTCCGCAGCAGATTTGAGTAATACCTTTAAAAAGGTCAACATTCACAAGGCCGCAGGAACAAAAAGATTACCAGGACGTGTACTCTGAGCATGCTCTGACCAACTGGCAAGTGCCTTCCCTGACAGTTTCAACCTCTCCCTGTCTGACTCTGTAATACAAACATGTTTCAAGCAGACTACCGTATTCCCTGTGCCCAGGAACACTAAAGTAACCGTTCAAAATGACTACTGACCCATAGCACTCATGTCTGTAGCCATGAAATGCTTTGAAAGGCTGGTCATAGCTCACATCAACACCATTATCCCAGAAACCCTAGACCCACTCCAATTTGCATACCGCACCAACAGATCCACAGATAATGCGATCTCTTTTGCAGTCCACACTGCCCTTTCCCACCTGGACAAAAGGAACACCTATGCGAGAATGCTATTCATTGACTAGAGCTCAGCGTTCAAAACACAATAGTGCCCTCAATGCTCATCAATAAGCTAAGGACCGTGGGACTAAACACCTCCCCCTGCAACTGGATCCTGGACTTCCTGACCGGCCAACCCCAGGTGCTAAGGGTAGGTAACAACACATCCGCCCCGCTGATCCTCAACACAGGGGATCCTCAAAATGCTTTTACAGCTGCATCATTGAGAGCATCCTGACGGGTTGCATCACTGACGGGTATGGCAACCCCTCGGCCTCCGACCGCAAGGCACTACAGAGGGTAGTGTGTATGGCCCAGTACATCACTGGGGTCAAGCTTCCTGCATCCAGGACCTCTATACCAGGCAGTGTCAGAGGAAGGCCCTACAAATTGTCAAAGACTCCAGCCACCCTGGTCATAGACTGTTCTCACTGCTACCGCACGGCAATCGGTACCGTTTAAGTTGAAGAGGCTTCTAAACAGCTTCTACCCCCAAGCCATAAGACCCCTGAACAGCTAATCAAATGGCTACCCAGACTTTTTGCATCCCCCCCACATTCCACGCTGCCCCTGCTTATCTATGAATAGTCACTTTAATAACACTACCTACTTGTACATATTACCACAATTACCTCGACACCGGTGCCACTGCATATTGACTCTGCACCGGTACCAATTATATTAGCCCCACTATTGTTATTTACTGCTGCTATTTAATTATTTGTTATTCTTATCTCTTAATTGTTTTAGGTATTTTCTTAACTGCATTGTTGGTTAAGGGCTTGCTGTATTTGGCGCATGTGACGAATACAATTTGCTTTGATTTGTATAATGTTATCATTGATTTAGCAATGATATTGAATCTATCTGCCTTTGATATAGACAATTCTTATTCCTTTCTTGTTAGCCAATTCCTGTAACTCAACTATAGTTTTTTGCGTATTGCTAAATCATCTTTATTGAGTCCTTTATTTCTGTTTAATAGACTGATCATATTAATTGGACAGTCTTATCACGAGTCGCATGCTAGGTATATACAGTATAATTTCATATATGATAAATATTACCCCACTACAATCCTATAATAAAAAATGTATTATACTGTTAGATTCCCTTGAGCTGTAATGCCCTATCAGACCTGACAATACAGGAATTGGAAGTTCTGTCGGGGTAGGTGGAATGGATGGCAATAATTTGAGTTGTGAAAATCAAGTTGTGCTTCAGTGGACAAGAGTTTAGTGAAGTAGTAGATTTTAGTAGATGCAGACACCGTGTCTGACAACTCCATTTAAGACTTCTGTCTTGGCTGTGACATGCGATGGGGCCTGCCTTCACCATAGTAACTGACATCAGACGGAGCCGACAGACCGATTGTGACTGAGTAGATAAGTAAACTGCTTGCAGCCCTTACCATGGACCAACTATCTCTTAAAGGAGCTACACATAACATGTCGACTTGCAACTAGAGGCAAATGTAGCAGATGGGGTGGCAGGTAGCCTAGCGGTTAGAGTATTGGGCTAGGAAAGATTGTTTGTTCGAATCCAAAGCTGACAAGGTGAAAAATCTGATGTGCCCTTGAGCAAGGCACAATCTGATGTGCCCTTGAGCAGGGCACTTAACCCTAATTGCTGCAAGGTCGCCATTGATAATGGCAGACACTGTCAATGAACCCAATCTCCGAGGGTGTCTCATGGGGAGTTGAGATTCTTAACAGCTTCTACTCCCAAGCCATTCTACCCCCTGCTCTTTAATTATATGTTACTTTTATTTTAATTTTTTTTTACTTATCTATTTTTTACTTAACACTTATTTTTCTTAAAACTGCATTGTTGGTTAAGGGCTTGTAAGGAAGCGTTTTCACTGTAAGGTTGTATTCGGCACATGTGACATACAATTTCATTTGATTTGATATGCAAAAAACACATTTCCAAATAGGACAAATATAAGCAGTCATCTAATTTATTATTATTAAATGTCAATTACATACCATTAGCAGCAAATTAATAGAATCCACGACACATACTTTTTAGAACAGCGCGCAACACTTCTATTAAGCATTTTTTACAGCAACTAGCCCATTCGGCTGTTGTTGTTGTGCATACAACATTCAGAATTACGTTTGGTTATTGTTTACGAGGTTGACAACAATAGCAAAAACATTGGCAGAACTAAACTTCTTCACATGTTTGATACTGATGTTTTTTGGACTCAGTAGATAAGTGAACTGCATACAACCCTTTCAATGGGCCAACTATACAGCCTCCATCAGGAGAGTTTAGGTTGATCAGCTTGAGGCTCGATCTCCTCTGTCGTTTACTATAATAATAATAATAATAATAATGACAATTGAGATTTGTTAAAATACAGCAAACATTACATGCCTGGGATGTTATTGGTTTAAAGACTAACGGAATAATACAGCTTCACAGATGGCCATGTGCCTCTGTGAAAACATTTGCATGTTCAGTAACTTTTCTCAGATTAATATTTGCAAGCACATTTGTACTTCGTTACATTTAATGACTTGCAATCTGCTATACACACATTCCATTATAAAGTATGGTAAATTCAAAATATTTACAGTAGGATAATCCTAAGGAAAAAATGTGTTACCAGGGTTATGGCTTTAATGATCCAAACCTTGACCACCCCACTATTTAAAATTAGATGCAGTTTTTGGATATACAGTAAGCGACTCATTTGATTCTTGTGTTTATTAATGATTTAGTATAATATTCACTGAGTTTCTGATGAGCCATCAATTTGTCGGGAAATAAGATGAGGTAGGGTTGGTAAGTAGAAAACAGACGCTCAATTGCCTAAAGTTCTCTCCAAGCTAACTTCCTAGATTACTGCAGACCTAGATGATCCGTCTGTGTCTCTTTCTCCCACTCCAGCGTTTGTGTTGGTGGGTTGAGGAGCTCTCTGTAAACCCACACAAGCACACAACATTACAGAAACTGCTAAAGGTCTTATCAAGAGCCCTGCCATTAATTGTGGGCCATATTGATTAGTGTGCCACTAAAGAGAGCAGAATATGTATGTAGGGGCGTTTTATTAGCATACTGCAAATCAGCCGGAAGCTGTGTGCGCTGCACTGGGGATATAAGGATATATAGTTATATAGTTATTAATCTATTTATCTAAAACTGTATTTTTTAAAGAACTCATTTAAAATGCACTCTCAAACTTTTGCATAATTTCAGCCAGTAGTTTTGAAAGTGGTGCATCTGAGCCAAAACTTGTCTCGGTTTTTTGTGTGCTATGTCATCCAATTGTGTACTGGGTCATCCATTTTGTAATACGTTACGAATTTTGCAATTGGTATGATATCATACAAATTTAGCAATTTTAGCAAGTGATATGTCACAAATCCAGTTTGTGCAAAAATGTTATGTTTAAGATCCCGGGAATGCATCTTTAAGTTACAGAGATCCATACAGTATGTGACTCTATATAAAAGGTTCTGTGATTTATTGATTTAGATTGAGATTATTATGCCCATGTTGCCATAATGTGTTCTTGGTTTTGTTTATGGAATACTTCAAGTACAATTCAAAATATCCTTATTTTCTCCTGTATCTTTTTATATTAATTTCCACACATTCTCTTCAGTACTAGGCTTAGTTTTATGAACAGTGCCTGGTGGAAATGCCTTAGTAGATGTGCTGGCAAATAGTCACCAATTTTGATCATGTTCTATTCTATTATTATAGCGGTTGTCATGCCCTGACCATAGACAGTTGTTTATTCTCTATGTTGGTTGGGGCGTGATAGTGACTAGGGTGGGTCATCTAGGGGAATTGTATTTCTATGGTGGTCTGATACACGGATTTGGAATAAAGGAACGTGTTGTCAGTTTAGTGCCACATGAGTCAGCTCCCCCTTCTCATCCTGAGAAGTGTGTTAAAGTTCCGGAACAATTGATGCCGGCTATACACACCAGGTCTCCAGTGCATCTTCACAACCCAGTGCGTCCTGTGCCAACTCCTCGCACTCTCCCTCAAATGCGTTTTCCCAGTCAGGTGTCCTGTTCCTGCTCATCGCACTCTCCCTCCAGTGCGCCTCCACAGTCCAGTACGTCCTGTGCCTCCTCCCCGCACTCGCCTTGAGGTGCGTGTCATCAGCCCGGTGCCACCTGTACCGGTCCCACGCATCAGGCATCCAGTGCACCTCCACAGTCCAGTACGTCCTGTGCCTCCTCCCTGCACTCACCCTGAGGTGAGCATCACCAGCCCGGTACCAACAGTGCTGCCACCAAGCATCAGGCCTCCAGTGCGCCTCCATAGTCCAGAGCTTCCGGCGACAGTTCCCAGTCCAGAGCTTCCGGCGACAGTTCCCAGTCCAGAGCTTCCGGCGACATTCCCAGTCCAGAGCTTCCAGGGACGTTTTACAGTCCGGAACCTCCAACGACGGTCTACGGTCCGGAACCTCCTGAGACGGTCTGCGGTCCGGAGCCTCCATCGACAGTCTGCGATCTGGAGCCTCCAGCGACAGTCTGCGATCCGGAGCCTCCAGCGACGGTCTGCGTTCCGGAACCTCCTGAGACGGTCTGCGGTTCGGAACCTCCTGAGATGGTCTGCGGTCCGGAGCCTCCTGCGACGGTCTGCAATCCGGAGCCTCCAGGGAGGTCAAATTAAGATCCCACATCTGTAAGGACCATTTGTTCAACAGCGTTGTGATTGACATCTGTGGTATATTTGGGTTTTACCTACATGGATTACAATAGCATCTGCGCAAAGGGACAAGAATTAAAGTTATTATTCTGTCAAATGTCTAACCTTTGTTTTCTCTGTATCTCAGTTTTACCTTGAACATACAAATAGAACAAGCATTGTGCGTCACTGAAACATATGCAGCCTCCAACACTTGTTAAAGACATCCCTCACTGATCCGTCGCAGCTCCTTATTTTGGAGCCAGGCATTTTGCTAATTGAATGTGACATAATAAGGACATGTTCACAAGTTAGGAAAACTGTGGGAGTACACTGGGGGGAAAAATGGCTGATCCATGTATGTCATCAGAGACTGACTGATGTGTTTGTAAAGCCAACGTGTCATGCAAACCGTTTGTGACAGGAATGTCTCAGAAAATACAGATTTTCTACGAGATGTGACAAAACCTAATAAAGTGGTTTACCATTTAGGGGAGAAAGCTGGTGTTTCACGATACTGTGTTTTGGGTCTGTTGTGGGGTGTTGCTATGTGGCAAATGATAAGATCCAACGTTGTTTACACCAAATAGAATGTTGGAAGGATAGTTTGGAGACGGATTTATTCTGAAACCAAGGATTGCTTCATCTATGGAGAAGTATTTCAATGTAGGGAAGTATTTAAATATAGCTTTCTGTTTTCACCATAGTGAAAATATAACGGTTTGATTGAATCTGACTGCTAGTGTCAAACCTTGATAGAGATTTACACATGTTCACACAATGTACAATTTAATTCATAGTGTTGAATGATTGTGACTCATTACAAGGTTGTATTGCCTGGCTAATATGTTAGAAGATACACTTAATTCAATCAAGCCTACATCTGTGATGATGTAAAATAGTAAAATAATCAGGTTCCGTATGGCAATAGCTAATTTTCTATCCTCTTTATCTTTGATTCCTTCCAGTTCTTTGTTACCTGTGACATTGACATCAGTGCTAGCTAGCTGCAAACCAAAACATTGTTGAATGCCATTACACTTATTAAAGGGATTGTTCACCCAAATTACCAAATGACATACTGGTTTCCTTACCCTGTAAGCAGTCTATGGACAAGGGGCTATCCCTTTATTCAGAACATGTTTTTTAAACATTAAATTAAACCAAAACTGTGTTTTGTCATACCCATTACCATTTGTACTAAAATTGACCAAACAAACAAGTTTTTCTACAGCATGGAAGCAGCACTGAACCAAGGCTGCTCCATCTTGGGAATATTGCAAGTCAGACCCTTGTTGTTATGCCTACTATATTAGTTTCTTCATCTATTTCATGTCGTGAGCAGCAGGTGTCTCCTCATTCATGTTACAGTAAAGGGACACACTGGTGATCCCCTGAGTGTTCACTAGTGAATTAAATCCCCTTTTTGATGTTGCAGAATCTCATCAGGAGACGTACCAAGGCTGCCAAATCTCAGTTTCACAACACACTGCATGAGGATGTTTGTGCTGGGGAGAAGAGGGCTATTAGGCATTCATTTTGCACACAATTTAAACACACTTGCTTTTCACAGACGACTGCTTTTGAAATGAAAATGGCTGAGTGAGGAGGTATTTTTATTTTGGTTGTGAAACATATTGAGTTGTTAATTTTTTAATGGTTTGAGGTTAGTAGTTTTGATCAATAATCAATTTGTTGACTTTTACTTAAGGATGTACATGTGACATATTCTGTAGGCAAACTACCTGTACTACACCCAATTTCCCCTATATGACATCATGTTTTTAAACGGTGTGAAACTGGAGGGTACTGCCTGAACTTTTAGTTTTACATTGCCATTGCAAAGCATTTTGCTACGGTGTTCCCTGCTGAACACAACCCAGCTCTAGGATCTGAGTAAAGCTAAATGAAACAATGGATCAAGCCTACCCTGAATTGACTCCTGGACATTAGCCTCTGTTCACACAAAAATAAAGAAAAAGGAGACACAATTTGGCCAAAAAGTATGACTACAGATTCAGTGGAGTATAAGCGTGCAAACTAATTTCTTTAATGGGCTTAAATAGTATTTCTTCATTTCAAATGTCTTTGAGCGATTTTCAAAGCTTTTGTGAAACTAACATGCTCCAGAAAGCCAAAAGGAGGATTAATCTGCTGTAATATAGCCTTATTTATTCTATCTTCTCAATTAGCCAGGACGACTATTGACAGGTAATGATCTACCCTGGATAATTGTATTAGTTACAAAAAGTTACATCTTTGTGGTGGGCCCGGTCTGGCAGCAATATGATAGATGAATGAGGGAGAGAAACAACAGCAGTCAATTACAGCAGTTATAAATAACGTCAAATAATTAAGGCCTTCAGGTAGTCTGGAGGATGGAACGTGGCCAATCAGTTGATAACATGTATCTTTTCAATGTTTTCACTGTGTTCTTATGACTTCGTTTGCTTCCCAAATGGCATCCTATCCCTTATATAGTGCATTACTTTTGACCAGGCCCTTAGGGCTCTGGTTAAAAGTAGTGCACTTTGTTGGTAATTCAGAGAGTGTCTCGCAAGGGAGGCAAAGTTGGCATAGCGTGATAAATTCCATGATTCTATGCTAAATTCAGACTAAAGAATAAGCGTGATGGCTTAAATGGTTTTGAAAAAATAAGATTTCAGGGAGAAGTATCTAACAAAATAACTACATACATTCACTAATTATAAACAATTTACACTACATACTCTTTCAAGGGCTTTCTTCATATTTACTATTTTCTCTATTGAAATAACACATATAGTAACCACATATAGTAACCAAAAAAGTGTTAAACAAATCAAAATACGAGTGATTCTTCAAATAGCCACCCTTTGCCTTGATGACAGCTTTGCACACGCTCAGCATTCTCTCAACCAGCTTCACCTGGAATGTTTTTCCAACAGTCTTGAGGGAGTTCCCACATATGATGAGCACTTACTGGCTGCTTTTCCTTCACTCTGCGGTCCAACTCATCCCAAACCATCTCAATTGGGTTAAGGTCAGGGGATTGTGGAGGCCAGGTCATCTGATGCAGCACTCCATCACTCTCCTTCTTGGTAAAATAGCCCTTACACAGCCTGGAGTTGTGCTGTGTCATTGTCCTGTTGAAACAAATGATAGTCCCACTAAGCCCAAACCAGATGGGATGGTGTATCGGTGTATCAGGGGAAAATACACATGCGGAGATCATCCGTTCACCCACACCACGTCTCACAAAGACACGGCGGTTGGAACCAAAAATCTGGAATTTGGACAGATTTCCACTGGTCTAATGTCCATTGCTCGTGTTTGTTGGGCCAAGCAAGTCTCTTCTTATTATTGGTGTCCTTTAGTAGTGGTTTCTTTGCAGCAATTCGACCATGAAGCCCTGATTCACACAGTCTCCTCTCAACAGTTGATGTTGAGATGTGTCTGTTACTTGAACTCTGTGAAACATTTATTTGGGCTGCAATTTCTGAGGATGGTAACTCTGATGAATTTATCCTCTGCAGCAGAGGTAACTCTGGGTCTTCCATTCCTGTGGCGGTCCTCATGAGAGCCAGTTTCATCAGAGCACTTTATGGTTTTTGCGACTGCACTTGAAGTAACTTTAAAACTTTAAAATTTTCCCTATTGACTGACCTTCATGTCTTAAAGTAATGATGGAATTTTGTTTCTCTTTGCTTATTTGAGCTGTTCTTGCCATAATATTGACCCGATTCAGGAAACTAGACGTATGCCGCAAGTCATGACTTCAAAGTAAAGCCGTTTGAATGTAAAATAAAATGTTTTGGGGCATAAATGCCTTCTTGAACATGGGAACTTTCATGTGTAAATACGAATGAAATTGTTAAATTACGAACCTTGTTGATTAACCCACCTGTTGTGTTCGTTTTATGTTAATGAATTCTGTCTTCCCAGTTCAAAATGACCGCCCCATTATAACTAATTATAAATCCATAATAATATATATATTATCACCTAATGTTGTGTTGAAGTTTTTTTATCAACTTAAGTTCTTGTGAACATTACAAGTTTTGAACTTCTATTTGCTATTTATGGCCTGTAGGCCTCGTTGACCTGAGCTCATACAACTGGTTTTTGAGTTTAACAAAATAATAATGTACAGATTATTTTGACTATAACAAATACTCAGATGAAACATATTGTGCTATTTATCACAAACTACTTTGTGTCAAAGTTTAACAAGGACTCTCTCCTCCTCACCAGTGTCATGATCAAAGATATGAACAAGAGCCTCTCATACAGTATATCGTTTGGTCATTGTGCTGCCACAGAATGAATTGTGAGCAAGGCCTCAAAAAAGCTTTATATACCAGAGCTGCGAGAAAAGTTATATATATTATTGAAACAATGTTGCAATTGTTTGTGAGAATGCCAACAGGTGTGGTCCTGTGGGGGAAAGATTCTATTGGGGAAAGGTTCCTGTGGGAATTGCCATGGAAGCCAAGAAGGGGAGTGAGGTGTGTGTGTGTGTGCTCAAACACACATGCGTTTGGGGTCTGGGAGAGGAAGTGTGTCCATCTGATGAATTGGCATGTGCCTGAACTCAATTTTATAGGCAGTTTACACAATTTTTAAAACATTACAATACATTCACAGATTTCACAACACACTGTGTGCCCTCAGGCCCCTACTCCACCACTACCACATATCTATAGTACTAAATGCATGTGTATGTGTGTTGCTTCACAGTCCCCGCTGTTCCATAAGGTGTTTTTTATTAAGTTTTTTTCAATCTAATTTACTGCTTGCGTCAGTTACTTGATGTGGAATAGAGTTCCACGTAGTCATGGCTCTATGTAGTACTGTGTGCCTCCCATAGTCTGTTCTTTATCTTGGCCAAGTCGTAATTGTAAATGAGAACTTGTTCTCAGCTTGCCTACCTGGTTAAATAAAGGTGAAATAAAAAATAAATAAAAAATATAATAGGAATTTGGGTACATTTATGGACAGAAATCCTTTTTATTCAACCTTTAAATATACAACAGTTGCTAAGATGGGGAGTAGTCTGTCCATAAAAAAGCACTGCTCTGCATTCTTAACCTCTTGAAACTAGGTTTATTAACTATTTTTATTTTTAGAAAAATAACGTTCCCAAAGTAAATGGCCTATTTCTCAGGACCAGATGCTAGAATATGCATATAATTGACAGCTTAGGATAGAAAACACTAGAAAACATATTGTCTGTGAGTATAACAGAACTCACATTGCAGGCAAAACCCAATCAGGAAGTGCCTCTTATTTTAAAACCGTTGTGTTCCTATGAATCCCTATTGGCCCTATTGGCTGTAAAGCATAATTTCAAAATCTGAGATGACAGGGTGATTAACAAAAGGCTAAGCTGTGTTTCGCTATATTTCACTTGTGATTTCATGAATATGAATATTTTCTAGTAATATTGTTTTAATGTTGCGCTATGCTAATTAGTGTAGTTGATGACAATTCTCCCGGATCCGGGATGGGTAGTTCCAAGATTAACAATACTATCAACAAGGCAAATCCTACAGTCCCTGGTTTTGTCTCTCCTGGACTACTGTTTAGTAGTGTGGTCTGTGTGTCTGTTTAAAATACTATCACACAGCTCAAACACCCATGCATACCCCACAAGACAGAGGTCTCTTCACGGTCCCCAAGTCCAGAACAGACTATGGGAGGCGCACAGTACTACATAGAGCTATGACTACATGGAACTCTATTCAACATCAAGTAACTGACGCAAGCAGTAGAATCAGATTTAAAAAGCAGGCAAAAATACACCTTATTGGACAGCTGTCACGCCCTGACCATAGTTTGCTTTGTATGTCTATGTGTAGTGTTTGTGTCAGCACGATTATTCATTAGCGTCACGGTTGTCACTTTGTTGTTTTGTAGTGTTCAGTTGTTCCCATTAAAATGACGAACCCTTACCACGCCGCATCTTGGTCCTCCTCTCTATCTCCAGACGACACCCGTGACAGAATCACCCACCACAACCGGACCAAGCGGCGTGGTAACGGGCAGCAGCAGCAGCAGCAGCGGCCAGCATCACAAGACTCCTGGACATGGGAGGAGATTTTAAATGGAGAAGGACCCTGGGCACAGGCTAAGGAATATCGCCGCCCCAAAGCAGAGCTGGAGGCAGCGAAAGCTGAGCGGCGGCGATATGACGAGGCAGCACGGCAGCGCGACAGGTACAAGAGGCTCTAGCAGCAGGCACACGGATGGACTTAGCAGACCTGAGCTCACTCCTCGTGCTCATCATAAGCACTGGTCAGGCACCGTGTTATGCGGTTAAGCGCACGGTGTAGCCAGTACGTGCCCATAGCCCGGTGCACTATAGGGCAGCCCCCCGAAAGTGTCATGCGAGTGTGGGCATCCAACCAGGGCGTATGGTGCATGCTCAGCGTGTCTGGTCGCCGTACGTCGTTTTGGGTCCAGAGTATCCTGCGCCTGCTCTGCGTGCTGTGTCTCCGGGGCTCTGGGAGGGTGCAGTGCGTCCTATGCCTGCGCTCCGCTCGTGGCGGGCAAATGTGGGAGTGGAGACTAAGGGAGAGGTGCACGTAGTAGGCACTAGATCTCCAGTGCTTACCCACAGCCCGGTTCAACCTGTGCCTGCACTCTGGAGGGTCCGGGCTAGAGTAGTTATCCAGCCTGGGCGAGTGGTGCCAAGGTTGCGCACCAGAGCTCCAGTGCTCCCCCACAGCCCGGGTCTTCAGGTGCCTCCTCCTAACACCAAGCCTACTGGAGGTCTCCCCTCTCCTCCATACAGGTGCTCCAGTCTGTCCAGCGCCACCAGAGTCTCCCGTCTGTCCAGAGCCGCTAGAGTCTCCCGTCTGTCCAGAGCTGCTAGAGTCTCCCGTCTGTCCAGAGCTGCTAGAGTCTCCCGTCTGGCCAGAGCTGCTAGAGTCTCCCGTCTGTCCTGAGCTGCTAGAGCCGCCAGTCTGTCCTGAGCCGTCAGTCAGCCAGGAGCTGCCAGAGCCGCCAGCGAGCCAGGAGCTGCCAGAGCCGCCAGCCAACCAGGTGCTGCCAGAGCCGCCAGCCAGCTAGGAACTGCCAGAATTGCCGTTCACTCCGGAGCTGCCGGAATCTCCCGCCTGTCCGATGCTGCCGGAGTCTCCTGCCCGATGCTGCCGGAGTCTCCTGCCCATTTGGGACCCATGTCTAGGGTCGCCTGTCCAAGGTTGGTGGCGAGGGTCACCGCTTTAAAGAGGCCTAGGAGGTCTCAGAAGCGGACTAAGACTATGGTGGAGTGGGGCCAGAGGGCACACACTTAATGTGTTGTGAGTTCTGTAGTGAATGTATTGTCATGTTTTTAAAATTGTATAACTGCCTTAATTCTGCTGGATCCCAGGAAGAGTATCTGCTGCCTTTGCAGCAGCTAATGGGGATCCATAATAAATACAAATACAAATGTATTTAAACCCAGTTCTGATCAGTGCACATAACCTGTCTCAGTAACTACCTTTGTCATTTCAACCCTCAAAATCAATTTGGTGATGTTGAATCAACATGGAAAACTAATTGGATTTGCAAACAGTCATCAACATAAGGGCATTTAACTTTTAACCTAAATCTAATGACATGGTGAAATGTTTTGTTGATTTCAAGTTGAATTTACGTTAGTTGACAACTCAACCAAATGTAAATCAAAACTAGACATTGAACTGACATTGTGCCCAGTGGGTACATCTGAAAAGCCACTGGAAAAATATGAATCTCTATAGTCAAGCACTTCAAACATAAAAATATGTAAAACATTATTTGATCTTTTGCCTTTACTACTAGAAACACATTCAAAAGGACATTCAGAAATGCCAAAAAAGACATTCAAAAAATGTATCTTAAGGAATAAGGTTTTGAAGTGTCTGTCCTATATCTAGGAGACATATATATTTTGACATACTTTTGTTGGCACAAAACTACCTCCATACATCCATTCACACTTGTGGGGTCATAGAGCAAAACAGAGAACACTGTCATGTTCGTGAGAGTCCCCTTTCTACAGTGGGGTCATATTAGTTTGTAACCCAAAAGGTTTGTACGCTACAGACAGAAGTTGGCACATCAGCTTTAATGACGTCAGACGAGTCCCTTGACACTTGTGGGGGTCGTAAATCAAAATGAAAAACACCATTGCGTTCATGAGAGTCTCATCTTTTCATATATCGGTCATATTAGTAGTACGCCAAACCGTTTGGACGCTTCAGATGTTTTTGTGAGAAGACCGATTTTTGGATTGGTCTGACAAATATGCAGAAGGCAGACATAGACGGATGTAATAGATTGAGATGCAGCCCGTGCAACAAAAAAACATACTGTATCTCTAGTTTAAATTGACAGAATTTGATGGGGATTTTTTTATTATGTTACTTAGATTGACTCACGTGTGGATTAAGGATTAAGCCAAATACATAACTTTTTTAACAACTAACGAAGAATTGGACTCTGGACCAACAACAATTAAGAAGTAAAGGTTGTTAAGACGTTCACCTACCTAGCCAGCATCATGAATGATAGAAGGCTGGGATTCAATCAAATGGGCGTTGCCGAATTCCTAGTCATTACCATATGTAAACCATCTCCGTTTACATGGTAAAAAGGCACGTTGTCTGTAGTGCAATGTTCAGCTCTGCAACGCGCCTTTCAATGAATCCCGGTCCAACTCTCTCCACTGCTGGAAGGGTTGCATGAGCACTTATGAATGGTCCTGAGCACACCCCAGCCTGACGATTTATTGATTATATCAGTTGTGGTGATTATTACATTTTTTGTCCTGATATTTGCCTCGAAACCATTAAATCTTCATAAAATCTCTCCACCCTGCTTTATGCTTTACCCTGTTTGGATCTCATTTAACAGACAATAGGACAAGCAAGCATGATAAGTATCAATACACTGAATGTCCACCTAAATTAGGCAATTGGTTTCCTTACTTTTTGAAGTAAAGCCAACTTATTTGATTTTACAGTGTATCCAACTGCAATGCAGGAGATCGGCCGTTGACATCAATCGTTGACATCAATCGCATCCACAGTACTTTTGGTTCATTTAAATCTGATCAAGAACAAAAGAAAGCAAACAAACCAGGAGATGACATTAGCACAGGGGAATAGTGCCATAAGCCTTATTTTAATCAGTCCATCTTTAACTGAAGAACTCCTTTGTAGCAGGTGACCTGATTCCCGTCTTGCCTTGAGGTACTCCTTTGCTAATCTTGCAACTCATCAAATTTGATTGCCCTCCACTGATAAAACTCAACATTTCCATTATGGGAATTAAGATTTACAACCTACTATATGTGCTCCCACTAATACGCATATTTTCACAGTCAACCACGTGTCATCGGCCTACAGTATGACACTGCAGACCAGTGTCCAACTTTGATACTAAAACTTGCCTACCATCTGTGAAAAGACAATGGAGGTATGCGGAAGCATGGAGCAGAGGTAGTGCTGCAGAGACATATTGTCTCCAGTTGCATTGGAGAGGGAACCCATCCTATACTTTTGTGCTGGCTTCCCTCTGCAATCTGTAACCCCCATACCTTCCAACTGTTTAAATGGTATACAAAGAGTTTTCCAAAGAAGTACATTAACAATGGAAGTTCTTACTTAATGCAGTATGCTGGTGGACTAGGTCAGTGGTCTTGTCAGATGACTCATATCTGATGTTACTGTAAATTAGACCATTTGTATGGCATCATGGTACTTTAGATGGTACCATGTAGCAGGTGGAGCACCGGCACAAGCACATACCCCATAATATGGTGTCCATTAGGAAAACTGCTGAGACTGAGGCTGTCCTAATATGGACACCGTACCCATACTCTAGTCAGTGTGGTTATAGCTTAAAAGGCATTATCACACTCCTTTTCAATTTTCAACACTCCTGTAAACACTGAAATCTCCACTCAGGACATCTACTGTAAACGATGCCTGAGGAAGGCATGCATCATTATCAAGGACCCCACACACCCCACCCATGAGCTGTTCACTTCCTTACTGTCGGGCAAACAGTATCAGAGTATGAAGTCTGATACCAACAAGACATCAGACTGCTGAACACTTAAACTGGATGGACAACCTGCACGGACTCACCGCACCTTATCACACATGCACTCATTCATGCACAAACCCACACAGATGTACACTCATCCACACACACACACACTCACACACACACACACACACACACACACACACACACACACACATAAACATTCATGCTACACACACATCACAACAGCTGCTACCAGACTCTTATTATGTTTGCTAAACACTTGCCCCCCAATCAAAATCCAATAAAAGTTTTTTGGTCACAAATATATATTTTGGAGTTATTATTGCAGGTGTAGCGTCAATCTCATGTTCCTAGCTCCAGCAGTGCAGTAATACCTAACAATACAAAACAATCCTCCCCTTCCCAAAACATGTGTAAATATTGGGATAATACGTGTTTTACTTTTCTATTATTTCTCTATTTTCGTTCTCTCTGCATTGTTGGGAAGTCCCTGTAGGTAAGCATTTCACTGTTAGTCCAGACCTGTTGTTTACAAAGCATGTGATGAATAAAATTTGATTTGATAATAAAATTGTGCCTTTCTGTATTATACTGAAATATTAATTATATTCTACTGAGCCATTTACTTTATGTTCGTATTCTTATCTTTTCTCATTCCTTATTGCTGTTGCATTTTTTAGAAGAAACCTGCATTTCGAAGCATTTCGTTGGACAGTGGATACCATATGTATCCCATACATACAACTAATTCAACTTTAAACATAAAACTGAAAATGCAAAAACATGACCAGGTTTCAAACGGCCTAATAGTCAAACAAAGTACATTTCTATTTGTGTATCAAATTCATATTTTAATCTTAGAAGTTCTAATTGTCCTAAACTGGAATATTGGACCATTGAGAACTCATTATTGTTTGATGATATTCTAATCCGGAAACGTAATAAAGTTTTGGCAGGTTTTCATCTCCTTTAAACTCTTGTAGTAATAAAGCAATCAAACACATGTAATTAATCCATTAAGAGATGTGTCACAAAAGCTGAATGAGCAAAGGAACATTTATATGCACACTTGGGTGAGTGTATTGAAATTGGTCCAGTTGAGTCCCATCATCAATGAGAAATGTCCTAATGATTGATGAATCACCATCCTCGTCACTGCTACTGTGCACATGAATAGCAGATGTAGCTTATTTGATGTGTCAACATAACAATGTTGCACAACAGTATAATCTATGGCTGAACCGTCAGGTCAGAGATGCCAAAGGTTGTGAAGGGGTTAAAATGGGCTTCCTTAAATGAGCTTAGCACAAATGTTTTACTCTATTAAAACCCCAAATATGTCTAAAAATATCATGTGTATGTTATGGCGTGTCAATCCTTGCATCTTAGCTCTGTCTGAATTTGAGAGGGGTTACATTTCCCTAGCCACATCCCTCAAGTTTAATACCAAAACAAGTGGCATGGCAGTCTTTTTGCTGAAACGCGAATTCCAGATGGAAGCTTTAAACGTCTGACATCAGTACTGTGATCACTTTTTGTTCCTGTGTCACACCTTGATCTGTTTCACCTGTCCTTGTGCTTGTCTCCACCCCCCTCCAGGTGTCGCCCATCTTCCCCACTTATCCCCTGGGTATTTATACCTGTGTTATCTGTCTGTCTGTGCCAGTTCGTCTTGTTTATTCAAGTCAATCAGCGTTTTTGTCTCAGCTCCTGCTTTCCCACAGTCTCTCTTTTTCTCGTAATCCTGGTTTTGACCCTTGCCTGTTTTGACTCTGAGCTTACCTGCTGTCCTGTGCCTTTGCCCCTACTCTGGATTACCGACCTCTGCCTGACCTGACCCTGGGCCCTACTACTCTAGATTATCGACCCCTGCCTGCCTTGACCTGTTGTTTGCCTGCCCCTGTTGTTGCAATAGATATTGTTACTTTAACACAGTCTGTACTTGGGTCTTACCTGAAACCTGATATCCTGATCATACTGTGGAAACAGACTCACATAGGTTTTCTAGGCCATGCACCTGGATTACCCAATGTGATTGAATTCCCTCCCCAGTCTTTAGAGGCTATCAGTTGAAAACAACCTTGTCTTTAATGTCTATTTTAGTTTGATGTTGCATCGTTGCAGAGGGAGAACTACGCAAGGCCACGGTAGTCACTTTAAACTAATGAATATGGATTTTAATTAATTTTTCAATTTCAGTTTGGGGTAATTATATCTCTTTGTAATTATCTATATACACCCTGCTGCTCAGTTCGGATCGCGCCCAACGTGGAGAAGAGGCTTGAATTATTTTTATATGTTTTCTTTAATTTAGTTTTCTGCTCCACTGACAAATTATTGTAGGGGGTGTAAACCCTTTACAAGCTTTGATCGTGTGGTGACGACAATTTTCCGGTACTTAGTCACGGAACTAAGGGAAGTCATGAGCGGTAACACTATTTCCTTTTTGGTCCCAGTAGCTCTCCCGGTGATCAGACAGACAAGAATTAATGTAAAGTTCATTCTCCAGGAGACGGTGAAGGATAAGAGGCAAGTGTATATCACAAAAGCATTCCAAAGGCTTCCCATACACTGGAATAAACTAAACACCAACTTATAGTGTCTTAATAGGGTGTTGGGCCACCACGAGCTAGAACAGCTTCAATGCTTCTTGTTCATTTTGGTTAAGATCTGGTGACTGAGACGGCCATGGCATATGGTTTACATCGTTTCATGCTCATCAAACCATTCAGTGACCACTCGTGCCCTGTGGATGGGGCATTGGCATCCTTTGAGGGCATAGCCATGGGACCCAAATAATGGCAAAAATAATGGCCTGCCCAGCATTTTAATGCATGACCCTAAGCATGATGAGATGTTAATCTCTTTTTTTTTCAATTTTCGCCTAAAATGACATACCCAAAGTATGAAGTAAGAATATGTACAGTGCCTTGCGAAAGTATTCGGCCCCCTTGAACTTTGCGACCTTTTGCCACATTTCAGGCTTCAAACATAAAGATATAAAACTGTATTTTTTTGTGAAGAATCAACAACAAGTGGGACACAATCATGAAGTGGAACGACATTTATTGGATATTTCAAACTTTTTTAACATATCAAAAACTCAAAAATTGGGCGTGCAAAATTATTCAGCCCCTTTACTTTCAGTGCAGCAAACTCTCTCCAGAAGTTCAGTGAGGATCTCTGAATGATCCAATGTTGACCTAAATGACTAATGATGATAAATACAATCCACCTGTGTGTAATCAAGTCTCCGTATAAATGCACCTGCACTGTGATAGTCTCAAAGGTCCGTTAAAAGCGCAGAGAGCATCATGAAGAACAAGGAACACACCAGGCAGGTCCGAGATACTGTTGTGAAGAAATTTAAAGCCGGATTTGGATACAAAAAGATTTCCCAAGCTTTAAACATCCTAAGGAGCACTGTGCAAGCGATAATATTGAAATGGAAGGAGTATCAGACCACTGCAAATCTACCAAGACCTGGCCGTCCCTCTAAAGTTTCAGCTCATACAAGGAGAAGACTGATCAGAGATGCAGCCAAGAGGCCCATGATCACTCTGGATGAACTGCAGAGATCTACAGCTGAGGTGGGAGACTCTGTCCATAGGACAACAATCAGTCGTATATTGCACAAATCTGGCCTTTATGGAAGAGTGGCAAGAAGAAAGCCATTTCTTAAAGATATCCATAAAAAGTGTTGTTTAAAGTTTGCCACAAGCCACCTGGGAGACACACCAAACATGTGGAAGAAGGTGCTCTGGTCAGATGAAACCAAAATTGAACTTTTTGGCAACAATGCAAAACGTTATGTTTGGCGTAAAAGCAACACAGCTGAACACACCATCCCCACTGTCAAACATGGTGGTGGCAGCATCATGGTTTGGGCCTGCTTTTCTTCAGCAGGGACAGGGAAGATGGTTAAAATTGATGGGAAGATGGATGGAGCCAAATACAGGACCATTCTGGAAGAAAACCTGATGGAGTCTGCAAAAGACCTGAGACTGGGACGGAGATTTGTCTTCCAACAAGACAATGATCCAAAACATAAAGCAAAATCTACAATGGAATGGTTCAAAAATAAACATATCCAGGTGTTAGAATGGCCAAGTCAAAGTCCAGACCTGAATCCAATCGAGAATCTGTGGAAAGAACTGAAAACTGCTGTTCACAAATGCTCTCCATCCAACCTCACTGAGCTCGAGCTGTTTTGCAAGGAGGAATGGGAAAAAATGTCAGTCTCTCGATGTGCAAAACTGATAGAGACATACCCCAAGCGACTTACAGCTGTAATCGCAGCAAAAGGTGGCGCTACAAAGTATTAACTTAAGGGGGCTGAATCATTTTGCACGCCCAATTTTTCAGTTTTTGATTTGTTAAAAAAGTTTGAAATATCCAATAAATGTCGTTCCACTTCATGATTGTGTCCCACTTGTTGTTGATTCTTCACAAAAAAATACAGTTTTATATCTTTATGTTTGAAGACTGAAATGGCAAAAGGTCGCAAAGTTCAAGGGGGCCGAATACCTTCGCAAGGCACTGTATATATATATATATTTTGTAAATTTAAAATGATCTAAATTTGAACAATTTTAACTATATTCATTACATTTTTTTGTCAATTTTATTTGTATTTTATTAGCATTTAAGTATATTAAATAGATTTAAAATAATCTACATTGGGACTCTTTCTCTGTACTAAGTAGACTGAAGCAGAATGAAACGGGTTTTCCTCTAGGATTGTGCCTGTGTTGTGCTCCATCCCGTTTATTTTTATTTGGAAAAACTCCCCAGTATTTGCTGAAGTCAAGCATACCCATACAATGATGCAGCCACCACAATAGTTGAAAATAAGGCGGATTTACTCAGTGATGTGATGTGTTGGATTTGCCCCAAACATAAGGCTTTGCATTTAGGCCAACACATTTTTTTTTGCAGGATTACTTTAGTGCCTTGTTGTATACAATATGAAGTGTATGTTTTTGAATATTTTTGTCAAATTGTATTATTATTATTAAATAATTATTTTGGAGTTACTACAATGTTTTTGATCCATCCTCAGTTTTCTCCCACAAACAAATTGTGCACCAAATTTGAGAGAAAAATTGTGTGTGTATGGAAAAGTTCTGGGATCTTTTATTTCAGTACATGAAACTTGGGACCGACACACATTACATTTATATTTCTGTTCATTAAATACAGTACCAGTCAAAAGTTTGGACAAACCTACTCATTCAAGTGTTTTTCTGTATTTTTACTATTTTCTGCATTGTAGAATAGTAGTGAAGACATCAAAACTATGAAGGAAAACATATGGAATCATGTACAGTAGTAACCAAAAAAGTTTAAAAGAAATCTAAATATATTTATTTGAGATTCTTCAAATTAGCCACCCTTTGCCTTGATGACAGCTTGCACACTTTCGGCATATTCTCAACCAGCTACACCTGGAATGCTTTTCCAACAGTCTTGAAGGAGATCACACATATGCTGAGCATTTGTTGGTTGCTTTTCCTTCACTCTGTGGTCCAGCTCGTCACAACCCATCTCAATTGGGTTGAGGTTGGCTGATTGTGGAGGCCAGGTAATCTGATGCAGCACTCAATCACTCTCCTTCTTGGTCAATTAGCCCTTACACAGCCTGGAGGTGTGTTGTGTCATTTCATAGTTTTGATGTCTTCACTATTATTCAACAACATAGAAAATAATACAAAGAAAGTAAAAACCCTGAATGAGTAGGTGTATCCAAACTTTTGACTGGAACTGTGTAAATGTACAGTTGAAGTCGGAAGTTTGCATACACTTAGGTTGGAGTCTTTAAAATCTGTTTTTCAACCACTCCACAAACTTCTTGTTTAACAAACTATAGTTTTGGCAAGTCGGTTAGGACATCTACTTTATGCATGACACAAGTAATTTTTTCAACAATTGTTAACAGACAGATTATTTCACTTATAAATCAGTGCATCACAATTCCAATGGGTCAGAATTATACATACACAAAGTTGACTGTGCCTTTAAACAGCTTGAAAATTCCAGAAAATGATGTCATGGCTTTAGATACTTCTGATTGGCTAATTAACATCATTTGAGTCAATTGGAGGTGTACCTGTGGATGTATTTCAAGGCCTACCTTCAAACTCAGTGCCTCTTTGCTTGACATCATGGGAAAATCAAAATAAATCAGCCAAGACCTCAGAAAGAAAATTGTAGACCTCCACAAGTCTGGTTTATCCTTGGGAGCAATTTCCAAACGCTTGAAGGTACCACATTCATCTGCACAAACAATAGTACGCAAGAATAAACACCATGGGACCACGCAGCCATCATACCGCTCAGGAAGGAGACGCATTCTGTCTCTTAGAGATGAAAGTACCTTGGTGCGAAAAGTGCAAATCAATCCCAGAACAAAAGCAAAGGACCTTGTGAAGATGCTGGAGGAAGCAGGTACAAAAGTATCTATATCCACAGTAAAACAAGTCCTATATCGACATAACCTGAAAGGCCGCTCAACAAGGAAGATGCCACTTCTCCAAAACCGCCATAACAAAGCCAAACTATGGTTTGCAATAGCACATGTGGACAAAGAGTGTACAATTTGGAGAAATGTCCCCTGGTCTGATGAAACAAAAATAGAACTCTTTGGCCATCATGACCACTGTTATGTTTCAAGGCAATAGGGGGAGGCTTGCAAGCTGAAGAACAACAACCCAACCGTGGAGAACGTGTTGTGGTGGTGCTTTGCTGCAGGAGGGACTGGTGGACTTCACACAATAGATGGCATCATGACAAGGTAAAATGATGTGGAAATATTGAAGCAACATCTCAAGACATCAGTCAGGAAGTTAAAGCTTGGTCGCAAATGGACAATGACCCCCAAGCATGGGTCATTGTGGGCAGAACTGTGGGCAGAACTGAAGAAGTGTGTGCGAGCAGGGTGTACGTAAACCTGGCTAAGGCGTATATAAACAGTTGTCATGACTGTCCTGACCAGGTCAGGTTACAGGAGACCACAACCCTACAGATTATCTCTAAACCCCAACAGAGGAGGAGAGATCTAGGGGTCTGAAGATGTGGTGGGTTTTATGACCCCTCACGCCCCTGGTAAATCTCAGGCCACAGACAAATTCCTTTGTCCTGTTACTATGGAGAACCAGCCTCAGAACATTAAACATGAAATAAAGGGACTTTGGAACAATGGTTTTCATCAGCCACAATGGTGCTCATGACGATAGATGGAATATGAAAATGTATGTCATTTTTGTTTTGTTATTAAAGGTTAATAGATAACGTTATTACGAAAACATTGTAACGTGAAGAGTTTCCTAGTATATGTTTGATGTTTATACATTGTACGTTGTATGTAAAATATCCAAATCAAAGAGAATGCTTTGGGAAAGATGAAATGTTAAGTTAGTTGTCTAAAATTGGATTGAATCAAATCTAGACCTTGCCTCATTAACTTGGTACGCCCAGAGAATTGCCCTAAAGGCGGTTATGCCCACTTCTGACCCAAGGGTATAAAACCTGTGAGTATAGAATTTACGACAGGACTACGTGACCCCAGCTGCAGCAAGGTCTAAAAAGTCAACAAACCCAGAACGCAACGCAAGTTTGAAGACAAAGAAATCCTTTTCTACCCAAGCTACAGATGAGTAGCTGTGTCTAAGCGGTGAATTCAAGTTGAACCACCTAGCCTCCATCTCCCATCGAATCGTGGTATCTAAAGGGTTTCATTCCTATGCAATGAGCTCTGAGCTACAGAGCTGTCTGTCCTCAGAAGATCCCTTCCAGAGCAAAGGGTGAGGGAACAGACTCCTAAGCCAAAAAGGACACTGACATCGGGAGGACTCTCGGAGAAGTGCGCCGGAGTAGCGCGTCATCGAACAGCTGAAGGCCTACGCAGAAAATCCTCTGAGATCATCCCCACGTAATTACATCATTATATTCTGACCCATAAGAGCGGCAGTTTGGGGCAAGGCTAGGGTTAGAATAGCGTAGCTGACAAATTCACCCAAATGTATATTTCTCTTGTGTACTCTCTGTTTTCTCCCTCTATTTAAATCCTCATCGCGGGTAACACGCGCCATAGTGTGTTGGCCCGTTATACTAAGTTCTAATCAATAGCCTATAATGTGTTTTGTCTATGTGTTTCTTTTACCATCATTTGAGCTTTTTAGTAAATAAATATTCAACTAAGATTGGTGTGGTACAAATTCATTGGTGAGACCCGGGTCCGTGCAGATTCACGGGCTATATGACGTTCAGAACGAGATTGGTAGAGGCAACTGGTTAATAAGCGGCTGTTGTAAAATCGATATTCTGATATTCTTTGAGTTAATTTGGGAAATAGAAACTCAATAAAAACTAGTTTTACCATGGTGCCCCAGGTTAATGAGTTAATAATTGCTTGATTCAGATAATCACGCAATTAGACATTTTAATCATTCGATGAACAACAGTCGTCACATTAACTAATACAACGTCACGACACAGTTGAAGTCAGAAGTTTACATACACCTTAGCCAAACACATTTAAACTCAGTTTTTCACAATTCCTGACATGACTCCTAGTAAAAATTCCCTGTTTTAGGTCAGTTAGGATCACCACTTTATTTTAAGAATGTGAAATGTCAGAACAATACCAGAAAGAATGATTTATTTCAACATTTATTTATTTCATCACTTTGCCAGTGGGTCAGAAGTTTACGTACACTCAATTAGTATTTGATAGCATTGCCTTTAAATTGCATAACTTGGGTCAAACGTTTTGGGTAGCCTTCGACAAGCTTCCCACAATAAGTTGCCTGAATTTTGGTCCATTCCTCCTAACAGAGCTGGTGTAACTGAGTAAGGTTTGTAGTCCTCCTTGCTAGCACATGCTTTTTCAGGTCTGCCCACACATTTCCTATAGGATTGAGGTCAGGGCTTTGTGATGGCCACTCCAATACCTTGACTTTGTTGTCCGTAAGCCATTTTGCAACAACTTTGGAAGTATGCTTGGGGTCATTGTCCATTTGGATGACGCATTTGCGAACAAGCTTTAACTTCCTGACTCATGTCTTGAGATGTTGCTTCAATATTTCCACGTAATTTTCCTTTGTCATGAAGCCATCTACAGTTGGGCAAAAAAGTATTTAGTCAGCCACCAATTGTGCAAGTTCTCCCACTTAAAAAAATGAGAGAGGCCTGTAATTTTCATCATAGGTACACTTCAACTATGACAGACAAAATGAGGAAAAAAATCCAGAAAATCACATTGTAGGATTTTTAATGAATTTATTTGCAAATTATGGTGGAAAATAAATATTTGGTCACCTACAAACAAGCAAGATTTCTGGCTCTCACAGACCTGTAACTTCTTTCTTCTTCTTCCTCTGTCCTCCACTCGTTACCTGTATTAATGGCACCTGTTTGAACTTGTTATCAGTATAAAAGACACCTGTCCACAACCTCAAACAGTCACACTCCAAACTCCACTATGGCCAAGACCAAAGAGCTGTCAAACGACACCAGAAACAAAATTGTAGACCTGCACCAAGCTGGGAAGACTGAATCTGCAATAGGTAAGCAGCTTGGTTTGAAGAAATCAACTGTGGGAGCAATTATTAGGAAAAGGAAGACATACAAGACCACTGATCATCTCCCTCGATCTGGGGCTCCATGCAAGATCTCACCCCGTGGGGTCAAAATGATCACAATATATATATATATATATATATATATATATATATATATACACACTACATAGCCAAACGTATGTGGACACGCTTCAATTTAGTGGATTGAACTATTTCAGTCACATCTGTTGCTGATAGGTGTATAAAATCGAGCACACAGCCATGCAATCTCCACAGACAAACATTTGCAGTAGAATGGCCTGTACTAAAGAGTTTAGTCACTTTCAATGTGGCACCGTCATAGGATGCCACAATTCCAACAAGTCAGTTCTTCAAAATTCTCCACTGCTAGAGCTGCCCCTGTCAACTGCAAATGCTGTTATTGTGAAGTGGAAACGTCTAGGAGCAACAACGGCTCTGCCGCGAAGTGGTAAGCAACACAAGCTCACAGAATGGGACTGAGTGCTGAAGCGTGTAGCGAGTAAAAATCGTCTGTCCTTGGTTGCAACACTCAGTACCGAGTACCAAACTGCCTCTGGAGGAAATGTCAGCACAAGAACTGTTCAGGCTGGGAGCTTCATGAAATGCATTTCCATGGTCGAGTAGCAGCACACAAGCCTCAGATCACCATGCCCAATACCAAGCGTCTGTTGGAGTAGTGTAAAGCTCACTACCATTGGACTCTGGAGATGTGGAAACGCGTTCTCTGGAGTGATGAATCATGCTTCACCACCTAGCAGTCCGACTAACAACTCTGGGTTGCGGATGCCAGGAGAACGCTACCTGCCCCAATGCATAGTGCCAACTGTAAAGTTTGATTGAGGAGGAATAATGGTCTGGGGCTGTTTTTCATGGTTTGGGCTAGGCCCCTTAGTTCCAGTGAAGGGATATTAATGCTATAGCATACAATGACATTCTAGATGATATTGTGCTTCGATGTGGAAGAACTTGACTAGCCTGCACAGAGCCCTGACCTCAACCCCATCGAACACCTTTGGAAAGAATTGGAACGCTGACTGCAAGCCAGGACTAATTGCCCAACATCAGTGCCCGACCTCACTAATGCTCTTGTGGCTGAGTGGAAGCAAGTCCCCTCAGCAATGTTCCAACATCTAGTTGAAAGCCTTCCCAGAAGTTATAGAAGCAAAGGGTGGACCATCTCCATATTAATAAAGCCCATGATTTTGTAATAAGATTTTAGATGAGCATGTATTTGGCAATGTATTGTGTGAAGACTGAAGACGTGTGCCAGAGGATGCGACACTACCGCTAGGCCAGTCAGGCCACTAATGCATTACATTTCTGTACTATGTAGGGATTATGGTGCTCTTTAGGATGCATCCATGACATTGAATAGCAAGATAAAAGACTGAATTGGAAAAGCGAGTAAGGTATAGACTTGTTTTGTACTTCAGATTTTGAGATTAGTTTGTGCAGGCAGCTAATGGATGGAATAGCAGATTCAGGAGAATTGCACAAAAGTTCCTGGGGCAAATCGAGGACAATTTCAAAATGACAAGGTTAATGGGATATCTAAAAAAGTCAGTTTGGAGTAATACAGATTTGATCAAAGAGTTGCAATACTAATGAATGTGCAGACAAACAATCTATATAGGTTAATGAAATGTTTTACTGTGCCGTGGCGCCTTAAAAATAAAAGCCTCATCTCACAAGTGAAATTGAATAAAAGGCTACATTTTGCTGGAGAAATGTGTCATACCATTGCCTGGTAACAAAGGGATAACAAAAAAGCCAAGAAAGAAGCTGCGCTCCGGAGGGTTGTGTTTCTCTGCAGCTACCAGCAGATCCAAATACCAACAGGTTAAAGGCTAATGCAAAAGTATAGACTCACTCGGGGTAGCCTAAATGAGTTCATTTCAGCATTCGACCCCCCCCAACCCCCCAGTATTATCAACAATCCAGTAAAATTTGGTAGAAAACTCTCTCTCTCTCTTTCACTCTCTCGCTACACACAGTACCAGTCAAAAGTTTGGATACACGTACTCATTTATTTTTTACTATTTTCTACATTGCAGAATAATTGTGAAGACATCAAAACTATGAAATAACACATATGGAATCATGTAGTACCCCAAAAAAAGAGTTAAACAAATTTAGATTCTTCAAAGTAGCCACCCTTTGCCTTGATGACAACTTTGCAAACTCTTGTCATTCTTTCAACCAGCTTCACCTGGAATGCTTTTCCAACAGTCTTGAAGGAGTTCCCACATATGCTGAGCAATTGTTGGCTGCTTTTCCTTCACTCTGCAGTCCAACTTATCCCAAACCATCTCAATTGGGTTGAGGTTGGGTGATTGTGGAGGCCAGGTCATCTGATGCAGCACTCAATCACTCACCGTCTTGGTAAAATAGCCCGAGGGTGTTTTGGGTCATTTTCCTGTTGAAAAACAAATGATAGTCCCACTAAGCGCAAACCAGATGGGATGGCATATCGCCATGGTAGCCATGCTGGTTAAGTGTGCCTTGAATTCTAAATAAATCACTGACAGTGTCAGCACCCCCATTTCATCATACCTCCTCCATGCTTCACAGTGGGAACTACACATGTGGCGATCAGCCGTTCACCTACTCTGCATCTCACAAAGATACGGCGGATAGACTCATCACACCAAAAGACAGATTTCCACCGGTCTAATGTCCTTTGCTCATGTTTCTTAGCCCAAGCAAGTCTCTTCTTCTTGTTGGTGTCCTTTTGTAGTGGTTTATTTGCAGAAATTTGAAAATGAAGGCCTGATTCTCACAATCTCCTCTGAACAGCTGATGTTGAAATGTGTCTGTTACTTGAACTCTAAGGTGTAATCTGAGGTGCAGTTGATTGCCGATTTCTGAGGCTGGTAACTCTAACAAACTTCTCCTCTGCAGAAGCGGTAACTCTGGGTCTTCCTTTACTTTGGCGGCCTTCATGAGAGCCAGTTTCATTATAGCGCTTGATGGTTTTTCCGACTGCACTTAGAGAAACTTTCAAAGCTCCTGAAATTTCCCACATTGACTGACTTTCATGTCTTAAAGTAATGATGGACTGTCAATTTCTTTTAGCTTATTTGAGCTGTTCTTGCAATAATATGGACTTTTACCAAATAGGACGATCTTCTGTATACCACCCCTACCTTGTCACAACACAACTGATTGACTCAAATAATCAGAAATTCCAGCAATTCACTTTTAACAAGGCACACCTGTTAATTGAAATGCATTCCAGGTGACTACCTCATGAAGCTGGTTGAGAGAATGCCAAGAGTGTGCAAAGATGTCATCAATGCAAAGGGTGGCTACTTTGAAGAATCTCAAATATAAAATATATTTGGATTTGTTTAACAGTATTTAACAGTCAGTTTTGATGTCTTCACTATTATTCTACAATGTAGAAAAACCCTGGAATGAGTAGGTGTGTCCAAACTTTTGACTGGTACTCTGTTAGGAGTAGATTCTACCATTTATCTCTTGTTTGGTAACAGAAACACTTTAATCAACCAAGGTGTCTCTCTTGTGTGATTGACATGTTCAATGTCTGACTTTCCTTGTTGATGTAACTGACCGGAAACTTAAATAGCCTCCGATGCATTACACAAGTGACAGCCTAAAGTAAACAAACATTTGAGTCACTGCATTGGCAGTGCCCTCCGGGCCACACCGCAGATTGGCTGACATTTTGTTGTGATGGAGGTTTCCTTTTGGATTCTAGCTCCAAGCCTTGAAAATTGGCACTGAGTACAGTACATTTCAGGTTCATATTATCGAACCTTCCTGCTCTTCAACCGCAAGTACTCTGTGTCTCTGACTCAGATGAGGGCAAAGGGGTCTGAAGCAAATACAAATGAAAAATAACAAATCGAGACTTTTATTGAATTTCCAATTGTCTTGTGCCTCCTTTCTTGCAGTACTCAGGGTAAAAACAACCAGAAACAATGTTTTATTTGACCATGTATTATGATTTTCACTGAGTATGACATAGGTTGATCATATTTCACACCATGTTGTTATTTGGTCACATGCTTCTCCTCTCAGGGCAGACTAATAGATCCGATGGGGGAATTAAATTATATTAAACTGTTTGGATGCACAAGCTGTGACATCCATCACACACAGGTAATTTCACAGATTGTAAACATAGCCCAGACCGTCTTAGCAGCTCCCGCTGTGCAGTACTTTGACCATCAAGCATGCCCTCTGCATTATAGAGTAGCACAAGCAAGATTGAGTCATGTAATAACATGGTGTCTATCTCCTCAAGCCACACTGCGTCCCACTGTGTATCACAGAAGTGTACTATAATATGCAAGTAGGTAGGCCTATGGCATAGTGTTTTTTATTGTCTTTTTTAATTCACTTTCATTTTCCATAGGTGGACATTACATTAGTAATTGGACTTGAATTATTATGAATCTCTCAAACCAACACAAAAAAAAAAAATATGTACTTTTATTGGAGAATAGAAAGGTAAACATTTGAGTATGTTCACTTAAGCAATACTTGTGGATGAGTTACACTATACCCTGTAGGCAGGTCTGGGTAAGGTTATTAAGCAACCTTTTAGATATAAAAAAGATACAGCTGGGGCATGATGTTTGTGATTAAGCTATTTGACGGCAACATTTACTTACAATGAAACTATGAAACATTTTGTATTGGGATTACATTATGGTGTGGTTGATACAAGCTTTAATAATATCCCAGATATTAATACCTGTATGTTGATCTAGTGATCTAACACAAGCACTTGTCTTTTCTTAGCACTGATTGTTCTGTTAGCGTCTTTATTGAGGAACCTTTTACTTGCAATGACTATGATATGTGGTTGTTTAACCTACTTTAGTTGAATGTATTAACTGTAAGTCACTCTGGATAACTGTTGTGTTACCGACTGAGGAACTACTGTTGAAAGGTATCCTACACTCTGTAATGTTATAACTTAACAAGTCATTTTTGACTGGAACTTCCTCCTCTCATGGACTTTTCATAACTTCTGGGATCTATTAGAAAACATGGAGTATGTTTACAAGGCCATATTGACTTTGGTTACATGGCCCGTGGGCTCACCTTTGTAGTGTCAAGGTCAAAAGGCCAAACCAAACAGCATCATGTTAATATTTTCCGAGCTAAGCTAACCTTGGCGTAAATCATTTCTCAAAGCTACTGTCTGTGATTCAAAAAAGCATAAATGTGGCCCCACCATTTGTTTTGGTATACAATTAAGGGATGGGGCTAAGGAAATATAACCGCACTCAAATGTATAGGCATCGTTCTAGATACCAGGACTGACAGTCCATAACTTCCAAGAGATTGTCCCACCCATATTGTTTCTGTCTGTAAACACTGGCGTAATAAAACCTTTTATATCACAGCATTGTTGAATTCTAGTTTCTGATTGGCTTGAAGGGCATTCTAGAGTTATTTTTCCTGTTTAACCTGGTCTCAGAGCATTTCATATTGTATGTAAATCCCTACACTTTTTAGGATGATATGTGACGTTTGGTAAGGATTACATAAGACAGGTTACATGAGACGAAGGTGGGCGTATAACGCAAACATCTAGCAACCTGAAGGTTGCAAGTTTGAATCAACATGGACAACTTTGTCACTTTAGCTAATTAGCAACTTTTCAACTACTTAGTACTTTCTTTCTACTTTGCAACTACTTAGCACGTTAGGTAACTCTTCCCTTAACCCTAGCCTTGACCCTTTTAGCTAACCCTTCACCTAACCCTAACCTTTACCCTTTAACCTAACTCATAAAACTTAACCCTAACATTAACCCTAACCCCTAACCATAACCCCTAGTCTAGCAAATGTTAGTGAGCTAACTAACTTTAGCCACCTAGCTAGAATTCGTAACATATCATACATTTGGCAAATTCGTAACAAATAATACGAAATGGGTGATGGACATCAACAAATTAACTTCTTATGGCTGCAGGGGCAGTATTGAGTAGCTTGGATGAAAGGTGCTGTCACGTTCTGACCATAGTTCTTTTGTGTTTTCCTTGTTTTAATGTTGGTCAGGACGTGAGCTGGGTGGGCATTCTATGTTGTGTGTCTAGTTTGTCCGTTTCTATGTATGGCCTGATATGGTTCTCAATCAGAGGCAGGTGTTAGTCATTGTCTCTGATTGGGAACCATATTTAGGTAGCTTGTTTTGTGTTGGGTTTTGTGGGTGGTTGTTTCCTGTCTCTGTGTTCTCTGCACCAGATAGGACTGTTTTGGGTTTTGCCATGTTTTTTTGTTTTTGTAATTGTGTTCATGTTGAGTTTCTCATATTAAAAAACCATGAACTCTAACCACGCTGCATTTTGGTCCTCCTCTCCTTCGACGGAAGAAAGCCGTTACATATACCCAGAGGTGCCCAGAGTAAACGGCCTGCTCCTCAGTCCCAGTGGCTAATATATGCATATTATTAGTAGTATAGGATAGAAAACACTCTGACGTTTCTAAAACTGTTTGAATGATGTCTGTGAGTAAAATAGAACTCAAATGGCAGGCAAAAACCTGAGAAGAAATCCAAACAGGAAGTGAGAAATCTGAGGTTGATGGATTTTCAAACCAGGCCCAAATGAATTCACATTGGGATATTGGTTATGTCTTCCTAAGGCTTCCAATAGATGTCAACCGTCTTTAGAAACTTGAATGAGGCTTCTACTGTGATGTGGGGCCGGATGAGAGCTCTTTGAGTCAGTGGTCTGGCAGAGAGCCAGGTCCTGGTCACGCGCATTTCACATGATAGCGACCTGCACTCCATGGCTTTTCTACAGACAATGGAATTCTCCGGTTGGAACATTATTGAAGATTTATGATAAAAACATCCTAAAGATTGATTCTATACTTAGTTTGAAATGTTTCTACGACCTGTAATATAACTTTTTGAAGTTTTCGTCCGACGTTCGGCTGGACCTGCACGAGCGTTTGGATTTGTGTACTAAACGTCCTAACAAAAGTAGCCATTTTGACATAAATAATGGACATTGTCGAACAAATCAAACATTTATTGTGGAACTAGGATTCCTGTGAGTGCATTCTGATGAAGATCATCAAAGGTAAGGGAATATTTATAATGTTATTTCTGATTTCTGTTGACTCCAACATGGCAGATAAAAAAAAATAATCTAAGCGCTGTTCTCAGATTATTGCATGGTTTGTTTTTTCCGTAAAGTGTTTTTGAAATCTGACACAGCGGTTGCATTAAGGAGAGGTATATCTATATTTCCATGTCTAACAATTGTTTTTTCATCAACATTTATAATGAGTATTTCTGTAAAATGATGTGGCTCTCTGCATTATCACCAGATGTTTTTGGAACTAGTCAACGTAACATGCCAATGTATACTGAGATTTTTTTTATATAAATATGAACTTTATCAAACAAAACATACATGTATTGTGTAACATGAAGTCCTATTAGTGTCATCTGACGAAGATCATCAAAGGTTAGTGATTAATTTGATCTCCATTTGTGCTTTTTGTGACTCCTCTCTTTGGCTGGAAAAATGGCTGTGTTTTTCTGTGCTTTCGCTGTAAAGCCTATTTGAAATTGGACACAGTGGTGGCATTAACAACAAGATTACCTTTAAAACGGTAAAAAATACAAACATGTTTGAGAAATTTTAATTATGAGATTTCTGTTGTTTTGAATTTGGCGCCCTGCACTTTCACTGGCTGTTGTCATATCGATCCCGTTAACGGGACTGCAGCCCTAAGAAGTTTTAATACATACCATATATGAAACATAGCATATCATACCAAATAGAGTGTCTCGGATTTACCTATAGAATAATACGAAATGATCTGAGACCAGGTTGCTCTGAAATGCACAGCAATAACTAACGACTATGAAGTTCATTCTTACATGTTCTAAGTTAAAGCTGTTTTGAAAGCAAAAGTCAAATTGAAAACAGTATTGGCAGTGTTGAATTCAATTTTCATAAAAGCAAGCTAGGAGGACTGATGGTTTGGCTAGCTAAGCAAGTCTGTTTGTTTGGTTACCAATTCAACTACTGTTACTATCTAGTAAACTTGCTACTTCAGTGGATGTTGACCACACTGTGGTATAAGTGGGATAATCAACTTGGGTCTATGCGTTCTCTGAAAATAATACAACTCTGCAAAAGGTAGGTGCCACAACGTTGCACGTCACAGCACATACCTTCCATGTTGTGCATTGTTTTCCAGAGAATACATATTCCCTTGTTGATTATCCATTACACATTTTAAGTTATGATAAAGAGTAAAAGTTGTGCTAAGCTCATGAGGTACTAATAAATGATTTTCTTAAAAATCCATTGGTAAATAACAACAATTGAAATGACCATCAAACAGCTTTCCTAATCCCAGACTGTAACTTTAACACTGGAAACACTGTTGAAGGGAATCTTACACGCTGTAATGTTATAACTTATAACAAGTTATTTTGGAGTGGAACTTCCTCCTCTCATGGAGTTTTTATATCTGTGATCCATTAGAAAACATAGATCGTGTTTACAAGGCCATATTGACTTTGGTTACATGGCACGTGGGTTCACCTTTTTAGTGTAGTGTCTTGAAGTCAAAAGGCCAAACTAAACAGCCTCATGTTAATATTTCACAAGCTTACCTAACCTTGACGTAAATCATTTCTCAAAGCCGCAATCGGTTTGTTTCTCTTGGTTTTGAGAGCAGGTGATGGTGGAAAATATTGTTTTCAAATGGTTTGAGCTTGACATTAATTCAGTAAGGGGATTTGTTTCTGTTAATTATTCATGGGAACTCTTCAACTGGCTACTGTGCAAAGTATCAGTCAGACCTTGGTTCATATACCATTTGAAATCTATTAAATACTTTTCGTGATTTTTTTTTTGTATGCCTGGAGTGCCAGATGGGCGGATTTAGCAGTTTTGTAATTATTCTATTGGTTCCATTGTGCCAGGCAAGCTCAATCAATTTCAGATAGTATTTGAACCCAGGTCTGGTGTCAGTATTGTTAGGAAACCAAGGTTATATATATTATAAAAACAACTGCTTTTTTTATGTAGATGCCTTTATTGGGCATGTTGGGTTTGGGGTAACAGTGAGGCATTTTTAAGTGGGAAAGAGAAAGAGCACATACTGTAATTTTTTATTTAACTAGGCAAGTCATCTTGGTAATTCCTGAATGAAAGAACACACATTCCTTACAAAAAAATCACTCATATTGAGGCATGTTTTAATGAGAGAAATACTGAATGTGAAGATGCCTATGAATCAAAATGTCAAAATGTTGTAGGCACATTCCCTTTTTAACCTTTCATCCCACCACCCCCCCCCCCCCCCCGTGTTAATTTTTCTTCCTTTTTCAGAGGTCATGATAAATTGACTTTATATTTTAGCCATGACTCAACTGTCCCTGTTTGAGATATGAACACACACTAAATCTAAATTCAATTCATTGCCCTGGCACTGAGGTCCCATTTGAATAACAGATACCATTTTATACTAACTTCTCCATTTACCACTCCATCAGTACACCACAGATGCAACCTTTTCCCATTTAAATTGGCTATCGATATCTGTAATCTAATCTAATCAAACGCAATACCACTGATAGAAACATTCATCCCTGCATCAGTCATTTCCTCTCGTTCAGTGTTTATAGCAAAAGGCACCCAGGTGGAGAGCAGCAACCATGTCACATACACAGCTGCGTTGGTGTGAGGAAAGTGTTCCCTTCCTTTCAAACCTAATCTACATAATTTACCTGACTCAGTAGACGTGTTAAATATGGATGCACCTCACATTTACTCAAAACGATCGCGTTTCTCCACAAGCATAAATAAAGTAAAGACCAAAATGAAAGAGATTTCTCTGGCTCCCATCGTGTTATTATTTCATCACTCACGGATGCTGAAGAGGCTGTGTTGTTGGTGAGAGGTATATGGGCTAAATTCACAACACACCAGGCTTTGGTTTTGGATTGACACTGGGTGTAAATGAGTTTCATCTACTCTTTTGTCAAATGTTTGTTGACTTTAGGGCTCTACAACTCTTTTCAAACTACTGAGCTGAGCCGTACTACCAGTTATATTGGCACTGCACTGTTCTGATTACGCATCCAGGATAGTTATTGGAACAGTGCTGGTAAGGACAATGTGAACGGAAAATATCTTGGCCAACACAGTATGGTTCGGGTCAGCACAATAGTGTGAAAAGGGTAGGCTACACAAAAAAATCCCCCATGCCAGGAAGCTGAGGCAGGGAGGAAATTGTCCTCACAGTCCAGTGGTGTCAGACAAGGCTCCCCTTCGAGTCCAGCCCAGCACTCAGCTCATCTGTGTGGAGTGCTGAAGTGGCATCCTCATCCTGAATGCGATCCTCCCCAGTCATCAGGCCTCTAATTGTGACAGCCAGGTGCAAACAGCATGTAATTCTGTTTGTCACCCCTGGCGTCTCCCAATTCCCCACCCCTCCGATTTGGATACGCAATCTGGAACGGAAGCACGGATTTGAAGAAGCTGGAGCCTCAGGTGGTCACAGGTGGAGGCTGGGGAGAGAAGGTAGAAAAACGAGGGGAGAGAGGGTGGAGAGAGGGAAAATAGGTGTTTGTGCGCCGTTGCCCTATTTCCAGTTGTGCTTTTCATGTACCCTGCATCAGAGGAATGCTAAGGCCCAGTCCGGAGGCACGGTGAGGCTTCTGAATCAACACCAGTCACTGTGCTGCTAGCCTTTCCATTACGTTAGCTACCTGCCCTGTAGGAACCTTCAGAGTGCAGAAATTGAAGCTCCTTTATTTGTGATGAACCTTTAGAGCAGGGCTGCCCAATTCTGATCACTTATGGTTTTCATCTTATCCTTATATTCAAGGACTAATTCAGTCCTGGGACATCAGGAAAGTATATTTAACTACCTGGTAGAAGGAAAAAACAAAAGTGTTTTGGCCCTCCAGCACCAGAATTGGTCAGTCCTGCTTTAGAGCCACTACTGCATGACTGATACAACTAGCCTGGCTAGCATCAAACCGCACGCTTAGCGAGCCTCGGATTTCTTGGAGGCTTTGAGAGATAGAAAGTAGGGCTGTACTGTTTGTGGCCTGCTTTCTCCCCTCCACGCCCGAGGCCTAGTGTGACACACATTAATAAATCAAGACGTAGGGAAAGAGGACACGCACTGAGACAACGGCGCACCAGACGGCGGCAACTTTTGGGGGTTTGCAAAGCTCCAGATACCCGCCGAAATCTCCTCCCCTCTAATTCCCTCTCTGACACACTTTGAGGAATTTATCATGAGATAGCCCCTCCCGGGACAAAGCGGCAACAGTACCAGGTCAGGCTCAAGGTTTTATAAGCAGATTAGGGAGCTGCCTTTGGTAGAGTGCACACTGCCTCCGAGTTGTTATTCTCACTACTTCTAAAAATAAGTCCGCTCCAATGCAATTTCTGCCTACTATCGCGGTCTACTTCAACCCATAGGCCTCTAAGTTCCTCCCTGCAGCTAAACTTAACCTTCCACACTCGTATAATAATGTTTCCAGCAAGCAGACATTCCCTGATAGCAAACAGTTACTAATAAATCTCAAGACTATTAGGGAAATTGAGGGAGAGCTAAGCAGCACATGTTAGAGGGACTGGGCACTACTGTGCCTCCCTGTTTATTGGTTTTGTACCAGTGCCAGTGTTCTACTCTGACCATATAGCTGAGGAAGCTCTGGGAAGCTCTCAGGATAGGTAAGCACGAAGATGTTGGACAATGCCCGGCCTCCTGTGGGGTTAGAAGTGGGTGCTGAGCCTCAGTGGTGGGCTGGAGCCGCTCCCAGCCTCCCTCGCTATTGTTCTATTGTTGACTTTAATTGGCTCTGTGTTCCCACGCCAGCGATCCCATTCTCTCCTTTCTACCATGTGCTCTGCTCCCGGTGTGTGTGTGTGTGTGTGTGTGTGTGTGTGTGTGTGTGTGTGTGTGTGTGTGTGTGTGTGTGTGTGTGTGTGTGTGTGTCATTGTCTGGGCAATGTATGTCCCTTCTCAGAGAGCCAGCCAGAATATGTGGCTGACCCCCAGAGCTGAGCAGCCCCAGTCTACATGCCTGTGTACCAGGATTGCTACTGCATTGTTCTTCTGCTTTTATGTTCCATTCGATGAACACATCCTTTAAGCCTACACTAGGTGCGATCTAGAACATAAAAGGGTTATTCGACTGTCCCCAAAGAGGGTTCCACATGGAACCCAAAATAGATGTTTACCTGAAACCAAAAAGGGTTCTACCTGGAACCCAAAATGGTTATTCTATGGGGACAGCCGAAGAACGTTGAGTTTTGCCAGTTGAATGATATATGACGAAATGCTAAAAGGTGCTATATGTAACATTTCCACCTGCATCTAGCAAAAAATGACAATTGCATACCAATTATAACAACAGAATAGAAATCCACCAGAATAAAACCTACTTTTTAGAACTCCAGAATTTGTACGTACGGCTAATTAACATAATTGTACCACGACCAACTTGCTGAATTAGGATCAATAGTCGTTCGCAAGTTTGAGAACATTGGCAAAAACATTAGCCAGACAAAACGTCTTAACACCCTTGGAACTGGTGTTTTCTAGATTATGATATGTTAAAAAAGCAGTAGCTAGACATTTTTGCCGTTTTTAAGCAGTGTCCTTCAAAAACCTATGAAGAAATCTAATTCATGGCTAAAGTGTTACATGTTGCTCCTTTAAAATCCAATTACACAAATGAGTTGTCTAATTCACTTTGGAGTGCTTGAACTCCAAAGTAAGAAATACAAATAGAATACACTACAACCAACCACCAACACAACAGACAATATTGACCTGGTTCATGATAAAAGTTGAATAAAGAGAACAGACATTTGGCACAAAATTAATACATTTAAATATTTCATCTGTGGTGGGGAGGGGATTGATTGTGTGTGTGTGTGTGTGTTGGGGGGGTAAAGGGGAAACTACACTGAGGGCTCTGTTCGAGAACAGATATAGTTTTTATTAATTGTATTGACTTTTCTATGCAGTTCCCCCGGTCTCTGTCTGCCTTTAATTATTAATTTTGGGGCATTTGTTATTGTATTCGCTGGGAGTCTTCAGCCTTTCCCTCCTCAGCTCCATGGAAATTGAATCTCCCCCCTGGTGGCGCTAAGGCAGGCAGTTCGGTTCCTAATGGATTGAGTGCATATTGAATGCTCCAGTTGCTCCTCGGGGTAGGTGCAGCTTAGCCAAGGAATTAGCCCACTGCAATGAAAGATGAGAGGAGAGAATGTAGCCCGAATATGAAAGCTCCCTCTCTTCCTCTCTCTCTCTCACTCCATCTCTTTCTATCTCCCTCCCTCTCATTGAGCTCGAATAGAAAAACATCCACTCTCTCTCCCTTGCTATTCCTCTCTGTCTATCTCACTCCCTCTCTTCCTCTACTCCTTTCTCTCTCCTCCTCTCCCTGTCTCTTCAAGCCAAAATAGAAAAAGCTCCCTCTCTTCCTCTCGCTCCTTGTCTCCTGTTGTCTTTCAAAACATTCAGGTGACCATTTCTCTTAGGCGTGCAGTTTAATTGACTGACAATGATTCTATAGTCTAGAATTTTGCTACATTAAGCATCTCCATGGGAAATGTAGCAGAAGTCATGATATACCTTTCATACATTGATTTATAAATTGAAATCCAGCTCGGCATTATGGGTCTACATCCTAATGCATATATATATATATATATGTCTGAAGACTCACAGAACCTAATTAATAGATAGAGACACCATGTCAACAGTTCCCTGAATGTCTTCTGGACACGGTACAATGTGCTCGTCATGCTGCTTCTCCTCTCACTTACTCTCCTACTGTTTACAGGCAACGACTTCACTGTGACAAGCCAAGCTTTATGTAATTCTTCAAATTGTATTAAACTCAGTGAATGTACTGCTGATTTTCATGGAAAGCGAGAGCGAGGTTGGAATATTGCTTCTTTCTATCTCTCTGTGTCCGTCAAAACCAATAAATCAAATCAAATATTCATTTTCGTAGGAGACGTCTGTCTGTCTGTCTGTCTGTCTGTCTGTCAGTTAGTCTGTCTTTCAGGCAGTCTGTCAGGTGAACTGTCTCCCACCCAGACAGGGCATTGGGAGCACTGCATGGCGAACCCAGAGGAGAGGGAAGAAAATGCATTAGAGAGCTATGGACACACACTCAATATGTGTCAGAGGCTGCAGGACACCTTCTGATGAGAGCAGTATGGAGCGGAGGAGGCCGAAAGCTTGGCTGGAGGGTTCTCTGGAAGAGTGGAAGAAGGAATGGTAGAGGGGAATGAGGGAGGGAAGAGGGGAAGGAGGGAGGAAGGAGAGAGAGGAAATTAAGAGTTGGTGCTGGGAAGAAACAAGCATATGGGTAGGAGACAGATGGACAGGCCCCAAGCCCACAATGCTGTTTGGAGCTAGAAAGGAAGAATGGATTAGAATAAAAACTTACAGTACAGAAAGAGAGAGGCAGTCATACTTTTAACATCGACGATAGCATGATTTCTGTGCGAAAACTGGTGTCTTGTGTTTGTGCATCTTTGCTTGTTTGTCAGTATGCCTTTGCAGTATGGCTGTCATTAGTTGTCTGAAGACCACTAGTAATTATACCTTTAAATTATCTAAATTACATGTATATGGTCTGAGACAGATTTGGGTGTTAAATATCTCGAGATCTTCAACATGTGAAATCAGAATGGACTATATTCAACCCGTATCCTCAGGGATGAGTGGGTGTAAATGAACTGCTCAGATGGAGATTCCAGGGGTACAGTATATGACACCTGCCATAAATGCTGGAAAGAGTGAAGCTATGTGTACGTGTCCATATTAGGAAGCCTCGGTCTCAGCAGAAGTTACACTACATGACCAAAATTATGTGGATACCTGCTCATCGAACATCTCATTCCAAAATCATGCGCATTAATATGGAGTTGGTCCCCCCTTTGCTGCTATAACTGCTTCCAGTCTTCTGGGAAGGCCATTGCTGTGGGTAGTTGCTTCCATTCAGCCACAAGAGTATTAGTGAGGTTGGGCACTGATGTTTGGTGATTAGGCCTGCCTCACAGTCAGCGTTCCAATTCATCCCAAAGGTTGAGGTCAGGGCTCTGTGCAGGCCAGTCAAGTTCCTCCAAACCGATCTCGACAATCCATTTCTGTATGGACCTCACTTTGTGCATGGGGGCATTGTCATGCTGAAACAGGAAAGGGCCTTCCCCAAACTGCTGACACAAAGTTGGAAGCACAGAATTGTCTAGAATGTCATTGTATGCTGTAGCATTACGATTTCCCTTCACTGGAGCTAAGGGGCCTAGCCCAAACCATGAAAAACAGCCCCAGACCATTATTCCTCCGCCACCAAACTTTACAGTTGACACTGTGCATTTGGGCAAGTAGCGTTCTCCTGACACCCCCCAAACCCAGATTCATCCGTCTGACTGCCGGATGATGAAGCGCGATTCATCATTCCAAAGAACGCATTTCCACTGCGCCAGAGTCCAATGGCGGCGAGCTTTACACCATTCCAGCCGACGCTTGGCATTGCGCAAGTTCATCTTAGGCTTTTGTGCGGCTGCTCGGCCATGTAAACCCATTTCACAAAGCTCCTGATGAACATTTCTTGCGCTGAAATTACTACCAGAGGCAGTTTTGAACTTGGTAGTGAGTGTTGCAACTGAGGATGAACTTTGATGAACTGACTTGTTGGAAAGGTGGCATCCTATGACGGTATCACGTTGAAAGTCACCGTAAGGCATTCTACTGCCAATGTTCGTGTATGGATATTGCATGGTTGTGTGCTCGATTTTATACACCTATCAGCAACGGGTGTGGCTGAAATCGACTCATTTGATGGGGTGTTAAATACTTTTGTGTATATAGTGTATTTTATACTCAGCAGGAGTTGAGGCTGACTTAATATGTACACCATATACAGGTAACTGCCAGAATAAAGGAAACACTTGAGTAAATGAGGGATGCAATGTATATTGAAAGTAGGAGCTTCCACACTAGTGTGGTTCCTGAGTTAATTAACCAATTAACATCCCAAAAATGCCCAGTTGCCCATTATTTATTGAGAAGCCAATTGACATTTACTCCTGAGGTGCTGACCTGTCGCACCCTCTTATAACCACTGTGATTATTATTTGACCATGCTGGTCATCTATGAACGTTTGAACATTTTGAAGAATGATCTGGCCTTAGTGTCCATGTGCTCTTAAAATGTGCACCTGGCAAAGCCAGAAGAGGCCTTCCTCTTCCTATGTTCCCTCCTTTATAGGGAGTGCTTCTACATCTGCATTGCTTGCTCTCTGGGGTTTTAGGCTCGGGTTCTGTATAAGCACTTTGTGACAACTGCTGATATAAATACATTTGATTGAGTGATTGGTTGATTTTGGCTACCATGGCTAGAGATCTCAGTGACTTTGAAAGAGGGATCTCAAATTAGCATAGGGGGTTTAAAGGGTGTGTGTGCAATGGGGCAGAGAGAAAAATGTGCAATTTTATAGCTAATATCAGGCTATCTTACACATTTTTCCATGATGCTGAGAGAAAACTTTGCCGTTTTAAAGCTAACTTCCTGTAATTCATTAAAAAAAATAATGCATGGCTTATGACGTGTTCATATGCGATCTGGGGGAACGCACCTAACTTTTGCGTCATTGAACCAGGTGTTTGAGTTCAAATCAAATGAAATGTTATTGGTCACATACACATATTTAGCACATATTTTTTGCGGTGCAGAGAAATGCTTGTGTTCATAGCGCCAACAGTGCTGTAATATCTAACAATTCACAACAATACACACAAATCGAAAAGTAAAATAATGGAATTAAGAAATATATAAGAGATGAGCAATGTCGGAGTGACATAGACTAAAATACAGTAAAATAGAATACAGTATATACATATGAAATGAGTAAAGCAGTAGTTGAGAGCACCACCAGTTCAATGGCGGAAGTACGATCAAGAAGCTGAGAACAAAAATGCAACACATCATGTGGTTGGATTTAATCAGCCTTCACCACGTCCTGAAATTACTGAAGGGATAAATAGATTTTTTCCTCCCACGTTCCTTTTGATATTTTCCTCCAATTCCACTGTCTTCTCTTATTAATACAATTATTTTATGGCCAGTGTAGAGAAAATCCATATCTCATCATGTATGTACATTGAGGCATCATCAAAGGTTGATGTGTGTGATTAATGAAGGCTGCATGGCTACGACTCTCCCTCTCGCCGAGTGCAGGGGCAAATTAAGCCGCCTAATGATCTGGTATTAGCCCTTTGCTTTATTTCCAGCCCTTTGCTTTATTTATTTCCAATTATTAATTTATGAATTGCAGTTAATTATTGGAAATCTATTATGTGGCGTTTGTACTCAGGTTCGCCAGGAATATTCAGATGGCGATTTAGCCGTGTCTTTAGTTCCCTTCAAGCGCGCTCCAAATAATTCCATTCAATAAACTCTCCTTATGTCTTTATGGAGAAGAGACTGTGGCACCGTGGTTGTCGTCTTTGCGAGCAGAGGTTTCCGTCGCAGCAACTGGTTCTCTCCTTTCTGATTTCATTATGACTCACCCATCTGAATGAATAAAGTGACTATTAGCCAATTGGCGGAGGATCAGCGGGGAGTTGTGTGCGAGATCCGCTGTGATTTTGAAAGGGAATTAAGTCCTGCTGGAAGCCTTGGCATGCGCAATCGCTCCCCCATAGGCCTATTTGATAGAGGTGGCTTCCACTCGCTGGGGAGTTATCTCTGTGGTGGTTCAGGCCGCGGTTAATGCAAATACAATGCCTGTCCCGTTGTTTGGGCCTTTGTGATGCCTGATAGGATATTGTTGTGTTTCGAATGGGACTGAATAATAAAATGGTAATGTAATATATACCCGTTGTGCTCTCCCATCTTTCACCACACAATAGGTGCTATTTAGAAACTAAAAGTTTATTTTTATTATTTGGTTCAAGGTAGAAATGTTTTGGGTTCCATGCAGAACTCTTTCCACGGAGGATTTTACATTGTACTCAAAAGGGATCTACCTGGAACTAAAAAGGGTTATCCTGTGGGGACAGCTGAAGAACCCTTTTGGAACCCTTTTTTTCTAAGAGTGCAGTGGTTGGGACTAAATCTGCCTCTGCGGCCTGGTATACAGTACCAGTCGAACGTTTGGAAACACCTACTCATTCAAGGGATTGTCTTTTTTCTAAATTATACAATAATAGTGAGAACATCAAAGCTATGAAATAACACATAAGGAATCAGGTAGTAACCAAAAAAAGTGTTAAACAAATCAAAATATATTTTATATTTGAGATTCTTCAAAGTAGCATCCCTTGGCCTTGATGACAGCTTTGCACACTCATGGCGTTGTCTCAGCCAGTTTCAACTAGAATGCTTTTCCAACCGTCTTGAAGGAGTTCCCACATATGCTGAGCACTTGTTGGCTGCTTTTCCTTAACTTTAAGGTCCAACTCATCCCAAATAATCTCAATTGGGTTGAGGTCGGGTGACTGTGGAGGCCAGGTCATTTGATGCAGCACTCCATCACTCTCCTTCTTGGTCAAATAGCCCTTACAAAGCCTGGAGGTGTGTTGGGTCATTGTCCAGAAAAACAAATAAAAGTCCCACTAAGCGCAAACCAGATTGGATGGCGTATCGCTGCAGAATGCTGTGGTAGCCATGCTGGTTAAGTGTGCCTTGAATTCTAAATAAATCACTGACAGTGTCACCAGTAAAGACCCCCACACCATCATACCTCCTCCTCCATGCTTCACGGTGGGAACTACACCTGTGGAGATAATCCGTTCACCTTCTCTGCATCTCACAAAGACACGGCAGTTGGAACCAAAAATCTAAAATTTGTACTCATCTGACCAAAGGACAGATTTCCACCGGTATAATGTCAATTGCGCGTGTTTTTTTGGCCCAAGCAAGTCTCTTCTTCTTATTGGTGTCGTTTAGTAGTGTTTTCTTTGCAGCAATTCGACCATGAAGGCCTGATTCACACAGTCTCCTCTGAACAGTTGATGTTGAGATGTGTCTGTTACTTGAACTCTGCAAAGCATTTATTTGGGCTGCAATTTCTGAGGCTGGTATCTCTAATCAACTTAAAGAGAAATCAGAGGTAACTCTAGGTCTTCCTTTCTTGTGGCGGTCCTCATGAGAGCCAGTTTCATCATAGCACCTCATGGTTTTTGCGACTGCACTTGAAGAAACTTTCAAAGTTCTTAACATTTTCCGGATTGACTGACATTCATGTCTTAAATTAATGATGAACTGTCATTTCCCTTTTCTTATTTAAGCTGTTCTTGCCATAATATGGCAAATAGGGCTATACCACCCCTATCTTGTCACAACCCAACACAACTGATTTGCTCAAATGCATTAAGAAGGAAAGAAATTCCACAAATTAACTTTGAACCTCTTGAAACTAGGGGGCACTATTTTTATTTTTGGAAAAATAACATTCCCAAAGTAAACCGTCTATTTCTCAGGACCAGATGCTAGAATATGCATATAATTGACAGCTTGGGCTAGAAAACACTCTAAAGTTTCCAAAACTGTCAAAATATTGTCTGTGAGTATAACAGAACTGAGATTGCAGGCGAAACCCGGAGGAAAATCCAATAAGGAAGTGCCTCTTATTTTGAAACTGTTGTGTTCCTATAAACCCCTATTGGCCATTGAAAGGGATATCAACCAGATTCCTTTTTCTACGTATTCCCTAAGGTGTCTACAGCATTTTGACGTAGTTTCACGCCTTTATGTTGAAGAATGAGCGTAAACGACTACATATATTGCGTAAGTGGCCAGCTGAGGGCTCTCAGAGTAATTATTCCGCAAAAGACAGAGGTAGTCATTTTTCCTCTCGCTCCTACTGAAAAGCCAATTGTCCCGGTTGATATATTATCGAATAGATATTTGAAAAACACCTTGAGGAGTGATTATAAAAAACGTTTTGTCATGTTTCTGTCGATATTATGGATATAATTTTGAAAAAATTTTGGCGTTGTCGTGACCGCTATTTCCGGTGGATTTCTGAACATAACGTGATCAACAAACTGAGGTATTTTGGGTATAAAAATAATCTTTATGGAACAAAAGGAACATTTGCTGTCTAACTGGGAGTCTCGTGAGTGAAAACATCCAAAGCTCATCAAAGGTAAACGGTTAATTTGATTGCTTTTCTGATTTTCGTGACCAAGCTTCCTGCTGCTAGCTGAACATAATGCTATGCTAGGCTATCGATAAACTTACAAACGCTTGTCTTGCTTTGGCTGTAAAGAATAATTTCAAAAGCTGAGATGACCGGGTGATTAACAAAAGGCTAAGCTGTGTTTCACTATATTTCACTTGTGATTTCATGAATATGAATATTTTCTAGTAATATTTTTGACCGTTGTGCTATGCTAATTAGTGTAGTTGATGACAATTCTCCCGGATCCGGGATGGGTAGTTCCAAGAGGAACAGCTCCCCCCTACTTTGTGCAATTTCCGCCTGAAGACATACCCAAATCTAACAGCCTGTAGCTCAGGCACAGAACCAAGGATATTCTTGGTACCATTTGAAAGAAAACACTCTGAAGTTTGTGGAAATGTGAATTGAATGTAGGAGAATATAACACAATAGATCTGGTTTAGATAAAACAATGAAAAAAAACATACTTTTTAATTTTAATTTTTGTATCATCATCTTTAAAATGAACAGGATAAAACAAACATTCAGATAGGATGATGGGGACAATTTCAGTGACAAATATAAGAGGGCAACAGTACTTGTGCAAAGTTTCAGAATGATAACTTCCAAAATGAGTGTGCTACATGACATTTATCATGAAGTCACCCAGGTGTCCCACACAAGTAGCCCAACTGTACCCAAGTGGCCAAATTGGTGAAGGTATACATTTTGAAACAATCAACTATATACAAAATACCAAAATGGTATTCTAACACACCACCCCAAAAAAATTGAGAAAAAAATGGGGGGAAAAAATGGATTTAAAAAAAATTATTGATTAAAAAAAAAAATATATATATATATATATATATACATACATACATTTACAAAATAACATGGGTAACTATTTACACACTTTCAATATTTGGAAGACCCTCAGTCCTCTATAAAATCAAATCTATTTATATAGCCCCAGCCTAAAACCCCAAACAGCAAGCAATGCAGGTGTAGAAGCACGGTGGCTAGGAAAAACTCCCTAGAAAGGCAAAAACCTAGGAAGAAACCTAGAGAGGAACCAGGCTATGAGGGGTGGCCAGTCCTCTTCTGGCTGTGCCGGGTGGAGATCACAGTGGTTGTAGAGGGTGCAACAGGACAGCACCCCAAGAGTAAAAATGAACAGTTTAGGGTTCCATAGCAGTTGAAACGGAAACAGCGGCAAGGCCAGGTGGACTGGGGACAGCAAGGAGTCATCATGTCAGGTAGTCCTGACGCATGGTCCTAGGTCCTAAGAGAGAATTAGAGACAGCATACTTAAATTCACACAGGACACCGGATAAGACTCCCATTCGGAGTCAGTGTCACTGTGAAAGAAAATGTTCAGTTAGAATAGTTTCACATATGAGCCCTGTATCAACAGGTATAATAAACAGATATATATAGAGAGTTGAAGGTTGAAGGTTGAATATATTAGGTTGAATATATTATTATATTATTATTACGTGCTAGATCTACTGTCTCTTTTATATTATGACATTTCAGCTAGATCTACTGTCTCTATTATATTATGACAGACCAGCTAGATCTACTGTCTTTATTATATTACAACAGACCAGCTGTATCTACTGTCTCCATTTCACTTTGGCCATTGATGTGGTCCTGCCCTCTTCTCAACAGCCTCAAATAGGCTATTTCATGTGGGGGCGGGTGGGGCAGCAGACACACGCATCTCACATTTCATGACATTACATGTTTATATATTGCTTCTAAAATGTAAAAAAATAAATAATATTTTATATTATTAATTTCAAACAGGGGCATTAGCATGATAAGAACTTACCAGTCCAAAATGATGTCATCTCCCGTTCAAAAAATATTCCTCCACAATCGCTAAATGAATCGTCCTACAACAATCTCTGTCTCACCTTCCCAATCAATTTATTCTAAAATTGAGTGTACATCTGTATATCTAGACTTAGATTTAGCTTTCCCTGACTTAGTCGCCATAATGATTGATATATAAACAGCTGAATCTGCGCTTTCACCAAACAATGCAGTGCGTAATATGTCTTTCTCCTTCCGGTATGAAACTTCAATAGCGAATGACTCACTTTACGCTGTAGCTTACTACATGGGTTGGTCTTGCAACACATAAACATGGCGTATCGCCGTTTAGCTCAGCTCATTTGCTATCTACCCAGCTAGATTTCAAGACGATCAGTGGTCATTGGGTTAAAAGACAGTCAATCAACGAAACAGCGGGCAAATCATTGGTGCACACTGATGTCATGACCTGTCTTCAAATCGGTTTCTTTCAGTCAATACGTCCCGCGAAATGGCCCATCATGTTTGATTGTGTTACAAACAAACCAGTTGATTGCAGTGAAACCAAACATGACTGGAAAAGTCACGTTCTGTGTGGGTTATTTACCTGGAATGTGTCGTCGAAAATGGAATGAGACGGAATTCACGACACAAGCGGTTCACAAAATGTTTTGTGTTAGGCTATAGGCAGGGTAGCCTAGTGGTTAGAGCGCTGGACTAGTAACCGGAAGGTTGCAAGTTCAAACCCCCAAGCTGACATGGTACAAATCTGTTGTTCTGCCCCTGAACAGGCAGTTAACCACTAGGCCGTCATTGAAAATAAGAATTTCTTCTTAACTGACTTGCCTAGTTAAATAAAGTTTTTAAAAAAATAAAAATTGATTTTATCAAACAAAGTATCATTCATTGTGTAACAATGATCATTGGAATTGCAAACAGACGAAGATCGTCAAAGGTAAACAATTTATTTTAATGCAGTTTGTGATTATGTTACGCCTGTGCTTGTTAAAATTGTTTTTTTTATGGGGCTCTATGCTCAGATAATCGCAACGTATTCTTTCGCAGTAAATCATTTTTTAAATCTGACAATGCAGTTGGATTAGCAAGATTCTAGGCTTTTGATACATGTGAGACACTTGTATTTTCATGAATGTTTAATATGACTATTTACTGTATGTAGCGATCACCGTATGTTGTGGAATTTCAGCCCGTTAGCGGGTTCCGTGCACAGAGAGGTTAACAAGGCACACCTATTAATTGAAATTCATTCCAGGTGACGACCTCATAAAGCTGGTTGAGAGAATTCCAAGAGTGTGCAAAGCTGTCATCAATGAAAAGGGTTGCTACTTTGAAGAATCTCAAATATAAAACATATTTTCATTTTCTGAACACTGTGTTATTTCATAGTTCGGATGTCTTCACTATTATTGTACAATGAAGAAAATATAAAAAATAAATAAAAACCGTTGAATGAGTAGGTGTGTCCAAACATTTGACTGGTACTGTATATGTACATAACTATAATTATGTTGTTCTGTTACACAAGAATAAGTCTGGGATTCTACAGTCTTGTATCTGTTATAGCTCTACTCAACCAAAGCAGGAACTGAACACTCACAACGCTTTTGTTCCCTTGAATGTCTACTTTGTGCTGACAAAGCCAATAAATATTGTCCTGCATATGGTCCGTCTGTCTCAGGTCTCAATCGCATATGGTTTCAGAGGATGTCTGCTATCACAATCATGGCATAACTGCTGATGAAACAAAGTATGCACTACAATCTGCTCTTGAAGACCAATTAGACAACAGGATGATTTTACTTGGTTTCACTTAGCACATCAAGACGGCTTGAAAGGAGATGATGAGGCGCTCTTAATGCATGATATTCTCCACCTGGTTTGAAACATGTTGTTATATCGAAATGCCAGGGGGCAACTCGAAATCGCAATCAGTCACAGAAATGTATGCACCTGCAGACAATTTGGAAGGCGTCTCGAACGCAGGATAAATGTGATCACTGGGGAAATTAGCCTTGCTTAAGTAAATGGGATTAGGGCTGTTCGAGCGTCTTGTAATATTTTTCTCCCGTCTGTGTTAGACTTGTTAGATGTCTGAGAAGGTAAAGGGTCTTATGTTATCATTAGCTTTGCCGGTTGTAGTATCTCATTTGGCTATATTTCTCTAAGAATAGGGTTGTGGGGGGTACATCCGTTGAGTGTTATATTGGGAGGATGAGCAGACGTACAATCACCCATGGTCTATTTATTACATGTCATATAGAATGATTCTAGGAAGAGCTCACATTCATCTTCCTTGGAAAAATTACTGGTTTTGATTACACTCAATGTGTCAAATGTTGGGTAAAAAATATGATGTTGTAGTATATGTATAGTGTTGCCAAAAGAGAGTATATGAAAGTTTGTCTTTGTTTTATTCTCTTTTGCTTTTGCTACATGAGTTCACATTCCATGTTTGTTTGTTATTATGATTTGACACTCTTAGAATCCCAATTAAATCTCCTTCATTAATATGCTCAAAACCATCCCATGTAACCATCCCAGGCTAGGCTTCAGTATTTGAGTGCCATCTAGTGTTCAACATCCACTTGAAAAGACTGCTCTTCACGACTGCTTCTTTTGCCAGATAACTAGGGCTTTGTCCCAAATGGCACCCTATTCCCTATTATGCACTACTTTGAACCTGAGCACTATATGGGGCTCTGGTCAAAAGTAGTGCATTAAACAGATGTGGGATTTAAATTTGATCGCCCTGTTGCAGGAGAACTTTCCTGCAATGCAGGAAAAGTTAACTTTCTAGTGTATTTGAGATTTAAAAGGCTTCTGAAGTTGGTAATTTCCACCTGATTTTCCCTTACGAAAAATGTATCAACCCCTACAAAAATGTCCATTAATTATGTCGTGTCTTTGGACTATCATTAATGTGAAGACCGTTATGTTATCATATCAATTCTCTATGTGTAATTATTACGTGATTAAACTAATCATGTAAACATTTATTAACTAGGAAGTCAGGGAACCATGGGAAAATGCTGTTTAAAGAGTTACTATTTCCAGAATTGAACTCTCTTCGGATATTTTCATATCTTATCGATTACAGTCACCTTATACGTCATATTCTGAATGTCGCAAACTCTAGGATGTCTGCACGAACCCTAGCATAAATGATGAATCAGCAATATACCAATTGGCTTAATTATTTATTTACTAACTAACTCAATAATCACACAGAAGTAAATAAACACACACACAGGATAGGTTATACATTGGTTACTAACATTATACAATGAAAAGTCCCTCGTGGACTAAACTGATATGACGGCTTGGTAGACAATGGAAAGGGGTGGGGACAGATAAAAAGCGGAAAAGGCAGAGAGTGGGTTTCATGTACATACATGTGGAAAATACAACCGTCGTAAATATGGATATTTAGCAACCTAACAATCGCTCATTTGGATTTAGAAATGCAATATATATATATATATATATATATATGTGGGGCAAAAAAGTATTTAGTCAGCCACCAATTGTGCAAGTTCTCCCACTTAAAAAGATGAGAGGCCTGTAATTTTCATCATAGGTACACTTCAACTTTGAAGTCAACAGACAAAATTAGAGAAAAAAATCCAGAAAATCACATTGTAGGATTTTTTATGAATTTATTTCCAAAATATGGTGGAAAATAAGTATTTGGTCAATAACAAAAGTTTCTCAATACTTTGTTATATTCCCTTTGTTGGCAATGACAGAGGTCAAACGTTTTCTGTAAGTCTTCACAAGGTTTTCACACACTGTTGCTGGTATTTTGGCCCATTCCTCCATGCAGATCTCCTCTAGAGCAGTGATGTTTTTGGGCTGTTGCTGGGCAACACGGACTTTCAACTCCCTCCAAAGATTTTCTATGGGGTTGAGATCTGGAGACTGGCTAGGCCACTCCAGGACCTAGAAATGCTTCTTACGAAGCCACTCCTTCTTGCCCGGGCAGTGTGTTTGGGATCAAAGCTGAAAGACCCAGCCACGTTTCATCTTCAATGCCCTTGCAGATGGAAGGAGGTTTTCACTCAAAATCTCACGATACATGGCCCCATTCATTCTTTCCTTTACACGGATCAGTGGTCCTGGTCCCTTTGCAGAAAAACAGCCCCAAAGCATGATGTTTCCACCCCCATGCTTCACAGTAGGTATGGTGTTCTTTGGATGCAACTCAGCATTCTTTGTCCTCCAAACACGACGAGTTGGGTTTTTACCAAAAAGTTATATTTTGGTTTCATCTGACCATATGACATTCTCCCAATCTTCTTCTGGATCATCCAAATGCTCTCTAGCAAACTTCAGACGGGCCTGGACATGTACTGGCTTAGGCAGGGGGACACGACTGGCACTGCAGGATTTGAGTCCCTGGCGGCATAGTGTGTTACTCAATGGTAGGCTTTGTTACTTTGGTCCCAGCTCTCTGCAGGTCATTCACTAGGTCCCCCCGTGTGGTTCTGGGATTTTTGCTCACCGCTCTTGTGATCATTTTGACCCCATGGGGTGAGATCTTGCGTGGAGCCCCAGATCGAGGGAGATTATCAGTGGTCTTGTATGTCTTCCATTTCCTGATAATTGCTCCCACAGTTGATTTCTTCAAACCAAGCTGCTTACGTATTGCAGATTCAGTCTTCCCAGCCTGGTGCAGGTCTACAATTTTGTTTCTGGTGTCCTTTGACAGCTATTTGGTCTTGGCCATAGTGGAGTTTGGAGTGTGTCCAGGTTGTGGACAGGTGTCTTTTATACTCATAACAAGCTCAAACAGGTGCCATTAACTTCTTGCGTCAACTATTAACGTTAACTATTATTCAACGTTAACTATTCATGAACTAGTCAACGTTAACTATTCATGAAAATCGCAAATAAAATGAAATAAATATATTGTCTCACAAGCTTAGCCTTTTGTTAACAACACTGTCATCTCAGATTTTCAAAATATGCTTTTCAACCATAGCTACACAAGCATTTGTGTAAGAGTATTGATAGCTAGCATAGCATTAAGCCTAGCATTCAGCAGGCAACATTTTCACAAAAACAAGAAAAGCATTAAAATAAAATAATTTACCTTTGAAGAACTTCGGATGTTTTCAATGAGGAGACTCTCAGATAGCAAATGTTCAGTTTTTCCAAAAATATTATTTGTGTAGGAGAAATCGCTCCGTTTTGTTCATCACGTTTGGCTAAGAAAAAAACCTGAAAATTCAGTCATTACAACGCCAAACTTTTTTCCAAATTAACTCCATAATATCGACAAACATGGCAAACGTTGTTTAAAATCAATCCTCAAGGTGTTTTTCACATATCTATTCGATGATAAGTCATTGGTGGTAGTTGGGTTTCTCCTCGGAAGCAAATGGAAAAATGCACGCAGCTGGAGATTACGCAATAATTGCAACGGAGGACACCAAGCGAGGACCTGGTATATGTAGTCTCTTATGGTCAATCTTCCAATGATATGCCTACAAATACGTCACAATGCTGCAGACACCTTGGGGAAACGACAGAAAGTGTAGGCTCATTCCTTGCGCATTCACAGCCATATAAGGAGACATTGGAACACAGCGCCTTCAAAATCTGGGGCATTTCCTGTTTGAAATTTAATCTTGGTTTCGCCTGTAGCATCAGTTCTGTGGCACTCACAGATAATATCTTTGCAGTTTTGGAAACGTCAGAGTTTTCTTTCCAAAGCTGTCAATTATATGCATAGTCGAGCATCTTTTCGTGACAAAATATCTTGTTTAAAACGGGAACGTTTTTATATCCAAAAATTAAGAGCGCACCCTATATCGAAGAAGTTAATACAGATAACGAGTGGAAGACAGAGGAGCCTCTTAAAGAAGTTACAGGTCTGTGAGAGCCAGAAATCTTGTTTGTAGGTGACCAAATACTTATTTTCCACCATAATTTGCAAATAAATTCATAAAAAATCCTACAATGTGATTTTCTGGAGAAAAATAAAAACATTTTGTCCGTTTATAGTTGAAGTGTACCTATGATGAAAATTACAGGCCTCTCTTTTTAAGTAGGAGAACTTGCACAATTGGTGGCTGACTAAATACTTTTTTGCCCCACTGTATCTACTGTACTAAATCCATGTGTATGTATAGTACGTATGTTATCGTGTGTATGTATGTGTCTGTACCAATGCTTGTGTTGCTTCACAGTCCCCACTGTTCCATAAGGTGTTTATCTGTTTTTTAAATCTAATTTTACTGCTTGCGTCAGTTACTTGATGTGGAATAGGGTTCCATGTAGTCATGGCTCTATGTAATACTGTGTACCTCCCATAGTCTGTTCTGGACTTGGGGACTGTGAAGAGACCTCTTGTGGCATGTCTTGTGGGGTATGCATGGGTGTCAGCCAGGAGAGATTGACATGCACCTCTGTGTACATCCAAGGGCCAGCCGTGCTGCCCTGTTCTGAGCCAATTGCAATTTTCCTAAGTCATTTTTTGTGGCAACTGACCACACGACTGAACACTAGACAAGGTGCGACAAAACTAGGGCCTGTAGGACCTGCCTTGTTGATAGTGATGTTAAGAAGGCAGAGCATTGCTTTATTATAGACATACTTCTCCCCATCATAGCTACTACTGCATCAATATGTTTTACCATGACAGTTCACAATCTATGGTTACTCCAAGCAGTTTAGTCATCTCAACTTGCTGAATTTCCGCTGTCATGTGCCTTTTACTGAGAAGTGGCTTCCGTCTGGCCACTCTACCATAAAGGCCTGATTGGTGGTGCTGCAAAGATGGGAGAACCTTCCAGAAGGACAACCATCTCCACAGAGGAACTCTAGGAAGAGTCTTGGTGGTTCCAAACTCCTTCCATTTCAGAATGATGGAGGCCACTGTGTTCTTTGGGATCTTCAATGCTGAAGACATTTTTTGGTACCCTTCCCCAGATCTGTGCCTCGATACAATTCCTTCGACCTCATGGCTTGGTTTTTGCTATGACATGCACTGCCAACTATGGGACCATATATAGACAGGTGTGTGCCTTTCTACATCATGTCCAATCAATTGAATGTACCACAGCTGCTCCAATAAAGTTGTAGAAACATCTCAAGGATGATCAATTGAAACAGGATGCACCTGACCTTAATTTCGAGTGGTATAGCTAAGGGTTTGAATACTTATGTAAAGAAGTTATTTCTGTTTGCAAACATTTCCAAAAACTTGTTTTCACTTCGTCATTATGTTGTATTGTTTGTAGATTGAGAAAAATTATGATTTAATCAATTTTAGAATAAGGCTGTAAAGTAACAACATTTTGAAAAAGTCAAGGGATCTGAATATTTTCAGAATGGACTTTATACTTCCTACATTTTACGGACACTGTATATTTTACATTAGTTCTCTTGTTTTTAGTCTGACCCTTCAACTACCCTCAACCCCTCCCATCTATCTCTGAATACCATCCAGTTCTGCCATATATTTTTAAAAAGTGCTGTAATGTTTCACAAGTTCTGAACATTTCTATTCTCATAGTTTCTACAGATTGCAAATTAAAGATGAACATTTTTACTATTATTATAATATTCATCGATTGTCTATGACTTTTCAAGTCACCCAGCAGTGTTATTTGCAGAGTTAGCCAGGTAAATGTTGCAAATCTTCAGCAAATTCCTGAACCTGCAACAACTGTTTTGGTCCTTAAATTAAACTGGTATACTTTTTTTTATTTACCACAATTTTATTTAATCAATTTTGGTCTTTAATGTAGGGCCAACAGACAAGTTCCTTACTTTCTCCCCCTTCCACTTGCCTCTTCCATTTTTGCAGTAAGGCTGCAATTTTGGATAGAGCAGACTTTTCCATATATTTGTGTTAGCTGCATGTGTGACATAACTCCACCAGTAGTATTTATGATATCATTACAAAATATATATATATTTTTTTATAATTTTCAAAAATAACTTATCAATTAGTATATTTGAGTTTAACCATAATATTTGTTGTAATATTTGTTCTGTCTTATTTTGGTGGTTTGAAATTGCAACCAGCTTTTTTAGGCTTGTTTTAAAAATAGCGATATTTTTTGCTCAAATCATTTAAAAAACAAGGCATTTGGTGTAGGCAGGGCCATAAGTAAATAGATAAACTTGGATATGACTAAAGAATTAATCAGGGTGATTTTTCCACAAATAGAAAGTTATTTACCTTTCCATGGTACCAAGATCTTATCTATTTTTGCTAACTTTCTATTAAAATGTATTGCAGTGAGAATTTCTTTCTTTCGGGATATGAATACAGATTATGTCTACTTCAACTTTAGACCATTTTATTGGTAAACTACACGGTAATGTAAAAGTTGTATTTTTTAGCGATCCAATACTTAATATGGTACACGTATCATAGTTTGGTTGTAATCCAGAGAGATTAGAGAAATTATCTAGATCCTCTGAGGCTGTGCACAGATTCAAATTGCGGATTTAAAAGAACACAAGTCGTCAGCGTACAATGAGACATTTGTTTTTAAGCCTCGGATTTCTAGACGCTTTATCATTGTTAGATACAATTTTAATAGCGAACATTTCGATGACCATAATAAATAGATATGCCGATACTGGACAAGCTTGTTTCACTCCTCTTTACAGTTTAATACTTTCTGAGAATTAGACATTATTTACTATTTTACAACTGGTTTCATTGCGCCGATAGATAGGGCAGCTGTGCTTCTGTACCCAAGGCAACTTTACAGTATTTTTTAAATTTTTTATGTGTTATATCTTACATTAAGATTTTTTTTGTGTTATTAGAAGCATTTTGCTACACCAGCCATAACATCTGCTAAACATGTGTATGTGACCAATAAAATGTGATTTGATATACACCACCGTTCAAAAGATTGGGGTCACTTAGAAATGTCCTTGTCATCCCGGAGTCGCCTCTTCACTGTTGACGTTGAGACTGGTGTTTTGTGGGTACTATTTAATGAAGCTGCCAGTTGAGGACTTGTGAGGCATCTGTTTCTCAGACTAGACAGTCTAATGTACTTGTCCTCTTGCTCAGTTGTGCACTGGGGCCTCCCACTCCTCTTTCTATTCTGGTTAGGGCCAGTTTGCTCTGTTCTGTGAAAGGAGTAGTACACAGCGTTGTACGAGATCTTCAGTTTCTTGGAAATTTCTCACATGGAATAGCCTTAATTTCTCAGAACAAGAATAGACTGACGAGTTTCAGAAGAAGGTCTTTGTTTCTGGACATTTTCAGCCTGTAATCGAACACACAAATGCTGATGCTCCAGATACTCAACTAGTCTAAAGAAGGACAGTTGTATTGTTTCTTTCATCAGCACAACAGTGTTCAGCTGTGCTAACATAATTGCAAAAGGGTTTTCTAATGATCAATGAGCCTTTTAAAATGATAAACTTGGATTAGCTAACACAACATGCCATTGAAACACAGGAGTGATGGTTGCTGATAGTGGGCCTCTGTTCGCCTATGTAGATATTCCATAAAAAATCTGCCATTTCCAGCTACAATAGTCATTTACAACATTAACAATGTCTACACTGTATTTCTGATCGATTTGACATTATTTTAACGGACATTTTTTTGTTGCTTTTCTTTCAAAAACAAGGACATTTCTAAGTGACCCCAAACTTTTGAACGGTAGTGTACATACACACAGTCACCCCACCACCCCACTACAAACCCCTCTACCCCTCTATCCCCTTCCTCCTATATACCGATCTACACCCCCCCCCCCCACCCCACCACACACACACACACACACACAAACTCTCTCACTCACTCACACAACCACAAACTCTGATGTTCAACAATTTGTTCCATCCCTGAGCCCAACACAAGAGAAGAGTTGATGTGTGAACGTATATACAGTTGTAGCTGTTTGAGAAGGCATGCCAGATTGAACAGTAAAGGGAAGATGTTTTGTCTGATTTCTTTTGATTTTCCCATGATGTCAAGCAAAGAGGCAATGAGTTGGAAAGTAGGCCTTGAAGTACATCCACAGATAAACCTCCAATTGATGTCAATTAGCCTATCAGAAGCTTATAAAGCCATGACATAATTTTCAGGAATTAAAGGCACTATCAACTTAGTGTATGTAAACTTCTGACTCAATGGAATTGTGATAAAGTGAATTATAAGTGAAATGATCTGTCTATAACAATTGTTTGAAAAATGTATTGTGTCATGCACAAAGTAGATGTCCTAACCGACTTGCCAAAACTCTAGTTTGTTAACAAGACATTTGTGGAGTGGTTGAAAAACACGTTTTAATGACTCCAACCTAAGTGTATGTAAACTTCTGACTTCAACTGTACACCCTCACATACCCACATACTGTGCCTTCTATTTCCCCTGTTTGTAGTGTTTCTATTTATACCTTGTTGATTTCTGGGTAATTTCAGGCTTTTGAGTAATTTTATGTTCCAGTTCCTTGTATTTGGGGTTGTATTATTTCCTTAGTTGTCCCTTCCTTTAATGCTGTCTTATCTTTTTATAAATACTAATTTAAAAAATTGAATACAAATTATTTGACAATATCCCTTAACTTGAATAATAAAGTAAATTGTAGTATCTTTCTCATCACTCATTTCAAGGCTCGCCTTCATCTCATTTAGATCTTCACTGACAAGTTCAAATTCACCCAATTTGTAATTTATTGATTTTAACCGGTCAGTTTCCACTCTTTACCTACATGGGTGGTGATAAGCATAAATCATTGGTGTCTGTCGGAGTTTCATAGTTTTCTTTTGGAGTTTGCTTTCCCTGCTTTTCCATGCTTTCCCTGGTTCCTCTACAACATGTTTTGGACTTGACTGCGTTCGTAATATATATTTATCAATTAACTTCTCTAGCCTTATGTTTTTTGTGGGTTATTACCCATGAGTAAAACTATCAGTGTAGTGCTACTATTTAGTCAGTTTTAGAGATATTGAATATTACGTTATCTCATGAGGCATTCCGCACTGCCATCTTCAGTCCCCCATCTTCTGTTTACCTCGTCATGCCTTCGTCCTGTGGAGCCAAACTTCCAAATGTTTATATTCATCTCACCTTTTCCACCTTCATGAAAACCAGGGGAATAACTGGACTGGGGAACCGCGGGTAAAGGCAGCCAAGCGGGGGTGGAGCAGCGTTAAAGTATTTGGCCCATTTCTCAAACGCAGGCCGGATAGTTGCAGCAGAGGTAGCATAGCCACTAACCAATTTCCCTCACAGAGGCTCGACCTTTCCGCTGTCTGTGTTTTCTCCCTTTTATTAATGCTGGGAGTTTGTTTGCCTGTGGTGTTGGGAGTGCCGGATCCCCGTGGTGGCACAGGCTCAGGCCTCTCTGCTTGACTGCCATTCTAATTGAAACTGTCTCTCTGCGTGGGCTAGCTGGGTAATGGGAGCCAGTCTGGTGAAGTGGAACCTGGTAGTCCTGACAATAGACCTCCTCTGCCATGGCATTCCTGCAAGGCATCTCAACCTTACATCTCAGCTTTCTTCCCATATCTCTCTCTCTCTCTCTGAATCTTTCTCTTTTTGAATCAATCTCCTAATTTCTCTATCTATCGCTTTCTTTTTTCTATCCCCATCTCATTCTAACTCCATCAATGGAGTTATTCTGATAGGGTGGAGAGGAGCTGGCATAGCAACAGTAAATCTCGTTGCCCAGGACAACCTGAGGATGAAGTTCACCAGTTGGCAATGTGTTTTCATTGTTCCTCCAAATTTGACCATGACCAGCAGAAATGCTATGTGTTTTAGCCGGTAGACAAAGCGGAATAGTGTTAGCTGTGAAGATCTAACAATAGGTGTTTTATTCAGCCTAATCATTTTCATTATGTTCATTATAAAGTTTCCTTTCCAAGGCGGGATACAATAGTACACCCCGGCTACTGTTAATGTCTTTAATATTTGAATTAGATTTCCTGTAAGCTCCCGGAGGTAGTTCTTTTCACAAAGAAAATGTAATTGGTTTCAGTGTGATTCACGGTATTGTGTTGGGTTTCAAAGTGATCTTTCACAACAAAAGCATTAGGGCAAAGATGACATGCGGTGAATGGCATAAGAAACCTTTCTTAAATGTTACCTGGCATGCTCTGTTCCAATGCAAAAAGGCCCCTTAAAAAGATTGTCCGGGCTACATTGTTCGTCTACTTCCTCTTGGTACAATTGCAGTTGACAAAAGCCATTTCGGTTGGTTTCACTCCACGTTGTTGGACGCACTGGGACGTTTCTGTTTCGCGAGTTGAAATCAGAACCACTTAAGTGTGTGAAAACCATTTATGTAGGCCTTAACCCAATTCTTAACTATGGTGAACATATTAGGACAGCATCAGTCTCAGGCTGTCCTAATATAGACACCACACATAAATAACATCGCTCACTTCATATAGACACCTCATGTCTTAGGTGTTGATCACTCAGCACCTGTGCTCGGTGTAATGAAGATTAGTGAGCTGCAGTGGTGACCTTTGCAAGAAGCCAATTAGTCCCAATTATAGTACATTATAATGTCTCCCTGGTGGATATCTGGTTCCTATGCCTCCTGACAGAACTATTGGCTTATATATGCTCTTATTTAGCTGACTGGCTCCCCCTGGGAATGACAGGTAGGCAGTCGAGGATGATGGGAATGGTAGGGGAGGATGGGAGAGAGGGGGGTAGAGTGAGGATAAAGAAATTGGAAGAAGAAACAGAGGGGTGAGTGAGAGTAGACAGAGAGAGAAAAAGAGGGAGAACAATTAGAGATGCAGCCTTCTAGTCCAGCGCTGGAGGGCTAGTACCCTCTGAGTGGACTAATCTTATCCATATTCATGTGTTTGGAGTTATATCTGTGCCTAGGACAGCAGACAGGTAGCCGCAAAGACATCGCTTATCAGCCATCTCACACTCAGGGAAAAGCAGCTGGGATCTGTTCAACATCGACTTACGTGTGTGTGTGTGTGTGTGTGTGTGCGTGCGTGTGCAAACATGAATGACATTCAGCAAAGGAGATTTGATCATTTTGAAAACTTTCTGCTTGTGGGTCTGAATGTTACAAGGTGTGGTTATATGTGCTATGGACACATTCAGACTGAGACACTTTATAGCCTACTGGTTAGAGCATTGGCACAGTAACTGAAAGGTTGCTTGTTTGAATCCCCGAGCCGGCAAGGTGGAAAAATCAGCCGTTCTCCCCTTGAGCAAGACAGTTAACCCCAAAAACAGCTGCTCCCAGGTCGCAGATGACGTCGAAGTAGGCAGCCCCATCACACTTCTCTGATTCAGAGGACTTGGGTAAAATGCGGAAGACACAATTTGGTTGAATGCATTCAGTAGCGCAACTGACTAGGTGTTCCCTAAGATAATATGTGACTTTTGCATATTGAGTAAATTCATTCAACATCAGGAAAAAACGGGCTTTGAGGATATATCCATGAAATAAAAAATGTATATCATTCATACACACTATATTTTAAAATGCTGCAGGATACACAGTAATCTATGCAAATATGAAATAGCCACTTGTATCCATTTGAGAAAGAAACTGCTCAGAGGTTTAATGTAAATTTAGAGAAAAATTCCTAATCTTACTCAACTTTTCATTCTCTCAAGAGTTTTCAGCAATGCTCACAGCAAATGAGGATGGATTTCTACAGTTGAAGTCGGAGGTTTACATACACCTTAGCCAAATACATTTAAACTCAGTTTTTCACAATTCCAGACATTTAATCCAAGTAACAATTCCCTGTTTTAGGTCAGTTAGGATCACCACTTTATTTTAAGAATGTGAAATGTCAGAATAGTAGAGGCAATGATTTATTTCAGCTTTTATTTCTTTCATCACATTCCCAGTGGGTCAGAAGTCTACATACACTCAATTAGTATTTACACAAGCTTCCCACAATAAGTTGGGTGAATTTTGGCTCATTCCTCCTGACAGAGCTGGTGTAACTGAGTCAGGTTTGTAGGCCTCCTTGCTCGCACACGCTTTTTCAGTTCTGCCCACACATTTTCTATGGGACTGAGGTCACGGCTTTGTGATGGCCACTCTAATACCTTGACTTTGTTGTCCTTAAGCCATTTTGCCACAAATTTGGAAGTATGCTTAGTGTCATTGTCCATTTGGAAGACCCATTTGCGACCTAGCTTTAACTTCCTGACTGATGTTTTGAGATGTTGCTTCAATATGTCCACATCCCTCATGATGCCATCTGTTTTGACACGTGCACCAGTCCCTCCTGCAGCAAAGCACACCCACAACATGAGATGGTGTTCTTCGGCTTGCAAGCCTCCACCTTTTCCTCCAAACATAATAGCCATTATTGCCAAACAGTTATATTTTTGTTTCATCAGACCAGTGGACATTTCTCCAAAAAGTATGATCTTTGTCCCCATGTACAGTTGCAAACCGTAGTCTGGCATTGTTATGGTGGTTTTGGAGCAGTGTCTTCTTCCTTACTGAGTGGCCATTCAGGTTATATCGATATAGGACTGTGGATATAGATACTTTTGTACCTGTTTCCGCGTGGTCCAATGGTGCTTATACTTGTGTACTATTGTTTGTACAGATGAACGTGGTACCTTCAGGCGTTTGGAAATTGCTCCCAAGGATGAACCGGAGGTCTACAATTTTTTTTCTGAGGTCTTGGCTGATTTCTTCTGATTTTCCCATGATGTCAAGCAAAGAGGCAATGAGTTGGAAGGTAGGCTTTGAAATACATCCACAGGTACACCTCCAATTGACTCAAATGATGTCAATTAGCCTGTCAGAGCTTATAAAGCCATGACATCATTTTCTGGGATTTTCCAAGCTGTTTATGTGTATGTAAACTTCTGACCCACTGGAATTGTGAGACAGTGAATTATAAGTTAAATAATGTCTGCAAACAACTGTTGGAAAAATTACTTGTGTAATGCACAAGTAGATGTCCTAAACGACTTACCAAAACTATAGTTTGTTAACAAGAAACTTGTGGATTGGTTGAAAAAATTAGTTTGAATGACTCCAACCTAAGTGTATGTAAACTTCTGACTTCAACTGTATAACCCTCAATAGGACATTGTTCTTTGATCCAAATGAGATTTCCTATTTCAATTGTTGCACTGTTAACTCAATTACTTAAATGTAATGTAACTCATGGAATGATATCAATGGGAGATTTGCGCAAAAAAAACCTGTTATGCGTACAGATTGCAAGTCAGAATTCTACCCAACACCTTATTTCAAAGGTCGATAACACTTTCACTTTGGTGAATTCAAACATTTTAGTAAAACATCTGGTAGAAACAGGGAAGCTCAGAAAGGCAAAAAAGTATTTAGTCAGCCACCAATTGTGCAAGTTCTCCACCCTAAAAAGATGAGAGGCCTGTAATTTTCATCATAGGTACACTTCAACTATGACAGACAAAATTAGGAAAAAAATCCAGAAAATCACATTGTGGGATTTTTAATTAATTTTTTTGCAAATTATGGTGGAAAATAAGTATTTGGTCAATAACAAGTTTCTCAATACTTTGTCATTGCCAACAAAGGGTATATAACAGAGGTCAAACGTTTTCTGTAAGTCTTCACAAGGTTTTCACATACCTTTGCTGGTATTTTGGCCCATTCCTCCATGCAGATCTCCTCTAGAGCAGTGATGTTTTGGGGCTGTTGCTGGGCAACACGGACTTTCAACTCCCTCCAAAGATTTTCTATGGGGTTGAGATCTGGAGACTGGCTAGGCCACTCCAGGACCGTGAAATGCTTCTTACGAAGCCACTCCTTCGTTTCCCGGGCGGTGTGTTTGGGATCATTGTCATGCTGAAAGACCCAGCCACGTTTCATCTTTAATGCCCTTGCTGATAGAAGGAGGTTTTCACTCAAAATCTCACAATACATGGCCCCATTCATTCTTTCCTTTGCACGGATCAGTCGTCCTGGTCCCTTTGCAGAAAAACAACCCCAAAGCATGATGTTTCCACCCCCATGCTTCACAGTAGGTATGGTGTTCTTTGGATGCAAATCAGCATTCTTTGTCCTCCAAACACGACGAGTTGAGTTTTTACAAAAGTTCTATTTTGGTTTCATCTGACCATATGACATTCTCCCAATCTTCTGGAACATTCAAATGCTCTCTAGCAAACTTCAGACGGGCCTCGACATGTACTGGCTTAAGCAGGGGGACACGACTGGCACTACAGGATTTGAGTCCCTGGTGGCATAGTGTGTTACTCAATGGTAGGCTTTGTTACTTTAGTCCCAGCTCTTTGCAGGTCATTCACTAGGTCCCCCCGTGTGGTTCTGGGACTTTTGCTCACCGTTCTTGTTATCATTTTGACCCCACGGGGTGAGATCTTGCGTGGAGCCCCAGATCGAGGGAGATTATCAGTGGTCTTGTATGTCTTCCATTTCCTAATAATTGCTCTGACAGTTGATTTCTTCAAACCAAGCTGCTTACCTATTGCAGATTCAGTCTTCACAGCCTGGTGCAGGTCTACTTTGACAGCTCTTTGGTCTTGGCCATAGTGGAGTTTGGAGTGTGACTGTTTGAGGTTGTGGACAGGTGTCTTTTTATACTGATAACAAGTTCAAACAGGTGCCATTAATACAGGTAACGAGTGGAGGACAGAGAAGCCTCTTAAAGAAGAAGTTACAGGTCTGTGAGAGCCAGAAATCTTGCTTGTTTGTAGGTGACCAAATACTTATTTTCCACCATAATTTGCTAATAAATTCATAAAAAATCCTACAATGTGATTTTCTGGATTTTTTTTCTAATTTTGTCTGTCATAGTTGAAGTGTACCTATGTGTAACGGTTTTCTGTATGAGAAGGAGAGTCGGACCAAAATGCAGCGTGTAGATTGCGATCCATGTTTTAATGAACAAACGTAAAACACGAATCAATGCAAACACTACAAAATAAAGAACGTGATGAACGTAACGAAAACCTAAAACAGCCTATCTGGTGAAAAACACATAGACAGGAACAATGACATCAGGACACTAAGGACAATCACCCACGACAAACTCAAAGAATATGGCTGCCTAAATATGGTTCCCAATCAGAGACAACGATAAACACCTGCCTCTGATTGAGAACCACTTCAGACAGCCATAGACTTAGCTAGAACACCCCACTAGCTACAATCCCCATACATACACACCACATACAAAAACCCATGCCACACCCTGGCCTGACCAAATAAATAAAGATAAACACAAAATACTTTGACCAGGGTGTGACAGAACCCCCCCCCTAAGGTGCGGACTCCCGAACGCACCTCAAAACAATAGGGAGGGTCCGGGTGGGCGTCTGTCCATGGTGGCGGCTCCGGCGCGGGACGTGGACCCCACTCAATCAATGTCTTAGTCCCTTCTCCTCGCGTCCCTGGATAGTCCACCCTCGCCGCCGACCATGGCCTAGTAGTCCTCACCCAGAACCCCACTGGACTGAGGAGCAGATCGGGACTGAGGGGCAGCTCAGGACTGAGGCAGCTCGGAACTGAGGGGAAGCTCAAGAGTGAGAGGAAGCTCAGGAGTGAGAGGAAGCTCAGGCAGGTTGATGAATCTACCAGATCCTGGCTGGCTGGCAGATCTGGAAGACTCTGGTCGGCTGGCAGATCTGGAAGAGTCTGGTCGACTGGCAGATCTGGAAGAGTCTGGTCGACTGGCAGATCTGGAAGAGTCTGGTCGACTGGCAGATCTGGAAGAGTCTGGTCGACTGGCAGATCTGGAAGAGTCTGGTCGACTGGCAGATCTGGGAGAGTCTGGTCGACTGGCAGATCTGGGAGAGTCTGGTCGACTGGCAGATCTGGGAGAGTCTGGTCGACTGGCAGCTCTGGCTGCTCCATGCTGACTGGCTGCTCCATGATGACTGGCAGCTCTGGCTGCTCCATGCTGACTGGCTGCTCCATGCTGACTGGCAGCTCTGGCTGCTCCATGCTGACTGGCTGCTCCATGCTGACTGGCAGCTCTGGCTGCTCCATGCTGACTGGCTGCTCTGGCTGCTCCATGCTGACTGGCTGCTCCATGCTGACTGGCTGCTCCATGCTGACTGGCGGCCCTGGCTGCTCCATGCTGACTGGCGGCCCTGGCTGCTCCATGCTGACTGGCGGCCCTGGCTGCTCCATGCTGACTGGCGGCTCTGGCGGCTCCTTGCAGACTGGCAGCTCTGGCGGCTCCTTGCAGACTGGCAGCTCTGGCGGCTCCTTGCAGACTGGCAGCTTTGGCGGCATCCTGCAGACAGGCAGCTCTGGCGGCTCCTTGCAGACTGGCAGCTCCTTGCAGACTGGCAGCTCTATGCAGACTGGCAGCTCCTTGCAGACTGGCAGCTCCTTGCAGACTGGCAGCTCCTTGCAGACTGGCAGCTCCTTGCAGACTGGCAGCTCTATGCTAACTGGCAGCTCTATGCTAACTGGCAGCTCTATGCTAACTGGCAGCTCTATGCTAACTGGCAGCTCTATGCTAACTGGCAGTTCTGAACAGGCGGGAGACTCCGGCAGCGCTGTAGAGAAGGAAGGCTCTAACAGCGCTAAACAGGCGGGAGACTCCGACAGCGCTGGAGAGGAGGAGGGCTCCGACAGCGCTGGACAGGCGAGGCGCACTATAGGCCTGATGCGTGGTGCTGGCACTGGTGGTACTGGGCCGAGGACACGCACAGGAAGCCTGGTGCGGGGAGCTGCTACCGGAGGGCTGGGGTGTGGAGGTGGCACAGGATGGGTTAGACCGTGAAGGCGTACTGGAGATCTTGAGAGCGGTGCTGGCACAGGACGTGCAAGGCTAGGGAGGTGCACAGGAGGCCTGGTACGTGAGACTGGCACCATCTTCACCAGCCGACTAACACGCACCTCAGGACGAGTATGGAGCGCTGACCCAGGTGCCATCAAATCCCCGACACGCTCCGTCGGGCGAATTCCATGTTTAAAACACCAACACAGCAACTCCCTCATTTCTCTCTCCTCCAATTTTGCCATTAACTCCTTCACAGTCTCTGTTTCGCTCACCTCCAACACCGGCTCTGTTTCTGGTCTCCTCCTTGGCTCCTCACGATAAACAGGGAGAGTTGGCTCAGGTCTGGCTCCTGACTCTGCCACACTCTCCCTGAGCCCCCCCCCAAGAAATTTTTGGGGCTGACTATGGGGCCTCCGTCCGCGCCGCCTTGCTTGCTTCGCAAACTCCATTCTCCTATATCCTTCCGCGCACTGCTCCATCGAATCCCAGGCGGGCTCCGGCACTCTCCCTGGGTCGACCGCCCACCTGTCTATCTCCTCCCAAGAAGTATAGTCCATATTGTACTCCACTTTGGGCTGTTCCTGCCTGTTGACACGCTGCTTGGTCCCTTTGTGGTGGGTGATTCTGTAACGGTTTTCTGTATGAGAAGGAGAGTCGGACCAAAATGCAGCGTGTAGATTGCGATCCATGTTTTAATGAACAAACGTAAAACACGAATCAATGCAAACACTACAAAATAAAGAACGTGATGAACGTAACGAAAACCTAAAACAGCCTATCTGGTGAAAAACACATAGACAGGAACAATGACATCAGGACACTAAGGACAATCACCCACGACAAACTCAAAGAATATGGCTGCCTAAATATGGTTCCCAATCAGAGACAACGATAAACACCTGCCTCTGATTGAGAACCACTTCAGACAGCCATAGACTTAGCTAGAACACCCCACTAGCTACAATCCCCATACATACACACCACATACAAAAACCCATGCCACACCCTGGCCTGACCAAATAAATAAAGATAAACACAAAATACTTTGACCAGGGTGTGACACTATGATGAAAATTACAGGACTCTCTCATCTTTTTAAGTGGGAGAACTTGCACAATTGGTGGCTGACTAAATACTTTTTTGCCCCACTGTAAAGCTGTCCCAACAACAGAGCTTTCTTTTCAGCACCATGGAGTGAATCCTTACCACCGCTACACCTGGCTATCAGCGGAGCCTTGTCTGGCAGCGAAACAGTTCATTCAGCCACATTTACTGCATTTAAAAAAAACATAGCTGATATGGCTGACTTGCTTAAAATGGCCGTGCTTCCAACCGATTGTGTTTTTTTGTTTGTTTATCTGCATTGCTTGTTTTTTACTTATTTCGTACATAATGTTGCCGCTACCGTCTCTTATGACCAAAAATAACTTCTGGACATCAGGACTGCGATTACTCATCAGGACCGGCAGAATCCTTTTTTTCCTTTTAACAAGTCTGACGCGAACGATATACTGTTTCTCGGGAAGAGGCCCAGATCCCCGTGATTTGCGTCGTGGGGAGGTCGGAGAAAAAGGGTCCGGAGGGCATGCAAAACTGTAATATCTCATGCTTCACGGAGTCGTGGCTGAACAACGACACTATCAACATACAGCTGGCTGGTTATACACTGCACCGGCAGGATAGAACAGCGGCGTCTGGTAAGACAAGGGGTGGCGGACTAGGTATTTTTGTAAATAACAGCTGGTGCACAATATCTAAGGAAGTCTCGAGCTATTGCTTGCCTGAGGTAGAGATGCTCATGATAAGCTGTAGACCACAATATCTACCTAGAGAGTTTTCATCTGTATTTTTCGTAGCTGTTTTACATACCACCACAGTCAGAGGCTGGCACTAAGAGAGCATTGAATGAACTGTATTCCGCCATAAGCAAACAAGAAAACACTCACCCAGAGGCGGCGCTCCTAGTAGCCGAAGACCTTAATGCAGGGAAACTTAAAACCGTTTTACCAAATTTCTATCAGCATGTTAAATGTGCAACCAAAGAGAAAACAACTCTGGACCACAACTCAACACACAGAGACGCATACAAAGTTCTCCCTCGCCCTCCATTTGGCAAATCTGACCATAATTCTATCTAATTACAAGCTAAAATGAAAGCAGGAAGCACCCGTGACTAGATCAATACAAAAGTGGTCAGGTGAAGCAGATGCTAAGCTACAAGACTGTTTTGCTAGCACAGACTGGAATATGTTCCGGGAATTCTCCGATGGCATTGAGGAGTTCACCACGTCAGTCACTGTACTGGTACCCCACTATTGTTATTTTACTGCTGCTCTTTAATTACTTGTTACTTTTATTTCTTATTCTTATCTGTATTTTTTATACTGCATTGTTAGTTAGGGGCTCATAAGTAAGCATTTCACTGTAAGGTCTCCTGTTGTATTCGGTGCATGTGACTAATACAATTTGATTTGCTTAAACAAATGTGGTCTCTACTAACAACTGCGTTGTACAAACTATGGCATAAGGGAACAATAAGAAGCAATTCGTAGTTTTGATTAAGACATTAATGAGCGAGCTAAGATGGACATAGTCAATATAACTATTTGTTCAGCACTTTTGAAATGTACAGAAGGATGAGGCACATGGGCTATTAACAGCTTATTACACAACATACACATTACTTTCTTAGCTACAGATTACATATCTCCCTGTCATATTGCATCGTTAATGCAGCAGCATACAATACAATTTGGACTCACCTTGTTGTGCTGTGCTCACTTGAACAGAAAAGTGGCATGGCGGTCGTTCTTGTGGGCAAATTTTGTCATCAAAGTCTTGCATTCTCTGGATTCATGGTGCTTTCAAGACAACTGGGAACTCTGAAAAAAACAAGGTTGAATGATGAAGTCAGTGATCTTCAGGTCAGAGCTCTAGAAAGAGGCCTGAGATTCCGAGTTGGATGACCGCTCAAAGCGTATTTTCCCAGTCTGAGCTTGTTTTTTTCTGAGTTCCCAGTTGTCTTGAACGCAATAAAGTCTGGGATTTACTATTTTCGAGTTGCCACTTGGTTTGAACGCGGCAGAAGTCATGCTGGATTGACAGCATGGCCAATATATTCAACATTTTCTGGCCCATCGTGTTGCGTGTGAATGTTTCTCCTTTTAAGCTTGGAAAAGAGACCCTTAAACCCAGACTTGGACCACACACCCTCTCCCTCGAATAGCAGGCAGGGGAAGCAAAATAGTGATTGTTCTTCAACGCTTGCAGTTAGCCACTGATTCCTTCCAAATCACTGATTGTTGAATTTGTGATTTCCAACTTGTTGTGTAATGTTTTTGTCCAATGGTCGATGAGCACCATTACATTTATCTATAATTTATCTTCATATGTCAATGTTTGAAAAGGATTTGCCAGTAGACTGTCGACCTCATTCATGATAATGACTGCTTGTTTAGCTTGCTAGCTAAGATTTTGAAAGTATGATGTTGACATGATCAGTCCAATCAAAGCTACAACAGATATAACGTGAATTGGTGTAATTTTATCTGTGGCCAATGACCTTGAGCCTTTTTGAATGGGCACTTCTTATGTAAATCTATGGCAGCACCCAAGGGGCTTGACTATTCGAGCTCTCCCTGTAGATTTTTTGATGATATAGTGTCCCCATGAGTAACAGAAAACTGAGCCAATCACAGCACAACTAGAGAACATTACCAAACCCTACGCTTTGTATTTTCCACTGGCTGCACCACCACAAAAGAAAGCACTGAGGTAGGCTGAAACACCTGCATTTTGGAGCTGCGTTACCCAAGAAAGCAAAAATGAGCCCATGTTTGTATGTGGCTTTATTAACAATGTTTTTTCCTACATTGTTGGCAAACTGATATGTGACACCTATTAATGCCCAAATAACAGGCAAAACACGCAAAAGTATACATTTTTTTGCCCACCTGCCTTGAATGAGGGGTCATAAATGTACTTCACTGGTCACAAATTGTGAGCAAGCTAGGTACAGTGCCTCCTAAAGACATACAAATATGGTGGGCTGGGCTATCAGCTGATCATGATGATTGATGTACATATTTTTACTGATTGTGATTTATCTTCAATGCGCTTAAATAATAACTCCATAATACAATATAATTTTATAACTCAAGATATCTGGCTTGCTGGTTAGTGGCTTGTGTGGATATGTTAGAGTCTAGACTACCTGTCTTGCTGATACCGACTGAGGAAAGGATGGAGTTGGGTTGGAGGGAGAGTCTCGTAGATGCAGCCGCTCCTCTACGTCTTTCTGCCTCTCTCTCTCTCTGCTGCGTGTATTTGCTAACCAGAACATTGATGATGTAAATCAAGTGTAAATCAAATGGTATGTTGCTGTGGTAGTACTGTTGATATTTAAACTTGGTAGCTTGCTACACAAACTCGACCGGTGACCGCAGCTCAGGGCATGCATGTTTGGATACCGGGCACGCGCAATCTCCGTAAAAGGCAGACTGGGAAAAAAGGCACAACCCGCCGTGTGCGAGCTCGGTACAGCGTAGACCACCGGACAGGGTAGGAGTGGGGTTGCGAATTTGACGTCATCAAGACAAAGTGGGGGTTCGGAACAACAAAGACTTTTAGAAACTATTTAAACATCTTTAATTTCCCACATTGTGTTGTGTTACAACCTGAATTAAAAATGTATTCAATTGATATGTTGGGCCTACACACAATACCCCATTATCTCAAAGCAGAATTATGTTTTTAGAAAATAATAAAAAATAATAAAAAATTAAAAGCTACATGTCTTGAGTCAATAAGTATTCAACCCCTTTGTTATGGCAACCCTCACAAGTACAATTTTGCCAAACAAGTCACATAATAAATTGCATGGACTCTGTGTGCAATAATAGCGTTTAACATGATTTTTGAATGACTTCTTCATCTCTGTACCTCACACATACAATTATCTGTAAGGTCCCTCAGTCTAGCAGTGAATTTCAAACAGATTCAACCACAAAGACCTGGGAGGTTTTACAATGCCTCACAAAGAAGGGGACCTATTGGTAGATGGGTAAAAAAAACAGACATTGAATATATATCCCTTTGAACATGGTGAAGTTATTAATTACACTTTGGATGGTGTATCAATACACCCAGTCACTACAAAGATACAGGCATCGTTCCTAACTCACTTACCTGAGAGGAAGGAAACAGTTCAGGGATATCACCATGAGTCCACTGGTGACTTTAAAACAGTTACAGAGTTGAATTGCTGTAATAGGAGAACTGAGGATGGATCAACAACATTGTAGTTACTCCACAATACTAACCTAAATGACAGAATGAAAAGAAAGAAGCTTGTACAATAAAAACATATTTCAAGACATGGATGATGTTTACAATAAGGCACTAAAGTATAACTGCAAAAAAATTGGCAATGAAATTAGTTGTATGCGTTATGTTTAGGCCACATTCAACACATCGCTGAGTACAACTTCATATTTTCAAGCATGGTGGTGGCTGCATCATGTTATGGGTATGCTTGTCATCGGCAAGGACTAGTGATTTTTTGTTGTTGATAAAAATAAACAGAATAGAGCTAAGCACAGGCAAAATCCTAGAGGAAAATCTGGTTCAGTCTTTCCAGCAAATCAAATTTATTTATATAGCCCTTTGTACATCAGCTGATATCTCAAAGTGCTGTACAGAAACCCAGCCTAAAACCCCAAACAGCAAGCAATGCAGGTGTTGAAGCACGATGGTACGAAAACTCTCTGAAGGCACTGTATTTAAAAAAAAAAAATTATGCTACCACCCAAAAGGGCACTTGGCGAGTGGGAGGGCAAAGGGCCAGATGCTCGGACACAGTGCCTGGGTAAAATCACTTGTTTGACGCATGTCACCCTTTCAAGAAGTGAAACCTTTTGAACTCATAAATACTTTATCTGGGATACTTGAAGACCGTCCTTATCCATAATAAATGACGCTTTTGTATTAATAAAGAAAACAAGGGAATACATTTCTCGTTACTAAAATGTTATTTGTGTCTCTTAAAAGGGGCTTAATTGAAAAGGTCATAAATTCAAGCAGGATCATATGTGAATGTTTCATAGGCAGCCTGAAGCCTGTTGAAATATAAAAATGCTTGACACATTTGTCTGTAACTATAAACCTATTGTTCAAAAAACATACTGTACCATTTCAGTTTTCATACATTATATTAATTAAAAAGGCTCTAACGGAATAATAAACCAGTGTATGTGGCATAGGGTCAGACTACTGCATGACCTGCTCCTCCCCTCCGGCGTACAATGTCGCTAGAATACTAACCACTGGACCTGGGATTCATCATTCCGCACACCTGTTAATCAATATGATTCACACCTTGACTTCATTACCTTCATCATTTTCTCCCCTTTATATGTCACTCCCTTATTTTTTATCACCAGTAGATATTGTTCTTGTTTACCAGCGTGTAGCCTTATGGAATTGTCTCATTACTGTTTTATTAAATGTCTGTATTGTGGGCAAGGAGGGCACAAGCTAAAGCGGTGTCCAGTATTTCAGAAAATCCGGGATCCACTAGAGCAATGGGGCGGTCACGTGATGTTCCATCCCCTGGACCAGGAGTGAGTATTCCAGATTCAGCTCTTCCTGTTAGACTCTTTTCGGTGTCCATCACTCTGGCTGACTGTGCCTCATGTATTGTGTCTACAGCTTTAGTGGATTCCGGCGCCGCAGGAAACTTTATGGATCAGACCCTTGCCTCCTCCCTCAACATTACCATCTATCCGCTCTCCTCTCCTTTTCCAGTTCAAGGACTCGACTGTCGGCCATTAGGATCTGGGACCATCACACACATCATTCAACCACTCACCCTCACCGTGGAGTCCAATCACTAGGAGAGCATCTCTTTGTTCATCACAAGTGTACCAGGTCACAAAATCATCCTCAGCCTCCCTTGTTTCCAACGCCATAACCCTATCATCTCATGGTCGACGATGGAAATCAGACTGGTCACCTGAATGCCAGAAGACCTGCTTCCCTGTCCCCTGTGGTTCCACGTCATTTGAGAGTCTAATGGTTGCCCTTCAGCCCAACATGCCAGAGGAATACAAGGACCTTAAGGCGGTATTCTCCAAGACCCGCGCTAATTGTCTCCCTCCTCGTCGCCCCTGGGACTGTCATCAACCTGTTTTCCGGTGCTACACCTCTGCGCAGACGCATCTACCCTCTGTCTGTGGCTGAGACCCATGCCAGGGTTTCAACAGGGTTCTTCTCGACCAAGCTGAAAGATCACATCACCCACGTTCAAGCAGTCCTGGAACGCCTCTTGGTCTATCACCTGTTCGTTTAAGCAGAGAAGTGCCAATTCCACCAGAGGACTGTGTCCTTCCTGGGTAACCAAATTACCTGGTTTGCTAACTACCTCTCTCAAAGAGTGCAGTGTATAAAGTCAGAATCTGCTGTCTCAGCCATTGCCTGTCCCCAAGGGAGTACCCCAAGGCTCAACTCTAGGCCCCACCCTCTTCTCAATTTACATCAACAACATAGCTCAGGCAGTAGGAAGCTCTCTCATCCATTTATATGCAGATGATAGTCTCATACTCAGCTGGCCACTCCCAGGATTTTGTGTTAAATGCTCTACAACAAAGCTTTCTAAGAGTCCAAAAAGCTTTCTCTACCCTTAACCTTGTTCTGAACACCTCCAAATCAAAGTTAATGTGGTTTGGTAAGAAGAATTCCCCTCTTCCCACAGGTGTTATTACTACCTCTGAGGGTTTAGAGCTTGAGGGAGTCACCTCATACAAGTACTTGGGAGTATGGCTACACTGTCCTTCTCTCAGCACATATCAAAGCTGCAGACTAAAGTTAAATCTAGACTTGGTTTCCTCTCGTCATTGCTCCTCTTTCACCCCAGCTGCCAAACTAAACCTGATTTAGATGACCATCCTACCCATGCTAGATTACGAAGACATAATATATAGATCAGCAGGTAAGGGTGCTCTCAAGCAGCTCGATGTTCTTTACAATTTGGCCATTAGATTTGCCACCAATGCTCCTTATAGGACACATCACTGCACTCTATACTCCTCTGTAAACTGGTCATCTCTGTATGCCTGTCGCAAGACCCACTGGTTGATGCTTATTTATTAAACCCTCTTAGGCCTCACTCCCCTCTATCTGAGATATCTACTGCAGCCCTCATCCTCCACATACAACACCCGTTCTGCCAGTCACATTCTGTTCGCTGCAGCTAGCGACTGAAAGGTGCTGCAACAAACAATCAAACTGGACAGTTTTATCTCAATCTCATCATTCAAAGACTCAATCATGGACACTCTTACTGACAGTTGTGGCTGCTTTGAGTGATGTATTGTTGTCTCTACCTTCTTTCCCTTTGTGCTGTTGTCTGTGCCCAATAACGTTTGTACCATGTTTTGTGCTGCTACCATTTTGTGTTGCTACCATGTTGTCACGTTGAATTGTTTCCATGCTGTTGTCAAGTGTTGCTGCGTTGTTATGTTGTTGTCTTAGGTCTCTCTTTATGTAGTGTTGTCTCTCGTTGTGATTTGAGTTTTGTCCTATATTTATATATATATATTTATTCCCAGCCCACGTCCCGGCTGGAGGTCTTTTGCCTTTTGGTAGGTCGACAATGTAAATAAGAATTTGTTCTTAACTGACTTGCTTAGTTAAATAAAGATAAAATAAAGAACAAGCCCGCAAAATTAGTATTTTTCTAGACTTGGCATCCTACCCTGTAATGGTCAAAATGTATACAATTTCCTGCAGACAATAACTTGTAACTAGCTAAATTGCTCATGGGTTTATTGCAGAATTTGTGGCACTTACCCCATCACAACCCCAAATATAAGGTTGTTTTGTTCCAATACAAACAAATACAAACCATTTGTAGATTCAAAATTAATTACTTTTAACATTTAACATTAGCTAGCTAGCTACCACATTTGGTTCCTTGGAAGTTATGGGAACGTATGTTTTTGGTTTCACATTGGTTGTGGGAGCAAAAATGTAAAAAATTTGGTTGCCGGGAGATTCTGAGAATGTTTTACTCTGGTTCCCTAAATGTTTTCTTGGGAGGTTGTATTAACGCTCTGAGAATGGAAATTATAGGTCATTTGGAGATTTTTGAATAACTTCCTTAAAACATTCACAGAATGTGTCAATATCACTGCTAGCTTATACTGGGCTAACCTTTTTGAAAGCACAGAAACAGTAGCTCACGTGGAAATTATTTTGCTTCGGTATTAATCATTCAAAAAGTACATCCGTGAGATTCAGCATCTGTGAGATTCAAACCTATGATCTTCTGTTCTCTATCCTTGGATTTAGTCCACTGCACCACCAGGACGGAGTTCGCATAGCATATTTTTTTACAGATACAAAGCTGTTCATTTTAGTATTTTCAAACAGACCCCATTTCAAAGGAAATAAGCATTTGTTAAGATGTTTATATGTCTAATTGTTCTTTTTTTATATTCCCAGAATGTAGTAAAATATGAAATTAAATAGAACAGCATGGTAACGTATGTGGAATATTCTGTGTAAGTACTGAAATTCCCATAGAAGAACGTTGTTTCTTAACGTTGTTGGAACAACCGCTCTTGGAAGATTTATGATATGCTAAAACATGGATGAACTAATTCAGCAAGTGCCACTATAGACAAAATTACTCCCTTTTAGGATTAGCAAACCTATAATCATTCTGATTCTGGTTTGTAACAAGATCATAAATAATGCCTTGCTCTGTAACCTTGACTTATACTGTAACTAACCACAATTTAAACATCAATTATTTAGATTTTCTCTACTTTATTTCAATCTATTCTTACTCTATTAAGATTAATTGATTAGTTACTTTTGCATAAACCAAGCTATTTCTCATCATTGCAGAGCGATACTATATGCAAATTAAATAATTATGAATGTTCTACAGACTCCTCATGTTTACTATGTTTGGTCAGTTACACAGAATAGTTAAAAGCAAAAACTAAGCAATCCCTACAATTGTCTTGCCACAAATAACTTATTATATACATTCAATAATTTGATTTTACTCTCTGAAACTGAAAGGTCACTAGAGGGTTAATGTCATATTTTATATCTACTTCCATGCTCTTATTTCTACCACGTGTACAGTACTGCAGCGATTTGATTATTTGAAAGTTAGCTGAGTCATATGGCAAATGAATTACAGTATGTATAGGTACATATTTTGATTTCAGTGTGATGTTCTGTTTTGAGTACTGTACATGTCACTCACAGAGTGATTAACAGTGCAGTCACAAGTTGATATGCACACGTGTGACTGAACCTTTCTGTACAACAAGTGTAGTACATCTACAGTGTCTCAAGTTAAGATTGTTTGAATCAATCATGTTAACCTGGGTAGGGAATTAGTCTGTGGTGTCTAATTAGTCTTATGGTATGCTAATTTTGTCTTATTTTAATTACCTTTTTCATTCTTCCATTGTTGTACAAACTGTTTTTCAAGAATAACCCCCAAATCAAACTACTCCCAATCCCTTGATCATTTAGTTACAATGCAAAACATAAAATGAGTGTTGCGAAACTCTGGATTAGTTTCTGACCAAGTCACGAGGTCGGCTTACAAGATCACACCTAGGTCGCCTCCTTCATTATGTCACAATGACGGGGTCAAACCAGCTTCAAATGGAGGAGAGGGAAACCCAATCCCCTTTAAGCTAGGACAATTTGTCCTTCCACCTTGGCAGGTGTCTTGATGGCACTCTGTGAATAGGCAATGAATAGGTAACAACCCAGCTAGCATAACGTTCTGAGAACCATATGTTTCTTAGAGCTTGGTGAGTGTGGTTGTCATATGGTTATTTCGCATAAAACCTTCCCACAACTTTCTGGGAATGGTGCAGAACAGTTGCTTGGCTTTGGAAAATTCCAAAAGTTCGAACATGGTTGCATTTGATTTCAATTTTGGTAATGTTCCAGGAACGTTCTCCAAAACTGGTTTGACATTGGGAATGTTCTCAAATAGTTTTGAGAATTTTAAGAAACAAGGGTCTTCTGTGGTAATTTCAGTACTTCAGCATAACGTTTCCTCATGGTTCTATTTAAAGTCAAGTTCCCCACAAAAACCACAACTTTAGTAACGTTTCCTACGGATTTCCTCATGGTTCTATTTAAAGTCATATCAGATTGTTCCAAGAACGTTAAGAAACAACGTTCTTCTGTAGGAATTGTAGTACTTCAACATAACGTTTCCTCATGGTTCTATTTAAAGTCAAGTTCTCCATAAAAAACAGAACTTTAGTTATGTTCAGAGAACATTCTAAGAATGTCATTTAAAAATATACTGTATACATTTCGTTCTCAGCATAAACAAAACTCTCTCTATCCTCTACTTAAGTGAGTTCAGGTGTGTTGGCCACACCTGATCTTAATGAATGCTTGTTTCTTTTGAAATGAGGTCTGTTTTAAATCAAATCAAAATGTTTTGCCACATGCGCCGAATAAAACACCTTACAGTGAAAGGCTTATTTACAAGCCCTTAAAACCTCTTGGTGCTAGGGGGCAGTATTTTCATTTTTGGAAAAAAAAAGTTCCCGTTTTAAATGGGATATTTTGTCAGGAAAAGATGCTAGAATATGAATATAATTGACAGCTTTCGATAGAAAACACTAACGTTTCCAAAACTGTAAAGATATTGTGTCTGAGTATAACAGAACTGATGTTGCAGACGAAAGCCTGAGAAAAATCCAATCCGGAAGTGCCCCAGGTTTTGAAAGCGCTGCGTTCCAATGACTCCCTATTTGGCTGTGAATGTACCATCAACGAGATGACGCTTTCTACGTATTCCCAAGGTGTCTACAGCATTGTGACGTAGTTTTACGCATTTCTGTTGAAGAATAGCCGTAGGTGGCCACATTGCGTAAGTGGTCACATGGTGGCTCCGAGAGAGATTCTAGCGTAAAATACAGAGGTAGCCATTACTCCAATCGGTCCTAGAGAAAAACGAATTGTCCAGACGGACATATTATCTAATAGATATTAGAAAAACACCTTGAGGATTGATTCTAAACAACGTTTGCCATGTTTCTGTCGATATTACGGAGCTAATTTGGAATAATTTTCGGTGTTGTGGTGAACGCAATTTTCGGACGATTTCTCAGCCAAACGTGAAGAACAAATGGAGCTGTTTTGCCTACAAAAGTAATATTCTGGGAAAAAATGTACTTTGGCTATCTACCTGGGAGTCTCGTGAGTGAAAACATCTGAAGTTCATCAAAGGTAAACTATTTAATTTGATTGCTTTTCTGATTGCTTTTCTGATTTCCGTGACAAGGTTGCCTGCTGCTAGCAAGGCATAATGCTAGGCTATCGATAAACTTACACAAATGCTTGTCTAGCGTTGGCTGTAAAGCATATTTAGAAAATCTGACATGACAGGGTGATTAACAAAAGGCTAAGCTGTGTCTCAATATATTTAATTTGTGATTTCCATGAATAGGAATACCGTACCGATACAGAGTCAATGTGCGGGGGAACAGGTTAGTTGAGGTAATTGAGGTAATATGGACATGTTAGTAGAGTTATTACAGTGACTATGCAACGATAACAAACAGAGAGTAGCAGCAGCATAAAAGAGGGGAGTGGGGGGGTCAATGCAAATAGTTTCCTTACACATTGGATGCAGTGATCACAATATAGTGGCTATATCCAGGAAAGCCAAAGTTCCAACAGCTGGGCCTAAAATACTGTATAAGAGATCATATAAAAGATTTTGCTTTGGCTCTAATGTGGATGATGTTAAAAAAAAATGTTGGTCTTGTCATGTCGTTGCCCTGTTGGTGAAGTTTATGACCCCCATAAATACCTTTGCCCCTTTCCTCTCTCTACTCTACAGATTTGACTCTTCAAAAGCCCTTTATTAACATTGAGAGAGTCTGGTAACATCAAAAGGGTAGGGAATGAAACCGTATGTTGGTAATCCAACCAGTTGAAAATATCCATTGGTACTTAAAGAATATGTGTAACGGTTTTCGTCCTCCTCTTCTGAGGAGGAGTAGGAAGGATCGGACCAATACGCAGCGTGGTAAGTGTTCATCATATTTTTTATCAAAACTGAACACTACACAAACTGAAAACGAAACAGTTCTGTGTGGAAAACACAGACACAGAAAACAATCACCCACAACCAAAATGGGGGAAAACAGGCTACCTAAGTATGATTCTCAATCAGAGACAACGATCGACAGCTGCCTCTGATTGAGAACCATACCAGGTCAAACACAGAAATACAACATAGAAAAAAGAAAATAGACTACCCACCCCAACTCACGCCCTGACCAAACTTACACAAAGACATGATAAAGGAACTAAGGTCAGAACGTGACAATATGATGTCAGATCAGTTGTCGTCTGAGACATTATTACTGATGATAGGATGATATAAACTGTATCTTGGAAAGTCTACACATTCCAGATTCACATGGAATTGTTGTGAAAGTTAAATGTTTAAATAGGAAACTATTGGTGAAAAGATTAAATGTAATTTTAGCTTCTAAATGAGAGAATTGTTTTCATAAAGTAAACTCTGCTCACTCAGTGGCCCCACCCAAGTGAACAGATATTGGTTGTAAACTATGAAACACCCTTCTCTCCACCACTACAAAAGCCTGTTGATGAAAAGTCAACCTTTGTGTTCCCGATGACGTGTGGACTGATGCCCATACGTTTGAAAGGGTCAATTTCAACGTGGAGGTGATAATCGATACGCTGGAAGGATGACTTTCGACTAAACCAGACAGAATATAGCATGAGCTTATAGTATGGCAACTTGGTATAAACTTTCAACTCTTATTCACTAAAGAAGTGATACATCCTAGACGTTGAGTAAGCAGCAGCAGCTGTAAACGTGGGCTAGAAAAGGACGGACAATCTCTTCAGAAAGACATGGTACTACAACGTATCTGTTCTACCACATGACAACGGTACTACAATGTATCCGTTCTACCACAAGACATATTCTTCAAAAGACAAGAGACATCTCTGCTGGGCAACCCAGCCTTCCATCTATGACCAATCTATCGAAGCGCAGCTCAGAGTAAATATTTATTACATTTTCCTTTTCCAAATGGGCGGTTATTTAGAATGCACAAGATTCTGTATTTACGATAGCATAGCTTCATAAGGTCCAATAGAGACCCAATCCTTTTGTTCCTCAGTCTTCCCGCGCTTTCGTTCAAACCCATGTCACATTCTGACCTTTATTTCCTTTGTTTTGTATTTATTTAGTATGGTCAGGGCGTGAGTTGGGTGGGCAGTCTATGTTTGTTTTTCTATGTTTTGGGGCATTTCTATGTTTCGGCCTAGTATGGTTCTCAATCAGAGGCAGGTGTCATTAGTTGTCTCTGATTGAGAATCATACTTAGGTAGCCTGGGTTGCACTGTTTGTTTGTGGGTGATTGTCTATGTTAGTGGCTTGTGTCAGCACAGGTCTCATTTTGTAGCTTCACGGTCAAATTTGGTTTATTGTTTTTGTTACTCTTTTGTATAGTGTTCAGTCTTTCTTTATTAAAGATTTACCATGGACACTTACCACGCTGCATATTGGTCCTCTGATCCTTTTCGCCTCTCCTCTTCAGATGAAGAGGAGGACGACCGTAACAATCCAACCCCCTTTCTTTGTGTAACCAGCCATCATATCGGTTCCGTCTGCCAGGGACGTTTTCTTGTGTGACGTAATTAGTAATCAATGTACGATCCATTCTGTCTATATGTAATTCTGTGTGATTATTTAGGTATTTAGTAAATAAATAATTAAACCAAAGTTTGCATTGCTGATTCAACTTGTTAGCCAGGGTTCAATTCAAAGAATTTTACAATGTTCAGATGAGTCTGAATAAGGTGATGATTAATAATTGACTGCTATTGATATAAAAGACTACCAGGTTTTTAAGAGTTTATTTGGAAGACAACAGCTCTATAAACATTCTTCCGTGGTGCCCCGAGATGCTAGTTAATTACATTTACATGATTAGTTTAATCAGGTAATATTAATTACAGAGAAATGATTTTATAAAATGGCATGTAAATGGCTAAAAATATTTGTTGGTCTGATGTGATTAATGAAGAGCATCCAGACGCTGCACTTGATGAATTTATGAAATTGCTTCTTCCAATTATTGATAAACATGCACCTGTTAAGAAACTGACTGTTAGAACTGTTAAGGCTCCATGGATTGATGAGGAATTGTAAAACTGTATGGTTGAAAGCGATGGGGCAAAAGGAGTGGCTAATAAGTCTGGCTGCACATCTGACAGGCTTACTTACTGCAAATTGAGAAATTATATGACTAAACTCAACAATTTGATGTTGCCAATTATTTTAAGGATTATTTAATTGGCAAAGTGGGCAAACTTAGGCTGCAAATGCCAACAATCAACCGTGAGCAATTGTATTCATGCATAAAAATATATATAAAATGAAAGAAAAGCATTGCAAGATTGAATTTTGTAAAGAGTGTGGGAGAGATGGAAAAATTGTTATCGATCAATAATGACAAACCTCCTGGCATTGACAACTTAGATGAAAAGCTACTGAGGATGGTAGTTGACTCTATAGCCACACATCTGTCTTATTTGTAATCTGAGCGTAGAGGAAAATCTTTGTCCTCGGGCCTGGAGGGAAGCCAAAGTAATTCCGCTATCCAAGAGTGGTAAAGTGGCCTTTACTGGTTCTAACAGCAGACCTGTACGCTTGCTGCCAGCTCTTAACAAACTGTTGGGGAAAAATGTGTTTGACCATATACAATGCTATTTCTCTGTAAACAAATTAACAACAGACTTTCAGCATGATTAAAGAGAAGGGCACTCAACGTGTACAGCACTGACACAAATGACTGATGATCGGTTGAAAGAAATTGATAAGAAGATTGTGGGAGCTGTACCATTAGATTTCAGTTCAGCCTTTGATATTATTGACCATAACCTGTTGTTGAAAAAACGTATGTGTTATGGCTTTTCAACCTCTGCCATATCGTGGATTCAGAGCTATCTCTCTAATAGAACTCACAGGGTTTTCTTTAATGGAAGCTTCTCTAATGTCAAACATGTCAAGTGTGTTGTACTGCAGGGCAGCTCTCTAGGCCCTCTACTCTTTTCTATTTTTACTAATGACCTGCCACTGGCATTAAACACAGCATGTGTGTCCATGTATGCTGATGATTCAACCATATACACATCAGCAAACACAGCTAATGAAGTCACTGAAACCCTTAACAAAGTGGTGCAGCCTGTTTTCGAATGGGTGGCCAGTAATAAACTTGTCCTGAACATCTCTAAAACTAAGAACATTGTATTTGGTACAAATCATTCATTCATTCTAGACCTCATCTGAATCTGGTAATGAATGGTGTGGCTGTTGAATAAGTTGAGGAGACTAAATTACTTGGCATTACTTTAGATTGTAAACTGTCATGGCCAAAACATAGATTCAATGGTTGTAAAGATGAGAGGTCTGGCCGTAATATAGAGATGCTGTGCTTTTTTGACACCACACTTCAAAAAGCAGGCTCTAGTTTTGATTAATGTCCAGTCGTGTGGTCCAGTGCTGCAAGGAAAGACATAGTTAAGCTGGAACTGGCCAAGAACAGAGCGGCACATTTTGCTCTTCATTGTAATTTGAGGGCTGATATAAATACTTTGCATGCCAGTCTTTAATGGCTAAGAGATGAGGAGAGACTGACTGCATCACTTCTTCTTTTTATAAGAAACATTGTGTTGAAAATCCCTAATTGTTTTCATAGTCAACTTACACACAGCTCTGACACACACACGTATCCCACCAGACATGCCAAAAGGGATCTTTTAACAGTCCCCAAATCCAGAAAAAAATGCAAGAAAGCATACAGTATTATCCAGAGCCCTTATTGCATGGAATGTCCTTCCATGTCATATTGCTCAAATAAACAGCAAACCTGTTTTTAAAAAATCAGATAAAGCAATACCTCACGGCACAACACCTCTCCCCTATTTGACCTACATAGTTTGTGTGTATGCATTGATATGTAGGCTATGTGTGCCTTTTTTTTAAATGTATGTAGTTCTGTTCTTGAGCTGTTCTTGTCTATTGATGTTCTGTATTATGTTTCATGTTTTGTGTCTTCATTGCTCCAGACCACCGCAAGGGGGAGTTAGAGCACTCATTATGCATTTGGGTCCAAAGGTTTTTATATGACCAACCATATCGAGTGGTTCCAATGACGAATTTGATGCGAGCCACCCATCCCTGGTGACTTTCTTCAGCAAATATGTCTGACAAAACATTACGGGGGAAGCAAACGTAAGTAGTTATAATGTCATAACAAGTCAAGCTAAAAATGTACAATTGAGAGGAATGTGTTAGTAGATGTAGACACAAACGATTGTACGTATTTTTTTGTCATAAAGTTCATTTACGAAAATCACTATTTAGCAAGTTAGCTGACTAGCTAACATTAGCCAGCTAGCTAGCTGGTGCAATGACATAGTATGACATTGTAATTTGTGTTGTTTAATGTTTTAGGGAATCCTGACAAAACCAGAAAACCAGGCTGTTGTCTTGGGAAACAGTGGATGTAAAGAATCTAGCTAACTAAAGCATTTACTGCAACTTGAATGTACAGTTGTGTAAGTTTGCCTTGCCGTGCAATGCAGCTGAAGAAACATAGCTCGCTAACTATTTACTTGCTTATTGTGTAGAGGAAGGTAAAAATCACTGTATGCATATGGATGTATAGCTAGCTACAGTATGGACCCTAAAACGTTTGGTATGAATATTAGTTCAAAACCTATCTATGAACCTCAGCTATCATAGTTGTTGTATCAACTTCAAGTCTGAATGGCATTAATGAAGCCTATGGATTGAGTAGAATATAATAACTTTATTGTGCCAAGGCTGCAAGTCCTATATACATGTACTGTAGTTAATACCACGCATGAGATCCCCACATTGTAGCCTGTACATTGAATATATTCACTGATATATACTCTTCCTTGGCAAATAAAAGTGTGGTTCAGGTATGAATCTCTGAGACATTCTTTTTCAGTCATATCCAATACCAGGTGTATCAAACTCCATTCTTTGAATGATGCTGTGTCTGCATGTATGTATTACAATTATACACTTCAACAGTGTTTACCACTACTACTCCTGGGACATCAATGATTACACATTGTAACTATGCAATAGACTAGAAACATGATTTAAGTAAAGGCTGATTTGTAATTCATATCTACAGAAATAAAATAAAAAGTATGCATATCTAACACCCTTCATCTGCATTAATCTGAGGACACAGGTTAGCATTTTAATGAGATACTTAATTTCAACCGGTGCAGAATGTGAAACGCTTTATTGAAAAGTTCATTATCCAGGTGTTATAAATACATAATACATGCATTATAATTATGATAATTGTAATATTATATTATAAATACAAGTTCAATCTGTACTTCAAAGCACATATGGTGTGCAATATAAAACGAGGAAGAAAGACGAGGTGGTGAGAGAGGTGTAGAAGACAGAAAAGGAAAGAGGTAAGAACAGAGGCAGACAGCATATGATTAATGAATTACAGTGCTACCCTAATATTCTCTCAGTTCATCACAATTACAGTGTCTCTAGGGGTGTCTCCTAACCAGCCTTGGGCCCCCAGTTGGAGAAAAGGTTATCTTAAGAGCGGGTGAAGTGGCAATGATGGGACTGACTTCCTCTCTCACATCAAAACATACCTGCAGACGAGAGACAGATGGATAGAGAGAGAGCATGACTAAGGATTGCTTTTTTTTATTCTAACATGGTCAGTCATCATAATCATCAGGAGGTGAAATGCAAAACTGACCTTGGATCATTAACTCTGGCACTACTACATCTCTATCTGTATTTCAATGTAAAGCATCTCTTTAATAATACTTCCTGTTGACCCGACCAAGTGACCTCTCACCTATGATCATGATGTGCCTTCTGTGTCAGCCAGTTTAGATGCGGGAGTGATTCACCAACACAGCTGATACAACCTAGAGGATTTAGGGAGAAGGGGTAGAGGGATGAAGTGAAGGAGGGAGTCTGTTATTGTGGGTGTGTGGTCTCACCTGGTGTCCCCACTAAGTGGCTACAGAATACTTTATGCTGAAAAACAGAAACATGAGGACAAACAATAGAATACAATGTCATTATTAGACATAAATACCACTTGTAGCTTGATGATGACTTGATCATTTGAATCAGCTGTGTAGTGCTAAGGCAAAAACAAAATGTGCACAGTCGTTTGCATTCCAAACACAGTTGGTGAGGTGTCAGGTTCGCCTCTGTACTTAAAGGGTGATTATTCCAGCTCTCTGTGAAATGCTGCAGATCTGCCCACAGACAAGGTAGGAACACATATCCCACACAGAGGAGTTGGATAGAATTCGACAGGACAAGGTATTCTTCTTCCTCCAAACTGTGCATGTGAGACAAGTTCCATCTACAACAACACAGGCAGAGAGGAAGAGAGAAAAATAACAAAACAGTTTAAAAACGTCTTATGGCTGCAGGGGCAGTATTGAGTAGCTTGGATGAAAGGTGCCCAGAGGTGCCCAGAGTAAACGGCCTGCTCCTTAGTCTCAGTTGCTAATACATGCATATTATTATTAGTATTGGATAGAAAACACTCAGAAGTTTCTAGAACTGTTTGAATGATGTATGTGAGTATAACAGAACTCAAATGGCAGGCAAAAACCTAAGAAGAAATCCAAACAGGAAGTGAGGAATCTGAGGTTGGTATATTTTCAACCCAGGCCCTATTGAATTCACATTGGGATATGAATGAAGTTGCACTTCCTAGGGATTCCACTAGATGTCAACCGTCTTTAGAAACTTGAATGAGGCTTCTACTGTGTTGTGGGACTGAAAAAGAGCTGAATGAGTCAAGTTACTGGCAGAGAGCCATTTCCTGGTCACGCGCATTCCAGATGATATTGACTTGCGTTCTGTTGCTCCTCTAGACACAAAGAAATTCTCCGGTTGTAACTTTATTGAAGATTTATGATGAAAACATCCTAATGATTGATTCTATACTTAGTTTGAAATGTTTCTTCGACCTGTAATCGTCCGAAGTAATGCTTGACCTGCACGAGCGTTTGGATTTGTATACCTAACGCGCTAACAAATGAAGCTACTTGAACATATATAACGGACATTATCGAACAAATCAAGCATTTATTGTGGAGCTAGGATTCCTGGGAGTGCATTCTGATGAAGATCATCAAACGTAAGCGAATATTTATCATGTAATTTCTGGTTTCTGTTGACTCCAAGATGGCGGCTAATTGTATTATTTTTCTGAGCGCCGTCTCAGATTATTGCATGGTTTGCTTTTTCCGAAAGTTTTTGGGAAATCTGACACAGCGGTCGCATTAAGGAGAGGTATATCTATAATTCCATTGTATTATCATCTACACTTATCATGAGTATTTCTGTTGAATCTATGTCGCTCTCTGCAAAATCACTGGATGTTTTTGGAACTAGTGAACATAACGCGCCAATGTAAACTCAGATTTTTTTTTATATAAACATGAACTTTAACAAACAAAACATACATGTATTGTGTAACATGAAGTCCTCTGATGAAGATCATCAAAGGTTAGTGATTAATTTTTTCTCTATTTGTGCTTTTTGTGACTCCTATCTTTGGCTGGAAAAATGGCTGTGTTTATTCTGTGGCTTGGTGGTGACCTAACATAATCGTTTGTGGTGCTTTCGCTGTAAAGATATTTGAAATCGGACACTGGTGGGATTAACAACAAGATTACCTTTAAAACGGTATAAAATACATGTATGTTTGAGGAATTTTAATTATGAGATTTCTGTTGTTTTGAATTTGGCGCCCTGCACATTCACTGGCTGTTGTCATATCATCCCGTTAACGGGATTGCAGCCCTAAGAAGTTTAATTACCTCTGGTCATGGACACTTTGCCAGCAATAAAGCTTCTACGGCCTGTTCCTCGGACAGTGAACATCTGGCAATATCTACATTTTCGACCCCTTGATCAGCTCGCACTCTGAAAGTAAAGAAAATTGCTTATTTTTTGCAGATATGAAAACAATAACTGAGATATGACCGTTCAATCTAAAGCAGCAGATGTCATTTTCAGGATACGTCAATACAGCACAGAAAGCTTAACACCAGACTGGTATTGTGGTTGTTCATTAGGTGATGGGAAATATGCAATATGTATACACAATAATGTGTTGTATCTCGAAAAAAAAAGCATTGGAATTAAAAGTGAAATGTTTAACCTATTAACCTGCTTCATTATTTATGCATTACCAGTTGATGAAGAACAACTCCACTTTCATACATCATTAAACATTTGTCTACGAATAAATAAGAATAAAAAGTTAAAACAACTTTTTAGATTTGATGGAGAAATTACACTTCTTAGCACCTTATCAATTTATGATTTGTATTAATGTGGACGAGAGACTGGGGAGCAGGAACAGAGTTTTTTTGTTGAGCAATGCAACATATCTATATCATTCTGGCAATGATACCTGCACCGTCTACACGCTACAAAGACTCCCTAACTCTTCGCCATTGTAAACGATGGCCCATTGCTCTGAGACTTCCTTTGACCATTCTAAAGCCCACATAGGGCATCCTTGCCTTAATGGAGCTGACTTTCCGGTCTAACTCTTCATCTGACATATCAGAATAGCATTCCCTGATAGACCTATTGTGTTCTTTCATCCTTCTGTAAAAAAAGCTAACCGTTACACTGTCATGAAATATGATTATATATCGACTATGAAACAAATAGGACATTGCCTGCTTATGAGTTGCCATTAAAGAGTTAGATTAATTCAACTGAAAATGGCGAGTACAGGCATTCGTAGCTAAATGCTTTTGGTTAGCTTGAGAATAATAATTGCATGATTTATCATTCTACGGTATGTATGTAATATGAACTAACACTGAATCGTAGGAGCTATGTAAAAGTTGGACGGAAGAACGCCCAGTGCTGCTTACCTGGGATGCCATCATCACACAGACCTTCTTCGTAGGTGTCCGCTATGACTTCCTTTGTGTTGGAAAGAAAGGCTGAACAGCATTGGTTGTAGCCAAACTGACACTCAAAAAATGGCAAAAATGGAGGGTGGTTGATAGCGAAATGAAATGAAGTTTTGTTTTCAAATACTTTTTTTGTTCTTTGTTCTCATTTTGGGAACAAAATGCATAAAGTTTTGCGCTTTATTACAAAATATTTAATTGCACAAATGTTTTTTTTTTTTACTTTGAAGCCTCGTTTTTGCTTTCAGAAAAATGATATTTGATTGAAAATAAAAAAAGTTTTGCTCTCGACAAAAATACATCTGTTTGTTGCAAGTTGGGGGGGGGGGGGGGGGGGCTAATAGCTAAACAATAGACTAGTCAACCTTTACAAAAGAATAGTCTAATAGCCGAGCTAGGTGTGAAAACCCCACCTCCTATCGCAGACCAGATTTGCCCTAACAACCAAGGGGGAGTTAGAGCACTGATTATGCATTTGGGTCCCGATGCACTACTTTGTCTCTAACTGACAATGACTGTGCAATATAAACCAAATAATAAACTGATAATTGTGCACGACTTCAAATGAAACAAGCAGGTTTCGATCCCTCAACGTTCTTGCCTGAAGTCCAGCGCGCTATCGACTGCACCAAAAGCATGCTCAAGCAGCAGAGTCAATAGAGCGCGTCCTCGCGGTAGCTTGCTACTCAATGTAATAAAGTATTGACTTTTCAAATAAGTTACCTTACACGTTATGTTGGCTGACAATTTGTTAGCTACGCTGTCCTTACGAACCACATAGCATATCATTACAGCAGTATGTACCGGTATGTTAGTTATCTACCTAACGTTAGTAGTTATACATCAAACTTGACAGTATATTAACTATAGGCAATCTAACTACCCAACGTTTATTGACTTGATTATTCCTGTCATTCTTAGCTTAGCTAAATGGTATTGTCGTTGTGCATTCTCAATGGACATTCCGGTGCTTTCGTAAATTTGCTCTGGCTATCTACACCGATTTCAGAGCACTCTCATCTGAGTACCAGAGCGCAGAATAATTAATTTACGAGCGCTCAACACCCATTGAACATGGCCGGTGTCAGTAAACATCGGCAAAAAAAACTAAATTGTTTCCAGCAGCACAGTTACAGTCACCAACACTCTGGTTAACACAACAACTGCCTAACCAGCTCTGCTAGGGCGAATAAAATGGTCAGAGTGGTCTCATTTGTGTCTGGAAGTAGCTATCAAGCTAGCCAACGTTAGCTTGGGTGCTTGACTGCCATTGTAGGGCCAGAACGCTCAAATCAACCCTACAACATGGGAGCGAAACGGTCTGAATTTACAAACTGACAAATTGACAATCTCTCAAATTATGAGGGTCACGTTGTACAGTGCCATATTTTCTGTTCCATACTAAGAGAAACCCAGAGGGTTTTTTGTTTTTCATGGAATAGGAACACCATAATATTAATCAAATGAATTAAGCAAGTACCAGTCAAAAGTCTGGACATTTTTATTATTTTCTACATTGTAGAATAGTAGTGAAGACATCACAACTATGAAATAACACATATGGAATCAGTTAAGAACAAATTCTTATTTACAAGGACAACCTACTCATTCCTCCCTGTCGAGGAATTGAACCCTGTCTCCCGCGTGACCTCCCCATCTCTGGTAATGCCAATATGGAAGACTATCAAATGCTTCTCAAAGATGCCCTCTGGTGGTCAAACTAGCACTAACTTGCAGTAACAGAAAAAATGGCTGACAATTAAATGATGTGCCACAGAATGCTGCGGCAGCACGCATGGTGTGCCGTAGTCTGACACAACATTTAAAGGAGGAACCACTGTAGCTGCTGCTTTTGCAACAGAAGAAAGAAAATACCCCCAAAAAAACATTCAGTGAAAGTTAAAGAAGTTATTAAAAAACCTCAAAATAACCTATAGTTTACATTCTCAGAGCGTTAAGAAAACCTCCCAGTAAAACTTTCAAGGAACCAAAGTAAAACGTTCTTAGAACCTCCCTACAACTTAAAATAAACATTTCCAGAACAGACACATTTTTAATTTCTGTTCCCAGAACCAATCGAAAACCAAAGATGTACTTTCCCACAACTTCCAAGGTACCAAATGTGCTAGCTGGGGACAGCTTAGCGTCACCTGTGAACCACCCTTGTCCCTCTGATGGCCTGTGTGTGTGTGTGTGTGTGTGTGTGTGTGTGTGTGTGTGTGTGTGTGTGTGTGTGTGTGTGTATTAGGGTGGGGGATTGGATAAAATCAGAAGACACATTTCTATCTCTCGTGGACTAATAAAGTATAGTATTTTAACTCATGGTGGAGAACTGGTTCATGTTTATTCCATTCAAAGTGTTTTTTCCATCCACACACCATACATTAAAGCAATAATCTTTCTTCCTCATTTATTTATTCCTGCTCAGGAAAATTTGTATTCATGGTTCTCTTTCCTTCCAGGAGAATACGATGCATAAAAACAAGAAAGGAAAATGGTCTTTAAAGATCAACTCGGCCCCTCTTACGTTGGAACCACACAACCCCTCATGGCCATTCATAACACCTGAATAGTATAAGAAGACCATTGAAACATTCAGTCAAAACAAGGTAGGTTATCCAGAGTGTAGGTTTCACCTCAAAACCAGCAAAATGAACAACAACAAAGGTAGTCTACCCTCTTAAATGCTACAGAAATGACAACAAACCCAAAGTGACCTCCGGATCACACAAATGTGATTGCACATCCTCCTGAAGTACTTTGAATGACTCTCTGCTAAATTATCCCAAAAATATGACTCGCCTGCGCTTTAAAGTGTTGTTGTCTGTTAACCCTAGCCACAACATCAAAACACAGACACCGCTGGAGAGTTTATAGAAGTGTCACCTTGTAGTCCTTGAGAAGGAGAAAACATTTGTTAAAAAAAGAGAACATCCTGTATGCTAACCATGACCTGTGTTTGTGTACCTTTTGTCTGCCGTGTGCTCCCCAGCTCTGCATGGCTGTGTGTTGCTACTACTCTGGCCCTTCCAAGGCCCTACGGGGTCTATGGCAGAGTGTCAGGATCCTGGTAGCACTCACTGCACCATCTCCCTGGAGAAACTCCTGGACCGGGCCATCCAACATGCTGAGCTCATCTACCTGGTCTCAGAGAACTCTCTCACCTTGTTTGTGAGTACACCCTACCATAAATGTATGTTAAACATGGGTTGGAAATACAATAATAATGTTTTTTATTGTAGCACAAATTTAATTGTAACACGTAAAAAATGTATTCTACCTTTGCTTTCAAAAACACATGAAAAGCTGGTTTGGAGTGCATTTTTCGTTTCTAAATACATTTCAAATGTATTGTAAACAGATGATCAAGTAATTTCACATCTGTCATGGTCTGTCTTCTTTCATTCAAACCTTCTCTTGATTTTGATCGATTGTATCACTAATGTCAAATGCCAAATGTCTTCATAACTTTATTCAAACTTGAATGTTCATAACTGTAGTATTTTCTGAGAAGTGCTAGATGCATAAACCTATTACTATTACTAATGCCTGAATCCAACTGCATTTCTTTCAAGATCCCAGTGAGAACATGAAAAACTGTTTTATCCGGTGTAGAATGATATGAAGTGTGTGCACTTCTAAAAAAAAAGACTAACATAGGTTGTTGCTGTTAAAATATCCTTTAAAACGTCCTATTTGGAAAGCTCAGTATGGTTTGTGGGGTAGGGAAGTGAGGTTTGTGAACTCCCTAGATGAAAACCGATCAGAACTCAAATGTGTTTCTTGTCAACAGATGGCTTATGCTGGAAGGATCTTGCTATGCGCCAGTCTCTGTTAGTGTTTTCTTCTTACTTTGTTCCATTTCTCCCTCTCTGGCTCCGTGTAGGAGGAGATGTTTATTCCCTTCCAAGTTCAAATTCCATTGACTCAAACAGGGAACACATGCACCACCAGCACCTTATCCATCCCCGCTTCCAGAAGTGAGGTCCAAGAAAACTCTGTAAGCAGGCATGGAACTGACAGAGAGGCAAAGGCTGTGTTTATATTGCTAGATGTTGGTTTCACTTCAAAATACAATTGTTCAATGCCTATTGCTCATAATATCCTCTGCGTATGATGGGTTTTTGTGTTGACTGAAAGAGCTTAATGCCATTGTTTCTCTATTTGGTCCTCTCTTGTTTCAGGACAAGTGGCTTTTGCACTCCATTCTGTTCCTAATCAAGTTCTGGATTGATCCCCTGGTCAAGCTGCAGACTTCGTTGGATCGCTATGACAACGCCCCCATGACACTGATTAACAAAACCAAGTGGATATCAGAGAAGCTGATGAACCTGGCGCAAGGAGTGACCATCCTCATCCAAAAGGCGAGTCATAGGTCATATCACTGTTGCAAACAGATGTGCATACAATACACTGCTTTCATGAGATATCAACCACTTTTGGAAGTATTTTTGAAAAATACAGCAGTATAGTACAGTATTTTCTCTCTCTCCAAATATAGCTGTTTTGATTTGTTTTAAAGCTAATGAACATTCCTTATCTTTTCTTGCAGATGCTGGGTGAGGGTGCTGTGATGCTGGAGCAGAACAACAAGAACCTGGCAGACTACCCTGTGCATTTTGACATGCTAGATTCGGTGCTCAGGGACTATACCTTACTGGCCTGCTTCAAAAAAGATACTCACAAGATGGAGACCTTCCTCAAGCTGCTCAAGTGCCGGCGGAAAGGTGGCCTGGGCTGCTCTCTTTTATAGCAGAGTCCCTCCAGTATGGAGTAGCGTGAAGTTGCTCCTAGATGCTGACCTCGGGTCAGTTTTGAATTTCCCCACTAATGGCAGAGGTTAGGATTGGGGGAGGAGATCCTAGATCTGTACTAAGGGGGAACCTCCAGTAGATACAATCTGTCCTTTCAACCGACTATCTGAAATGAACACAGGCATTATTCCTCTCTTCCTCCAACAACTTCAGCTGCTTTCTGTAGTACCTATCAACATGCTAAAGTTAAATATGCCATGTATGTTCTTAATGCTCTATCAAGCTTGCTTGAATACCTGTAATGGTAGCTATATATTTAGGTAGGCGTAAAATGAAACGTTATGTGAATACATGTCTATTTCAAAGTTTTACTTTTAGCAATTCTAACATGTGCTTATACAATCTATGCTAACATAGCATTTAGTATTTTATACACAATATGTTGACATAGCATTCAGCATAGGAGCTGCAGAAGATATGTCTACAATATGTTTCCATGTTTAAGTAAAAAAAGCACCAGGAATGGGAGCTCGTGTTGCCTTTTTAAGAAGGCAAGAGAGAAGAGATTAGAACAGCAAATATAAGAACAGCAGACTGACATCTTTGTACAGAGGGGGAGGTATGACTCATCGCAATCCTCCTCATGTTAGAATATAATAATATTAGACAGGGGCACAATTTTGGATTTAGAAGTGGGGGGGACATAAATTATCAGGGGGTATTCCCTCAGATTTTTTGGGGCGGGGGCATCAAAAGCTTATTTCCTGCATTTCTACTAGGGCTGTCCCCAACAATAACAAAAATATTAGTCCACCAAGAGTTGTCTTTTCTTTGGACCAATTGATGGGTCTAAATTTTAAAAAGTGTATTTTTCCGTATATAGACACACCCTATGTGTTTAAATAAAATCAACTATGTGTCCTTAACTTGTCTGATGCTGTTTGATTAAATTAAGACACACAAATGACTCAAGAGGGAGCCAAAGATCAAGATAGCCTAGCCAGAATAATAAAACAAAAGTTTCCTACCCTCCTCCCACTGCTGCTGGCCTTCGCAGATTCTGCCCTTACGCTTCTGAAGTAGCCAGTAATAGGCTATACCAGCAGTCACAAACTTTCCCATTTGTGACCGACCGGCTAGATTCCGTCTTACGTAGCAAAATTTGAAATTATGTTTCTTACATTGGATAAAAGTAGAGACTCAGAGCAAGAAAATGGCATATCATACACTACAGTTGAGGAACAATGGGAAAGTAATTCTGCTTTGAAAGTTGATACATTTGTAAAATCACTTTTGAGAAAATGGCCATTAAATGTTTTGGTACATATACTGGAGAGCTCTTCTTTGTCAACACCCATTCAGCATCATTCACACCCTCTTAAGCTTTAGCCCCACCACCTCTTTAAGAATTCACATGTGAGGCCATGTACTAAACAACCAAAGATTTCAAGACAAAAGACTGGTTTATACTACGGGTGTGTTCGTAAATTTTATTTGGAGTGCCAGAGTGTTTTCTGGGCATTTGTAAGCTCAGAGCGTTGTCAGATTATTCGTTTGAGTGTTTCACTCTCGGAGTGTTCAGAGCGCACACTGGACGCTCTGGCCAAGGAGTAGGGTTGATTCGAGCATTCTGACCTAATAGGAGCAGTCAAGCACCCAAGCTAACTGGTTAACATTGGCTAGATTGCTAGCTACTTCCAAGCACAAATGAGAGAATAGCTCACTCTGACCATTTTACTTGCCCTAGAAGAGCTGGTCAGGCTGTTTTTATGTTATCCAGAGTGTTGGTGACTGCAACTGTGCTGTTTGCAACAATTTGATTACGCTTTTTTGCCAACATTTAATAACACGGCCATATTCAACAGGTGTTGAGCATTCGTAAATTTGTCAGTTATTCTGTGCTCTTAAATTGGAGTAGATAGCCAGAGTGAATTAACCAGCTACGTTTATTGACAGTTATCGCAGTGACATCATGAACATTCTTTTGAAATGGTTACTTGCATAGTGGAGTCTAGCTAGATAGCTAAACAATGAACCATAATCCCAACTCATAATGTTACTGCCCTGCATGAATCTGCAGGTAGCTAACCAACCAGATCAATGTTAGCTAGCTAACATTAGGCTATAGCTAGCAATGGAAATGGCTCTGAGCTGCAAATAATATTACTACACAGATCATACATGTGACGTTAGCTAGCGAGTCAACCAGCTCATGTTATAGACAGAACCTTGCTACATGGCAGACCAATCCAGAGTCATCTCTCGGCATGTCCAGCCCACTCATTATCTCAGCCAATCATGACTAGTGGGAAGGTTGCTGACTTTTTCCGTGGCTAAACCAACTGGAGTCTTTGACAATTTTTAGAGCCTTCCTCTGACACCGCCTGATATAGAGGTCCTGGATGGCAGGAGGCTTGACCCTGGTAATGTAATGGGACGAACACACTACCCTCTGTAGTGCCTAATGGTCGGAGGCCGAGCATTTGAAATATCTGGCAGTGATGCAACCGGTCAGGATGCTCTCAATGGTGCAGCAGTATAATTTTTTGAGGATCTAGGGACCCATGTCAAATATTTGTCATTGCACCACACGGTCAGGTTTCTGACCTCCTCCCTATAGGCTGTCTCAACATTGTCAGTGATCAGGCATCACTGTTGTATCATCAGCAAACTTAATGACGGTGTTGGAGTCGTGCCTGGCCTATCAGGAAGTCCAGGATCTAGTTGCAGAGGGAGGTGTTTAGTCCCAGGGTTCTTAGCTTAGTGATGAGCTTTGAGGGCACTATGGTGTTGAACGCTGAGCTGTAGTCAATGAATAGCATTCTTACATAGGTGTTCCTTTAGTCCAGGTGTGAAAGGGCAGTGTGGAATGCAATAGAGATTTCATCATCGGTGGATTCCCCATTAAGCAACGAGTCGGAGTCAGAGGCCGAGCCTTCTCTGGTCTCTACTCCTCCCGTTACGGGGTCTGAGACGCCGAAGCTTCCCACCATTAGCTCTGACAAATTGAAAACTCTAGTCATTGGCGACTCCATTACCCACAGTATTAGACTTAAAACGAATCATTCAGCGATCATACACTGTTTACCAGGGGGCAGGGCTACCGACGTTAAAGCTAATCTGAAGATGGTGCTGGCTAAAGCTAAAACTGGCGAGTGTAGAGAGTATAGAGATATTGTTATCCACGTCGGCACCAACGATGTTAGGATGAAACAGTCAGAGATCACCAAGCGCAACATAGCTTCAGCGTGTAAATCCGCTAGAAAGATGTGTCGGCATCGAGTAATTGTCTCTGGCCTCCTCCCAGTTAGGGGGAGTGATGAGCTCTACAGTGATGAGCTCTCCAGCGATAGTCTCACAACTCAATCGCTGGTTGAAAACTATTTTCTGCCCCTCCCAGAAGATAGAATTTGTAGATAATTGGCCCTCTTTCTGGGACTCACCCACAAACAGGACCAGGCCTGACCTGCTGAGGAGTGACGGACTCCATCCTAGCTGGAGGGGTGCTCTCATCTTATCTACCAACATAGACAGGGCTCTAACTCCTCTAGCCCCACAATGAAATAGGGTGCAGGTCAGGCAGCAGGCTGTTAGCCAGCCTGCCCGCATAGTGTTCCAAGGCCGTCATTGAAAATAAGAATTTGTTCTTAACTGACTTGCATGGTTAAATAAAGGTAAACTAAAAAAATAAAAATAGTGGAGTCTGCCACTAATACAGTCAGTGTAGTCAGCTCAGCTATCCCCATTGAGACCGTGTCTGTGCCTCGACCTAGGTTGGGCAAAACTAAACATGGCGGTGTTCGCCTTAGCAATCTCACTAGGATAAAGACCTCCTCCATTCCTGTCATTATTGAAAGAGATCGTACATACCTACACGTACGCTATGGTCACAAGACGCAGGCCTCCTAATTGTCCCTAGAATTTCTAAGCAAACAGCTGGAGGCAGGGCTTTCTCCTATAGAGCTCCATTTTTATGGAACAGTCTGCCTACACATGTCAGAGACGTAAACTCGGTCTCAACCTTTAAGTCTTTACTGAAGACTGATCTCTTCAGTGGGTCATATGATTGAGTGTAGTCTGGCCCAGGAGTGGGAAGGTGAACGGAAAGGCTTTGGAGCAACGAACTGCCCTTGCTGTCTCTGCCTGGCCGGTTCCCCTCTTTCCACTGGGATTCTCTGCCTCTAACCCTATTACAGGGCCTGAGTCACTGGCTTACCGGGGCTCTCTCATACCGTCCCTGGGAGGGGTGCGTCACCTGAGTGGGTTGAGTCACTGATGTGATCATCCAGTCTGGGTTGGCGCCCCCCCCCCCCCCCCCCCCCTTGGGTTGTGCCGTGGCGGAGATCTTTGTGGGCTATGCTCAGCCTTGTCTCAGGATGGTAAGTTGGTGGTTGAAGATATCCCTCTAGTGGTGTGGGGGCTGTGCTTTGGCAAAGTGGGTGGGGTTATATCCTTCTTGTTTGGCCCTGTCCGGGGGTGTCCTCAGATGGGGCCACAGTGTCTCCTGACCCCTCCTGTCTCAGCCTCCAGTATTTATGCTGTAGTAGTTTATGTGTCGGGGGGCTAGGGTCAGTTTGTTATATCTGGAGTACTTCTCCTGTCCTATTCAGTGTCCTGTGTGAATTTAAGTGTGCTCTCTCTAATTCTCTCTTTCTCTCTTTCTTTCTCTCTCTCGGAGGACCTGAGCCCTAAGACCATGCCTCAGGACTACCTGACATGATGACTCCTTGCTGTCCTCAGTCCACCTGGCCATGCTGCTGCTCCAGTTTCAACTGTTCAGCCTTATTATTATTGGACCATGTTGGTCATTTATGAACATTTGAACATCTTGGCCATGTTCTGTTATAATCTCCACCCGGCACAGCCAGAAGAGGACTGGCCACCCCACATATGCTCTCTCTAATTCTCTCTTTCTTTCTCTCTCTCGGAGGACCTGAGCCCTAAGAGCCATGCCTCAGGACTACCTGACATGATGACTCCTTGCTGTCCTCAGTCCACCTGGCCATGCTGCTGCTCCAGTTTCAACTGTTCTGCCTTATTATTATTCGACCATGCTGGTCATTTATGAACATTTGAACATCTTGGCCATGTTCTGTTATAATCTCCACCCGGCACAGCCAGAAGAGGACTCGCCACCCCACATAGCCTGGTTCCTCTCTAGGTTTCTTCCTAGGTTTTGGGCTTTCTAGGGAGTTTTTCCTAGCCACCGTGCTTCTACACCTGCATTGCTTGCTGTTTGGGGTTTTAGGCTGGGAAATTCTAGCGTACGTGTAGGTATGTACGGCAGGACCAAATCAGAGAGAGCGGTAGGAGCAAGCCCATGTAATGCTTTGTAGGTTAGCAGTAAAACCTTGAAATCAGCCCTTGCTTTGACAGGAAGCCAGTGTAGAGAGGCTAGCACTGGAGTAATATGATCAAATATTTTGGTTCTAGTCAGGATTCTAGCAGCCGTATTTAGCACTAACTGAAGTTTCTTTTGTGCTTTATTTCTAACCTAGAAGTGACAAAAGCATGGATTAATTTTTCTGCATCATTTTTGGACAGAAAGCTTCTGATTTTTGCAATGTTACGTAGATGGAAAAAAGCTGTCCTTGAAATGGTCTTGATATGTTCTTCAAAAGAGAGATCAGGGTCCAGAGTAACGCCGAGGTCCTTCACAGTTTTATTTCAGACGACTGTACAACCATTAAGATTAATTGTCAGATTCAACAGAAGATCTCTTTGTTTCTTGGGACCTAGAACAAGCATCTCTGTTTTGTCCGAGTTTAAAAGTAGAAAGTTTGCAGCCATCCACTTCCTTATGTCTGAAACACATTCTTCTAGCAAGGGCAATTTTGGGGCTTCACCATGTTTCATTGAAATGTACAGCTGTGTGTCATCCGCATAGCAGTGAAAGTTAACATTATGTTTTCGAATAACATCCCCAAGAGGTAAAATATATAGTGAAAACAATAGTGGTCCTAAAACGGAACCTTGAGGAACACCGAAATTTACAGTTGATTTGTCAGAGGACAAACCATTCACAGAGACAAACTGATATCTTTCCGACAGATAAGATCTAAACCAGGCCAGAACTTGTCCGTGTAGACCAATTTGGGTTTCCAATCTCTCCAAAAGAATGTGGTGATCGATGGTATCAAAAGCAGCACTAAGGTCTAGGAGCACGAGGACAGATGCAGAGCCTCGGTCCGATGCCATTAAAATGTCATTTACCACCTTCACAAGTGCAGTCTCAGTGCTATGATGGGGTCTAAAACCAGACTGAAGCATTTCGAATACATTGTTTGTCTTCAGGAAGGCAGTGAGTTGTTGCGCAACAGCCTTTTCTAAAATTTTTGAGAGGAATGGAAGATTCGATATAGGCCGATAGTTTTTTATATTTTCTGGGTCAAGGTTTGGCTTTTTCAAGAGAGGCTTTATTACTGCCACTTTTAGTGAATTTGGTACACATCCGGTGGATAGAGAGCCGTTTATTATGTTCAACATAGGAGGGCCAAGCACAGGAAGCAGCTCTTTCAGTAGTTTAGTTGGAATAGGGTCCAGTATGCAGCTTGAAGGTTTAGAGGCCATGATTATTTTCAGCATTGTGTCAAGAGATATAGTACTAAAACACTTGAGCGTCTCTCTTGATCCTAGGTCCTGGCAGAGTTGTGCAGACTCAGGACAACTGAGCTTTGAAGGAATACGCAGATTTAAGGAGGAGTCCGTAATTTGCTTTCTAATAATCATAATCTTTTCCTCAAAGAAGTTCATTAATTTATCACTGCTAAAGTGAAAGTCATCCTCTCTTGGGGAATGCTGCTCGGGCTCGGGTATTTTCTGTGTACCAGGGAGCTAGTTTCTTATGAGAAATGTTTTTAGTTTTTAGGGGTGCAACTGCATCTAGGGTATTGCGCAAGGTTAAATTGAGTTCCTCAGTTAGGTGGTTAACTGATTTTTGTCCTCTGGCGTCCTTGGGTAGACAGAGGGAATCTGGAAGGACATCAAGGAATCTTTGTGTTGTCTGTGAATTTATAGCACGACTTTTGATGTTCCTTGGTTGGGGTCTGAGCAGATTATTTGTTGCAATTGCAAACGTAATAAAATGGTGGTCCAATAGTCCAGGATTATAAGGAAAAACATTAAGATCCACAACATTTATTCCATGGGACAAAACTAGGTCCAGCGTATGACTGTGACAGTGAGTGGGTCCAGAGACATGTTGGACAAAACCCACTGAGTCGATGATGGCTCCGAAAGCCTTTTGGAGTGGGTCTGTGGACTTTTCCATGTGAATATTAAAGTCACCAAAGATTAGAATATTATCCGCTATGACTACAAGGTCCGATAGGAATTCAGGGAACTCAGTGAGGAACGCTGTATATGGCCCAGGAGGCCTGTAAACAGTAGCTATAAAAAGTGATTGAGTAGGCTTTATAGATTTCATGACTAGAAGCTCAAAAGACGAAAACGTCATTTTTTTTTTTTTTGTAAATTTAAATTTGCTATCGTAAATGTTAGCAACACCTCTGCCTTTGCGGGATGCACGGGGGATATGGTCACTAGTGTAGCCAGGAGGTGAGGCCTCATTTAACACAGTAAATTCATCAGGCTTAAGCCATGTTTCAGTCAGGCCAATCACTGCAAGATTATGATCAGTGATTAGTTCATTGACTATAATTGCCTTTGAAGTAAGGGATCTAACATTAAGTAGCCCTATTTTGAGATGTGAGGTATCATGATCTCTTTCAATAATGACAGGAATGGAGGTGGTCTTTATCCTAGTGAGATTGCTAAGGCGAACACCGCCATGTTTAGTTTTGCCCAACCTAGGTCGAGGCACAGACACGGTCTCAATGGTGATAGCTGAGCTGACTACACTGACTGTGCTAGTGGCAGACTCCACTATGCTGGCAGGCTGGCTAACAGCCTGCTGCCTGGCCTGCACCCTATTTCATTGTGGAGCTAGAGGAGTTAGAGCCCTGTCTATGTTGGTAGATAAAATGAGAGCACCCCTCCAGCTTGGATGGAGTCCGTCACTCCTCAGCAGGTCAGGCTTGGTCCTGTTTGTGGGTGAGTCCCAGAAAGAGGGCCAATTATCTACAAGTTCTATCTTTTGGGAGGGGCACAAAACAGTTTTCAACCAGCGATTGAGTTATGAGACTCTGCTGTAGAGCTCATCAGTCCCCCTAACTGGGAGGGGGCCAGAGACAATTACTCGATTACTCACTTCATGATGACAAGTCGTTTAGCTCAGTTATGTGACTGGGCTGGATTTCTTCTTGTAGTCCGTGATTGACTGTAGACTCTGCCACATGCCTCTTGTGACTGAGCTGTTGAATTGAGATTCTACTTTGTCTCTATACTGACGCTTAGCTTGTTTGATAGCCTTGTGGAGGGAATAGCTGCACTGTTTGTATTCGGTCATGTTACCAGTCACCTTGTCCTGATTAAAAGCAGTGGTTCGCGCTTTCAGTTTAACGCGAATGCTGCCATCAATCCAAGGTTTCTGGTTAGGGAATGTTTTAATCGTTGCTATGGGAACGACATCTTCAACGCACGTTCTAATGAACTCACACACCGAATCAGCGCATTCGTCAATATTGTTATCTGACGCAATACGAAACATGTCCCAGTCCACGTGATGGAAGCAGTCTTGGAGTGTGGAGTCAGTTTGGTCAGACCAGCGTTGGACAGACCTCAGCGTGGGAGCCTCTTGTTTTAGTTTCTGTCTGTAGGCAGGGAGCAACAAAATGGAGTCGTGGTCAGCTTTTCCGAAAGGAGGGCGGGGCAGGGCCTTATATGCGTCGCGGAAGTTAGAGTAACAATGATGCAAGGTTTTTCCACCCCTGGTTGCGCAATCGATATGCTGATAAAATTTAGGGAGTCTTGTTTTCAGATTAGCTTTGTTAAAATCCCCAGCTACAATGAATGCAGCCTCCGGATAAATGGATTCCAGTTTGCAAAGAGTCAAATAAAGTTCGTTCAGAGCCATCGATGTGTCTGCTGGGGGGGGATATATACGGCTGTGATTATAATCGAAGAGAATTCTCTTGGTAGATAATGCGGTCTACATTTGATTGTGGGGAATTCTAAATCAGGTGAACAGAAGGATTTGAGTTCCTGTATGTTTCTTTCATCACACCATGTCTCGTTAGCCATAAGGCATACGCCCCCGCCCCTCTTCTTACCAGAAAGATGTTTGTTTCTGTCGGCGCGATGTGTGGAGAAACCAGCTGGCTGCACCGAGTCCGATAGCGTCTCTCCAGTGAGCCATGTTTCCGTGAAGCAAAGAACGTTACAGTCTCTGATGTCCCTCTGGAATGCTACCCTTGCTCGGATTTCATCAACCTTGTCAAGAGACTGGACATTGGCGAGAAGAATGCTAGGGAGTGGTGCACGATGTGCCCGTCTCCGGAGTCTGACCAGAAGACCGCCTCGTTTCCCTCTTTTTCTGAGTCGTTTTTTTGGGTCGCTGCATGGGATCCATTCCGTTGTCCTGGGTGAAAGGCAGAACACAGGATCCGTGTCGCGAAAAACATATTCTTGGTCGTACTGATGGTGAGTTGACGCTGATCTTATATTCAGTAGTTTTTCTCAACTGTATGTAATGAAATGGGACAGAACCTAAGATGACCTGGGGTACTAATGTACTGTAAGAAATAACACGTAAAAAAACAAAACACTGCATAGTTTCCTAGGAACGCGAAGCGAGGCGGCCATCTCTGTCGGCGCCGGAAGAGCCATATCACTGTAATGCTTAGAGAAGATCTTATGTCAAGTGTTTTTGAAGTGTTGTGGTTGCAGGTTGGCACATCTTGGCACATCTAAAGCCTTTTCTGATGCTATAGGCCACCAAGTGCTAACAGTCAGTACCTAACTAATATGTGTGAAATGCTTGATAGTGTATGTGATGTAAACGGAGAGGTCTACTTTCTTGGGGGCCTGAATATTGACTGGTTTTCATCAAGCTGTCCACTCGAGAGGAAGCTTCTCACTATAACCAGTGCCTGTAATCTGGTTCAGGTTATTAATCAACCTACCAGGGTGTTAACAAACATTACAGGAACAAGATCATCCACATGTATTGATCACATTTTTACTAATACTGTAGAACTTTGTTCTAAAGCTGTATCCGTACCCATTGGATGCAGTGATCACAATATAGTGGCTATATCTAGGAAAGTGTATTGAACACAATGGGAGAAGCGCAGGGCGCAGCAGGTGTTTATTTGTAAAGGACCACAGGAGGAGGCAGGTAGCTGGGTCCAGGGGCAGGCAGAAGGTCATACACAGGGGGTCCAAAAAGGCAACAGTACAGGCAGGGAAAGGCTAGTAACGTCGTCCGGGAGATCAGGCAATAGGTTGATAACAGGAAATCCGATAGGCTAAAGTACAGGCAGATAATAGCCATCATTAGTGAGGCAAGCCAAAACTATCATACATGGGAGGATTAAATCACTGGAATCCCAGCGCCATGAATAGAAGTGTGTCAAAAAAGAAACAATACCTCACAATGATGGGATATTGGAAAGAATTCAACTAAATAGTGTGTGATAATGACATACAGATGTGTGAACAGGTGATCAGAATTCAGGTGATTGGGATCTGGAGAATGAGCTGTGTTCAGGGGATCTATGTGTTTGAGAGTGTGAGCTGGAAAGTTGGCTGGAAAGTGAGCTGCATTCGGGGGATCTACGTGTTTGAGAGTGTGAGTTGAAAGCAGACGTTACAGAAAACCAAATATTCCAAAAGCTGGGCTTAAAATAGTGAATAAGAGATCATACAAAAGATTTTGCTGTGACTCTATTGTGGATGATGTTAAAAATATTTGTTGGTCTGATGTGATTAATGAGGAGAATCCAGATGCTGCACTTGATGAATTTATGAAATTGCTTTTTCCAATTATTGATAAACATGCACCTGTTAAGAAACTAACTGTTAGAACTGTTAATGCTTCATGGTTGATGGGGAATTGAAAAACTGTATGGTTGAAAGAGATGGGGCAAAAGGAGTGGCTAATAAGTCTGGCTGCACATCTGACTGGCTTACTTACTGTAAATTGAGAAATTATGTGACTAAACTCAACAAAAAGAAGAAGAAATTGTATTATGAAGCCAATATCAATGATATAAAGAATACTGGATTTAATTTTTTGAGTACTTTAAATGAAATTATGGGCAGAAAGATGCATACAACTACATTTTTCATCGAATCAGATGGCTTATTCATCATGAAACCATTTGATGTTGCCAATTATTTTAATGATTATTTCATTGGCAAAGTGGGAAAACTTAGGCAGCAAATGTCAACAACAGTGAGCAATTGTATTCATGCATAAAAATAATCGAAGAAAAGCATTGCAAGTTTGAATTTTGTAAAGTCAGTGTGGGAGAAGTGGAAAAATGATTGTTATCGATCAGTACTGACAAACGTCCTGGCATTGACAACTTAAATTTGGGCTCTATCCCTACCTATATGTACAGGGGGCAGCAGGTAGCCTAGTGGTTAGAGTGTGGGACTTGTAACCGAAAGGTTGCTAGATTGATTCCCTGGGTTGACAAGGTAAACATATGTCGTTCTGCCCCTGAACAAGGCAGTTAAACCACTGTTCCCTGGTAGGCTGTCATTGTAAATAAGAATTTGTTCTTAACTGACTTGCCTAGTTAAATAAATGTTTTTTTTATATGGAAAGCTACTGAGGATGGTAGCTGACACTATAGCCACTCCTATCTGTCTTATTTGTAATCTGAGCCTAGAGGAAAATCTTTGTCCTCAGGCCTGGCGGGAAGCCAAAGTAATTCCGCTACCCAAGAGTGTTAAAGTCACCTTTACTGGTTCTAACAGCAGACCTGTACGCTTGCTGCCAGCTCTTAGCAAATGGTTGGAAAAAAATGACCAAATACAATGCTCTTTCTCTGTAAACAAATGAACAACAGACTTTCAGCATGCTTGTAGAGTAGGGCACTCAATGTGTACTGCACTGACACAAATTACTGATGATTGGTTGAAAGAAATTGATAATAAGAAGATTGTGGGAGCTGCACTGTTAGATTTCAATGCAGCCTTTGATAGTATTGACCATAACCCGTTGTTGAAAAAACTTGTGTTATGGCTTTTCAACCTCTGCCATATCGTGGATTCAGAGCTATCTATCTAATAGAACTCACAGGGTTTTCTTTAATGGAAGCTTCTCTAATGTCAAACATGTAAAGTGTGGTGCACTGCAGGGCAGCTCTCTAGGCTCTCCACTCTTTTTATATTTTTACCAAAGACCTGCCACTGGCATTAAACACAGTATGTGTGTCAATGTATGCTGATGATTTAACCATATACACATCAGAAAACACAGCTAATGAAGTCACTAAAACCCTTAACAAAGAGTTGCAGCCTGTTTTGGAATGGGTGGCCAATAATAAACTTGTCCTGAACATCTCTAAAACTAAGGGCATTGTACAGTGCCTTGCGAAAGTATTTGCCCCCCTTGAACTTTGCGACCTTTTGCCACATTTCAGGCTTCAAACATAAAGATATAAAACTGTATTTTTTTGTGAAGAATCAACAACAAGTGGGACACAATCATGAAGTGGAACGACATTTTTTGGATATTTAAAACTTTTTTAACAAATCAAAAACTGAAAAATTGGGCGTGCAAAATTATTCAGCCCCTTTACTTTCAGTGCAGCAAACTCTCTCCAGAAGTTCAGTGAGGATCTCTGAATGATCCAATGTTGACCTAAATGACTAATGATGATAAATACAATCCACCTGTGTGTAATCAAGTCTCCGTATAAATGCACCTGCACTGTGATAGTCTCAGAGGTCCGTCAAAAGCGCAGAGAGCATCATGAAGAACAAGGAACACACCAGGCAGGTCCGAGATACTGTTGTGAAGAAGTTTAAAGCCGGATTTGGATACAAAAAGATTTCCCAAGCTTTAAACATCACAAGGAGCACTGTGCAAGCGATAATATTGAAATGGAAGGAGTATCAGACCACTGCAAATCTACCAAGACCTGGCCGTCCCTCTAAACTTTCAGCTCAAACAAGGAGAAGACTGATCAGAGATGCAGCCAAGAGGCCCATGATCACTCTGGATGAACTGCAGAGATCTACAGCTGAGGTGAGAGACTCTGTCCATAGGACAACAATCAGTCGTATATTGCACAAATCTGGCCTTTATGGAAGAGTGGCAAAAAGAAAGCCATTTCTTAAAGATATCCATAAAAAGTGTTGTTTAAAGTTTGCCACAAGCCACCTGGGAGACACACCAAACATGTGGAAGAAGGTGCTCTGGTCAGATGAAACCAAAATTGAACTTTTTGGCAACAATGCAAAACGTTATGTTTGGCGTAAAAGCAACACAGCTCATCACCCTGAACACACCATACCCACTGTCAAACATGGTGGTGGCAGCATCATGGTTTGGGCCTGCTTTTCTTCAGCAGGGATAGGGAAGATGGTTAAAATTGATGGGAAGATGGATGGAGCCAAATACAGGACCATTCTGGAAGAAAACCTGATGGAGTCTGCAAAAGACCTGAGACTGGGACGGAGATTTGTCTTCCAACAAGACAATGATCCAAAACATAAAGCAAAATCTACAATGGAATGGTTCAAAAATAAACATATCCAGGTGTTAGAATGGCCAAGTCAAAGTCCAGACCTGAATCCAATCGAGAATCTGTGGAAAGAACTGAAAACTGCTGTTCACAAATGCTCTCCATCCAACCTCACTGAGCTCGAGCTGTTTTGCAAGGAGGAATGGGAAAAAATGTCAGTCTCTCGATGTGCAAAACTGATAGAGACATACCCCAAGCGACTTACAGCTGTAATCGCAGCAAAAGGTGGTGCTACAAAGTATTAACTTAAGGGGGCTGAATAATTTTGCACGCCCAATTTTTCAGTTTTTGATTTGTTAAAAAAGTTTGAAATATCCAATAAATGTCGTTCCACTTCATGATTGTGTCCCACTTGTTGTTGATTCTTCACAAAAAAATACAGTTTTATATCTTTATGTTTGAAGCCTGAAATGTGGCAAAAGGTCGCAAAGTTCAAGGAGGCCGAATACTTTCGCAAGGCACTGTATTTGGTACAAATCCTTCCTTTAAGTTCTAGACCTAAGCCAAATCTGGTAATGAATGGTGTGGCTGTTGAACAAGTTGAGGAGACTAAATTACTTGGTGTTACTTTATATTGGAAACTGTCATGGTCAAAACATATAGATTAAATGGTTGTAAAGATGGGGAGAGGTCTGGCCGTAATAAAGAGATGCTATCCTTTTTTGACACCACACTCCAAAAAGAAAGTTCTGCAGGCTCTAGTTTAGTCTAATCTTGATTATTGTCTTAATTAAATCCCAAATTGTTTGCATAGTCAACTTACACACAGCTCTGACACACACACCTATCACACCAGATATGCCACCAGGGGTCTTTTCACAGTCCCCAAATCCAGAGAAAATTAAAGAAAGCGTACAGTATTAAATAGAGCCCTAATTGCGTGGAACATCCAAGTTAATTTACTTCTGTTGAAATAGGACAAAAAGGCTACAAAACATTTCTATACACACAACAGCTGTTAGATACTGCGGTAGCTACTAGCTAGCTAGTTCATTCTCTTCAGACATAACTTCAGTCGAGAGTGGATGAAACATTAGCTAAAGTTACATGTCAGTTACACTGTGATTTGTTCGAGACCACCTAAAGTGAGACTGATTCAATACCAAGACCGGAGCAAATCGAGCCCGAGTCAAGACAACGACTGGAGTGGGGGTCGAGACCAATTCAAGACCGAGACCGGGAGGGGGACAAAGGGTCCGAGACCGAGTCAAGACCGAGACCAGAAGAATGTGAGTCCAATTTAAGACCATGATTGTAAGTTTGTCAAATCACCAGCATAATAAGAGTTCAAAATGTCCAGTATTCCTGTGTTTATATTTCAGGACAACATATGGATTCTTTAGACTTTCAGAATAGTGAAAAAAATGCATTCTGAGGGAAATTAGAGCCACTATGAATTATTAGTGACCCAAACACAGTGGGGAACAATGGGCCTTCAACACCTTCAGAGAAGGGCTATGGATTTATTAAATAATGATTCTTATAATATTATAATAATGACAATTATATTATTTTCAATTATGTTCTGATTCAATCTCTTCAGTTTTTGTTGGAAAGGAACGGGTTAACACTAAAGAGAAAAAAATATAAAATATATTTTTCTGTCTCTAGGGAAATCAATCTAGCTAGCTAAGTCAGACATTGGCTAGCTAGACCATAAGAAGCTAGATAAAGGTATCTGCCGTTCAAATGTATTAAGGTAACATTTTGGAGTGCACGTGGAATCAACCAATCACATTTTGACTTAATTAACCTGTTGAGTCTATGGGGGCACTATTTCATTATTGGATAAAAAAACGTGCCCGTTTTAAGCGCAATATTTTGTCACGAAACGATGCTCGACTATGCATATACAGTGCCTTGCGAAAGTATTCGGCCCCCTTGAACTTTGCGACCTTTTGCCACATTTCAGGCTTCAAACATAAATATATAAAACTGTATTTTTTTGTGAAGAATCAACAACAAGTGGGACACAATCATGAAGTGGAACAACATTTATTGGATATTTCAAACTTGTTTAACAAATCAAAAACTGAAAAATTGGGCGTGCAAAATTATTCAGCCCCTTTACTTTCAGTGCAGCAAACTCTCTCCAGAAGTTCAGTGAGGATCTCTGAATGATCCAATGTTGACCTAAATGACTAATGATGATAAATACAATCCACCTGTGTGTAATCAAGTCTCCGTATAAATGCACCTGCACTGTGATAGTCTCAGAGGTCCGTTAAAAGCGCAGAGAGCATCATGAAGAACAAGGAACACACCAGGCAGGTCCGAGATACTGTTGTGAAGAAGTTTAAAGCCGGATTTGGATACAAAAAGATTTCCCAAGCTTTGAACATCCCAAGGAGCACTGTGCAAGCGATAATATTGAAATGGAAGGAGTATCAGACCACTGCAAATCTACCAAGACCGGGCCGTCCCTCTAAACTTTCAGCTCATAGAAGGAGAAGACTGATCAGAGATGCAGCTAAGAGGCCCATGATCACTCTGGATGAACTGCAGAGATCTACAGCTGAGGTGGGAGACTCTGTCCATAGGACAACAATCAGTCGTATATTGCACAAATCTGGCCTTTATGGAAGAGTGGCAAGAAGAAAGCCATTTCTTAAAGATATCCATAAAAAGTGTCATTTAAAGTTTGCCACAAGCCACCTGGGAGACACACCAAACATGTGGAAGAAGGTGCTCTGGTCAGATGAAACCAAAATTGAACTTTTTGGCAACAATGCAAAACATTATGTTTGGCGTAAAAGCAACACAGCTGAACACACCATCCCCACTGTCAAACATGGTGGTGGCAGCATCATGGTTTGGGCCTGCTTTTCTTCAGCAGGTACAGGGAAGATGGTTAAAATTGATGGGAAGATGGATGGAGCCAAATACAGGACCATTCTGGAAGAAAACCTGATGGAGTCTGCAAAAGACCTGAGACTGGGACGGAGATTTGTCTTCCAACAAGACAATGATCCAAAACATAAAGCAAAATCTACAATGGAATGGTTCAAAAATAAACATATCCAGGTGTTAGAATGGCCAAGTCAAAGTCCAGACCTGAATCCAATCGAGAATCTGTGGAAAGAACTGAAAACTGCTGTTTACAAATGCTCTCCATCCAACCTCACTGAGCTCGAGCTGTTTTGCAAGGAGGAATGGGAAAAAATGTCAGTCTCTCGATGTGCAAAACTGATAGAGACATACCCCAAGCGACTTACAGCTGTAATCGCAGCAAAAGGTGGCGCTACAAAGTATTAAATTAAGGGGGCTGAATAATTTTGCACGCTCAATTTTTCAGTTTTTGATTTGTTAAAAAAGTTTGAAATATCCAATAAATGTCGTTCCACTTCATGATTGTGTCCCACTTGTTGTTGATTCTTCACAAAAAAATACAGTTTTATATATTTATGTTTGAAGCCTGAAATGTGGCAAAAGGTCGCAAAGTTCAAGGGGGCCGAATACTTTCGCAAGGCACTGTAATTGGCAGCTTTGGAAAGAAAACAGTCTAACATTTACAAAACTGCAAAGATATTATCTGTGAGTGCCACAGAACTCATGCTACAGGCGAAACCAAGATGAAACTTCAAACAGGAAATGAGCAGAATTTCTGAAGCTCTGTTTTCCAATGTCTCCTTATATGGCTGTGAATGCACCAGGAACGAGCCTGCGCTTTCTGTCGTTTCTTCAAGATGTCTGCAGCATTGTGACGTATTTGTAGGCATATCATTGGAAGATTGGCCTTAAGAGACTACATTTTCCAGGGGTCCGCCCGGTGTCCTTTGTTTAAATTGGTGCGTAATCTTCAGTTGCGGTAATTTTTTCCTGGGATTCAGGACAGAAAGCACACTTCCACGAACGATATATCATCGAAGAGATATGTGAAAAACACGATGAGGATTGGTTCTAAACAACGTTTGCCATGTTTCAGTCGATATTATGGAGTTCATTTGGAAAAAAGTTTGGCGTTTTGATGACTGAATCTTCGTTTTTTTTTGGTAGCCAAACGTGACGCACCAAACGGAGCGATTTCTCCTAAACAAATAATCTTTCAGGAAAAACTGAACATTTGCTATCTAACAGAGTCTCCTCATTGAAAACATCTGAAGTAAATGATTTTCTTTGAATGCTTTTCTGTTTTTTGTGAAAATGTTGCCTGCTGAATGCTAATGCTAATGCTAACGCTAAATGCTACGCTAGCTAGCTACTGTTACACAAATGATTGTTTTCCTATGGTTGAGAAGCATATTTTGAAAATCTGAGATGACAGTGTTGTTAACAAAAGGCTAAGCTTGAGAGCTAGCATATTTATTTCATTTCATTTGCGATTTTCATGAATAGTTAACGTTGCGTTATGGTAATGGGCTTGAGTCTGTATTCACAATCCCGGATCCGGGATGGCTAAGTGCAACTGGTTTTAATGAGTGGGACCATTTTTACAAAACCGAATGGGAACTTCTGCCTTCTTGAAGGCCAACAGGTCACTGTGCAATAGTGAGCAGTAGTTTTCCCCCAGTCTAGCTAGCTAGCTTTTGTTGTCGACTAGTTTGCAGCGGCTGCAGCAGGTCTTATTAAAGAGTATGTTGTTGCTAATCTGTGAGCTTCTCCCTTTTCAATAATAACTTTCAATAAGAAGCTAAGTTTCAAATGGTCATCATCTGATGAGTGGAACTGTGTTGTTTTATTGCAGTGTGCTTGCTGTTGTTAGCCATCTCTTTTGAAAATAACTTATTTGTGTCAAGCATTATTGCATTTAAAATGGAACTGACCGCATTTTAGCAACATTACATATTTTTTAAATCGGTACATATACAACCCCAGTAAGAATGACCCTTTAAAAAAAAAAAAAAACTTAGATATGGTCATTTTCATGTTTTCATTCATTCTTAGAATGTTTGGGAATTACGTATACTAAGGCATTTGTGAAAATTCTATAGCAATATAGAGTGGGAAAGCGGCCGTGTGTTTGGACAATTAATAGACACTGCAGTAAATTAAACTGAATAAAAACATCTGTCTTGTCCAGGACTGGAGTCTACACAGACCAGTGCGCTATAGCCAGTCAGAGCTACAGTAGACCTTTATGCAAACAAGCCATTTGCCACACGGGTCTGCCATCATTCACTTTGAACTGTGAGTGTTTCCACAAAATCTACCTGAAAGGATTTTAAGAAAATATATAAATACCACAGGAGTCCTCTTACATTTAGGAAATTTACGGTCCCATTGAAGGTCCCCAAGAACACAGTGGCCTCCATAATTTTTAAATGGAAGAAGTTTGGAACCACCAAGACTCTTCCTAGAGCTAGCCGTCTGGCCAAACTGAGCAATCGGGGGAGAAGGGCTTTGGTCAGGGAGGTGACCAAGAACCCAATGGTCACTCTAACAGATCTCCAGAGTTCCTCTGTGGAGATGGGAGAACCTTCCAGAAGGACAACCATCTCTGCAGCACTCCATCAATCAGGCCTTTATGGTAGAGTGGCCAGACAGAAGCCACTCCTCCTCTGGCTGGGCCATTCAATGTCCTTGAATTCAAACCGATCGAACATCTCTGGAGAGACCTGAAAATAGTTGTGCAGCGACTCTCCCCATCCAACCTGAGCTTGAGAGGATTTGCAGAAAAGAATGGCAGAAACTCCCCAAATACAGGTGTGACAAGCTTGTAGAGTCATATCCAAGAAGACTTGAGGCTGTAATGGCTGCCAAATGTGCTTCAACAAAGTACTGAGTTAAGGGTCTGAATACTTTTTTTTGCACAAATTTCTTAAAACCTGCTTTTGCTTTGTGATTATGGGGTATTGTGTGTAGATTGATGAGCAACATTTTTTCAAATCCATTTTAGAGTAAGGCTGTAACGTAACAAAATATGGAAAATGTCAAGGGGTCTGACTACTTTCCGAATGCACTGTACGCTAACTGTATAACAGTCGTTTAAGTTCTTGCTAGCTAACCAAATTACCCCTGCATCTCTAGCTGTGTATAGCCAATGAAAAACAATGAGGGAGAAAAGTCAGTCACTCCCCCACACCTCCAATGGCATGACATCCTCCTACCAGCTACATAGCTAGCTATCTAGGTAATGTTAGACTCTGTTTTTTTAGCTTGCTACATAAATAGATACGCTAGCCTATTAGCTACGTTATGACTAACTTGTGATCATTACCCTTGCTAGTTTGATTGTATTTACATTCCAAGCCTTAGTTACATTCATCTGTTTTGTCCAGAATATTGAGTGATTGAAACCAAAACAGTGCATCCCGAATGAAGGCAGCAAATAACGTACCAGGCCAGTTGTGATTTCAACCTGATAGCATTTTTGTTTTGCAATGGGAAAGTAATAGTTGTACATTTCAACTGGGAAATGCTAAATGGTTGTGTTTTTGTATTCTTATAATTGGAACCTACTGGGTATTTATGTCAGAGTTTTTCCATCAGCCCTATTGTTGGGGAATAATCAGAATTAGTTGGTAACATAGGTAAGATGTTTTATATTCATCATATGTTTGTAAGTTACTTCTCATCAGAATGTTTATTTTTGTATAATACTGTGGCGGGGTTGCAGTATCTGTTCTCTGTCAAGACTAAGTTGCTTGGGCCGCAGAGAGGGGAGAGGTCAAGCGTGTATCTCTTGGCTCCACAATGTGTGTGTGCCAGTCAATGTGTCTCTGTGATCTTGTCAAGATGGATTTGATATATGCCTGTTGATATGGAGGATTTGTTTAGGTTCTGAGTTTGAGAAAATAACATAGTTTAGGAGACAAAGCTGAACGATAAATTATGCCAATGCTGTCTGGCTATGTGTGTCTTTGCTATAAAGGATCTCAGTTGCAATGTGTAAGGGACTCTCAGAGAATTCATTTATAGACACTGAATTGATCTGAGAGTCACAGGGTTGTGATGGAGCTCATATAATTAAAGATGAACTTTGTGATAACTAACTCTGACTTGTGTGTGGTTTGCTCTCATGATTTGGTAAATACAGGAAATTTCCACGACACTATGCAGTGGTGTCTGGAGAAGTGGGTATACTGTAATTTTTCCCAAACGGCCCAGCCAGCGAAGAAAAGTCTTCCTGTGTGAAAAATCCAATGTTTTTTTTAAATTAGTTTTCCTGTAGATTTTTCAGATTTTCACTCTCAAAATCACACATGATCTAAGTCCACAACAATGTTTAAACCACATCAATCTGATTGGGTGGGCCTGTCAGGGCCTGGTTCCCCAGTGGGTGGGCCTCTGTCCACCCAGAACCATCCATGATGCAAACATCATATGATGACAATATTGAACATCACAAATAGCCTACTAACCAACACTTCAGACCAAATGTTTTCAATACCTGATTTGCATGGCCATTTTTGCCTTAGTTAGCATCTACTTGTAGATACTGTATCATAAGTAGAAATGTATTTCTTCCCTTCCTTCTACCGATGTCATTCTTCTGTGAGCTACTCCATGCCAAAATCAGTGAAGAGCTGCACACTTGCTGCCTGCAGATGATATTCCACTGAAACTAGGCTATACAGTATGTGCAACACACACATGAATATACAGTACAAACCTGTCAAACAACGAAGGCCTATAGGTTCACCACTGCGCAAACATGTCTGTAACAGATATAAAGGCTGTTAAGATATTCATTTTTCAAGAAAGGAGTGTATATATTCAGCCTGGCGAAGCGGTTTTATGCGCTGACTGAATGAAGACGATAACAACACGTTTTTTACTCCGCTGGACTCGGGAAGAAATTACGAGTCCTCATTGTCCGAAACAGAGTCAGAGTTACCTCTGCTGCAGAGGATAAGTTCATTAGAGTTACCAGCCTCAGAAATTGCAGCCTAAGTAAATGCTTCACAGAGGTCAAGTAACAGACACACCTCAACATCAACTGTTCAGAGGAGACTGCGTGAATTCAGGCCTTCATGGTCAAATTGCTGCAAAGAAACCACTACTAAAGGACACCAATAAGAATAAGAGACTTGCCTGGGCCAAGAAACATGAGCAAGGGACATTAGACCAGTGGAAATCTGTACTTTGGTCTGATGAGTCCAAATTGGAGATTTTTGGTTCCAACTGCCGTGTCTTTGTGAGATGCAGAGTAGGTGAATGGATGATCTCTGCATGTGTAGTTCCCTCCATGAAGCATGGAGGAGGAGGTGTGATGGTGCTTTGCTGGTGACACTGTCTGTGATTTATTTAGATTTCAAGGCACACTTAACCAGCATGGCTACAACAGCATTCTGCAGCAATACGCCATCTGGTTTGTGTTTGGTGGGACTATGATTTCAACAGGACAATGACCCAACACACCTCCAGGCTGTGTAAGGACTATTTGACCAAGAAGGAGCGTGATGGAGTGCTGCATCAGATGACCTGGCCTCCACAATCACCCAACTTCAACCCAATTGAGATGGTTTGAGTTGGACAGCAGAGTGAAGGAAAAGCAGCCAACAGGTGCTCAGCATATGTGGGAACTCCTTCAAGAATGTCGGAAAAACATTCCAGGTGAAGCTGATTGAGAGAATGCCAAGAGTGTGCAAAGCTTTCATCAGGGCAAAGGGCAGCTTCTTTAAAGAATCTAAAATATGACATATATTTTGATTTGTTTAACACCTTTTTGGTTGGTACATGATAACATACGTGTTATTTCATAGTTTTAATGTCTTCGCTATTATTCTACAATGTAAAAATAAAGAAAAGCCCTTGAATGAGTAGGTGTCCAAACCTTTGACTGGCACTGTATGTTTATATTCTGGACTCTGACATTGCTCGTTATTGGGATTTGCTTGTATTGTTAGGTATTACTGCACTGTTGGAGCTACACCCGCGATAATATCATCAAAATATGTGTATGCCACCAATACAATTTGATTTGATTGTACAATGCAATACGATTGGCTGCATCACCGCTTGGTATGGCAACTGCTTGGCATCTGATGCAAAGGCGCTTCAGAGAGTTGTGCATACGGCCCAGTACATCACTGGGGCCTGAGCTCCCTGTAATCCATGACCTCTACACCATATGGTGTCAGATGAAGACTCTAAAAATGGTCAAAGACTCCAGCCACCCAAGTTCTATCTGATACCGCACAGTAAGCAGTACCGATGCAGAAAGTCTGGAACCAGTAGGACCAAATAGTTATTCTGAGTATCTACTGGTTAACTGTTTAACTATCTGAATTGAACCTTTTTGCACTAACTCTTTTGACTCATCACATGTACAGCTCGTACTATTCATTATGTATCCTTTTGCCTAGTCACTTTATCCCTACCTATATGTACAGGGGGCAGCAGGTAGCCTAGTGGTTAGAGTGTGGGACTTGTAACCGAAAGGTTGCAAGATTGAATCCCTGAGCTGATAAGGTAAAAATCTGTCATCTTGCCCCTGAACAAGGCAGTTAACCCACTGTTCCTAGGCCGTCATTGAAAATAAGAATTTGTTCTTAACTGACTTACCTAGGTAAAAATATTATAATAATATCTACCTCAATTACCTAGTACCCCTGCACATTGACTCAGTACTGGTATCCAGTGTATATAGCCAAGTTATAATTCATTACTCATTGTGTATTTATTCCTCATAGTATTATTTTTCATTTTTTTCTCCCTCTTGCATTGTTGGAAAAGGGCCCGTAAGTAAGCATTTCACTGTTAGTCTACACCTGTTTACGCAGCATATGACAAATACATGTTGATTTGAAATGTATGAGTGTGTGGAATGCTGATGCTGATATGACTTTGTCACAAGGTGGCAGTAAAGCCTCATTAAAGTATGAAGTCTGAACCCTGATCTACAACTGAAAAGATTGAACAAAACTGTGTCCTGTGGTAGAAAACATACCCACACTTGGTAATTTGGCAGATGTTCTTATCCAGATCGACTTATAGTTGGTGCATTCAACCAAGGTAAGACATCCACATATCACAGTAATTGAAAGTAAAACCTTCCTCAAAAAGTAAACATCAACCACACCAAGAACTCTATCTATACGTCACCACACAGCCACATACCTGCGTTTTGAGTGAGAGTAGATCAAGATGTTTGCTTTCGCATGGTACCCCAATCCAGATTAATCAAAAGAAGAAGAATCTCATTATAGCATGTGTAGTGTTGCAAAGGGAGGGCATTTTACCAGTACCTTTTACAATTTAACTTTCAACAGTTTGGCGAATTTGTAAAAGGTCTAGAATAATAAAAGAAGCATGTAAGATCAGTATTACACCTGCTTATGCTATATTTGTTTTGCACATTGCACCACAGTCTCCTGCCAATGTATGCCCCTTCCTTCCTCACTAAATCTCTGATCTCGCCCTGCAGTTAGAGTCCTGCTAATAAATGATGGAGAACAGTGAGTATGGGACTAATGATAAACTACTGTTGCATGGTGGGAATGAGCAGATGACAGAGTGCAAACACGTACACACGCACACACACACACACAGCCATGTCTCACTGTGTGGTCTGTGGTTGTACTGTGTGTCTGTGTGTATGTGTGTGCTTGCGTGCATCTGATCTCCCTAAGGAGTCCTCAGACTGGACTTGGTTAATGAGATTATAACTCATTGCTGTCACAATCTGGGAACTCCCAGTTCCAATCCAATTCTAAACCCATGTCATTACCACACGTAAGCATAAGTCTACCACAATGCAGTTAGGAATGTATGCTTGTTTATACACTGAACAAGAATACAAACACTACATGCAACAATTTCAACGATTTTACTTAATTACAGTATATATATAAGGATGTCAGTCTCTCAAAATAAATTCATTAGGCCCTAATCTATGGATTTCACATGACTGGGAATACAGATATGCATCTGTTGGTCACCTTAACAAAAAAGATAGGGGCGTGGATCAGAAAACCAGTCAGTATCTGAAGTGACCACCATTTGTCTCATGCAGAGCAATACATCTCCTTCGCATAGCGTTGATCAGGCTGTTGATTGAGACCTGTGGAATGTTGTCCCACTCCTCTTAAATTGCTTTGCGAAGTTGGATATTGGCAAGAACTGGAACACGCTGTAGATCCAGTGCATCCCAAACATGCTCAATTGTTGGTATGTCTGGTGAGTATGCAGGCCATGGAAGAACTGGGACATTTTCAGCTTCCAGGAATTGTGTACAGATCCTTGCAAAATGGGGCTGTGCATCATCATAATGAAACATGAGGTGATGGCGGCGGATAAATGGCACGACAATGGGCCTCAGGATCACGGTATCCCTGTGCATTCAAATTGCCGTAGATAAAATACAATTGTGTTATTTAGCCATCTCTTTCAAAATATTTTTTGTTTTGAAACATCGTTTAAATCTTATTAAAATCTGTATCTATACCACCCCAGGAAGAATGACCCTTTAAATATATTAAATAAAATTTGACAAGCTACCACTTGGTCATTTTCACAAATTCTTGTTTGGGAATGATGTATACTAAGGCATTTGTGAAAACACTATAGCAATATAGAGTGGGACATTGGCCATGTGTTTGGACAATTAATAGACACTGCAGTAAATAAAACCAAATAAAGACATTTGTCTTGTCCAGGACCGGAGTCAACAAAGACCGGAATGCTATAGCCACATCAGAGCTACAGTTGACTTTGAACTGGACTGTGTGTTTAAAGGCAGTTGCAACAGCATGACTTTAGATCATTAGAACGCATTCGCCAAAAGACACCAGAATGAATTTCTGCAAATATGTAAACACCACGGGAGTCATCTTACGTTTGGGAAACTTTACAGTCCTATTGATCAAACAACCATGGAAGATCAGGCTCTCTATACCTCAGTTATGCACTTTTTTTTAATGTAATCTTTATTTAACTAGGCAAGTCAGTTAGAGAACAAATTATTATTTACAATGACAGCCTACCGGGGAACAGTGGGTTAACTGCTTTGTTCAGGGGTAGAATGACAGATTTTTTACCTTGTCAGCTCGGGGATTCAATCCAGCAACTTGTTGGTTACTTAGCCAATGCTCCAACTGCTAGGCTACCCGCCAGCCAACAACAAGATCAACAACTAATGGTAGCTAGAGCTAGATGAGCTAAAATCTAAAGAAGGAACATTTCAGCTAGTTGGCCTATAAAATTGCACTGATAGGCATCCCGAGTGGCGCAGTGGTCTAAGGCGGGCGGAACAGATATGACAGCTGGTTACACAAAAGAAAAGGGGCTGGGTTTGAGTGAAAGAGCGGGAAGACTGAGGAACAAATGGCCAAGCTGTGCTATCGTAAATACAATATCTTATGCATTCTAAATTACCGCCCATTTGGAAAAGGAAAATGGAATAAATATTTACTCTGAGATGCACTTCAGTAGGTTGGTGGTAGATGGAAGGCCGTGTTGCCAAACCGAGTCCTTTGTTCTTTGAAGAATGTCTCTGGTGGTCAATTGGATACGTTGTAGTAACGTCATTGTGTGGTAGACGGGATACTCTGTCTGTTCCTTCCTAACCTGCGTTTGCATCTGCTGTTGCTAACTCAACCGCTAGGAGGTATCACTTCTGTAGTGAACAACAGTTCAAAGTTCATACCATTCGCAACCAAAGCTCACGCTGAAGTTGGCTTCGTTCTGTAGTTATTATCTGAACCATTCTGACATCGGACCGTCGTCCTCACATCCTCAGAACAGGAGGTTACATTGTCGTCAAGGCTTTATATAGGAAGGGAGAGGAGGGCGTGTTTGAAAGGTTTTATAGCCCATGTCCCTTCACAGGGGCGGGCCACTGATTGAGCAGAGCCCTACCTTTTGAAAACCCAAATCTCACATTTTAGAAGCTAAAATCACATTTCATCCCATCACGAATAATTTCATATTCAAACATTTAAATTGAACAATTCCATGTGAATCCGATAACTCTGATGTGTAGACTTTCCACTGTAGAGTTTATGTTATCTTATCATTGATGAGAAGGTCTCAGATGACAACCGAACTGACATCATATTCATTAAGTACCACTGCATATGTTCAATTGGTCGGATTACCAGAATATAGTTAATTTCCCCCCTCCTTCTGATGTTCCCAGAATCTCTATGTTAACCAAGGGGTTTGCAAATGTAACATCAGTAGGGTAGAGAGAGGAAAAAGGGGGAAGTAGGCATTTATGACTGTCATAAACCTTCCGCCAGGCCAACGTCATGACACTGTATAACAGTCTTTCTACTTCTTGCTAGCTAACCGAATGACACTTGCATCTTTAGCTGTGTATAATCAAAGAAAAAAATGATATGAGGGGAAAAAGTCAGTCACTCACCCACACCGTGTTTTTAGCTTGCTACATAAATAGATACGATATAGCCAGGTTTTGACTGACTTGTGATCATTGACCTTGCCAGTTTGATTGTATTGACATTCCCAGCCTTAGTTACATTTGTCCGTTTTTGTCCAGAATATTGAGTCATTATAACTGAAACAGTGCATATCGAATGGAGGCAGCAAACAATGTTCCAGGTCAGCTGTGATTTACAATGGGATAGCAATATGTTTTGGACAACCAAGAAATGTATTGATGATTTGTATTAATCATGCATTGACCTGAATCCATCTATTCTGCCAACAATGATTTAGTGTATGTCATGGAATGTTGAGTCAAATAGAACCTATTTTTAAAACCTCTTATAAAGTTGGTTTTGTAGCATAAACTGGGAATTTTATATTTTGGACTGATATTATGATTATCTGTTTGTTTCATATCTGCAAAGTAGCTAAAATGCTGTCAGTTCCACTTTAAACTTTAGGTCACCAGTTGCTTTGTGTGTTAATGAACATTAAGTGTTTTTTGGAATGGGAAGTCATCATTTTGCCAAAAATTTCCCAAACGGCCTGCCCAGCGAAGGAAAGGCACCCTGTGTGATGGTCTAATTCTACAACAATGCTTAAACCCTATCGATATGATTGGGTGGGCCTATCAGGGCCTTGCTCCTCAGTGGGTGGGCCTCTATCCACTCAAGTCCATCCATGTCTACCCCACTGATGCAAACAGCTTGTGATGACAATTGCCCTTCACAAATAGCTTACTAACCAACACTTCAGACTAAACTTTTTCAATAGCTGGTTTGCATACTTGTTGTTGCCTTAGTTAGCATTTACTACATATCATACGATGATACGTCTCTCATACCTTATCGGCTAACAATGTCATTCTTCTGTGAGCTGTTCCATGCCAAAACCAGTTGAGAACTGAGAAAAGAAACTCAATATATGGTCTTGAGACCGGACTCGAGACCAGTACTACAATACTGGCCAATCGTATATAATTTAACATAGTGGTGTCGCATACTCATTTGGAAAACAGACATCTGCATGGTGTCCATATTAGGACAACCTCAGTTTTTAGAATACGTTTTTTTTTTATTGCTGTTTACTGTGGTGTGGTGTGGAACAGAAATAGAAAATAGTTTTTTGGTGTCATAATGACCTGATGCAACCAATTAATTTATATGCACAGATCATACTTTCCCTGTCAGAAACCCCCTGGGATGTTTGTTGTTAAATGGAGTCATGGCCTGTGCAGTTTGCGGTTTGTGGCCTAACTGGGACCTTTCACCCTCATTGTGTTTATATGTGTTATTCAGAACATGATACTCTGACTTCAGTGCATTGGTACATCTTATTTAGTGTGTTACTGGTCTGACCTTGCCTGGTCCCAGATCTTGTTGTGCTCTTGCTAACTCCATTGCTGTCCTTGTCAAGCCAAACAATGAGTATGGAGGAAACACACCATGTGGAGGTGTGTCACTATTATAGTCCATATTAGGACAGACCCAGTAACAGAGAGCCAAATAACTTGTAACGATTGTCGTTGGTGGAAGACGGTGAGGACCAAGGTGGAAGACGGTGAGGACCAAGGTGCACCGTGGTACATGTTCGGCATTTTATTAGAAAATAACTACCCACACCCAGAAAACAGGCTGCCTAAGTATGGTTCTCAATCAGAAACAACGATTTCCAGCTGCCTCTGATTGGGAACCATACCAGGCCAAACACATAGAAATAGAAAACATAGAACACAAAACAGAATGCCCACCCCAACTCACGCCCTGACCAAACTAAAATAGAGACATACAATAGGAACTAAGGTCAGGAAGTGACATAACTGACCCATCTGTGTCCATTAAAGCAGAGTATTGAGACTAAAACTGCCGCTAATCTCCATGTATATTTATCAGACTCAAACATCGTGCTTTAACTGCCTCTCAGATTTCTCCCCAGATGTCAGTGCATCAGAAGCATTGGGGATTATTTTAAAAGAAAAGTGCCCTTATCAGGTTATATCAAATTAATTAACTCAATGACCATATGACACCACTGTGATATTCTGCTGTAACTCCTACCATTATCTAATTGACATTATGTATAAACAAAGGAGAAGTTCAAAGTATAGTATATTTTTTACTTATCAAAAGCCATGTGATTGCAGAACATCCACCTACCTACTACCTCAGAGTAAGGTGTAATACAGACAGCATTTTACCACATACCCTTCACTTGCCTAGCAACAAGCCCAAATAATGCAAAGGTTACTGGAAAGGGAGTACGCAAAGTGGAAACAATTATCATCATTTTAGTTTGATGAGTAAGCGCAGAGCTGAGAAGAAGTTGTCACAACGTAAGGGCTTTCTGTGTTAGTAACCATGTGGAAGAAATCAATTGATTTAGAATTGGCTCTTTTGTACACAAAAATATAAACGCAACATGTAAAGTGTTGGTCCTATGTTTCATGAGCTGAAATAAAACAGCTCTCAAAATATTTCTATATGCACAAAAAATATTTATTTCTCTCAAACTGTGTGCACAAATTTGTTTAAATTCCTATTCGTGAGCATTTCTCCTTAGCCAAGATAATCCATCCACCTAAAAAGTGTGGCATATCAAGAAGCTGATTAAACAGCATGATCATTACACAGGTGCACCTTGTGGGGGTGGTGCTGAGGAGTATTTCTGTCTAATAAAGCCCTTTTTTTTGTGTGGAACAATTCATTCTGATTGGCTGGGCCTGGCTCCCCAGTGGGTGGGCCTATGCCTTCCAAGGCCCACCTATGGCTGCACCCCTGCCCAGTCATGTGAAATCAATTGATTAAGGCCTAATTTATTTATTTAAATGGACTGATTCCGCTATATGAACTGTAACTCAGTAAAATCTTTGACATTTTTGCATGTTACATTTATTTTTGTTCAGTATAGTTGCAGTTATCATAGAGCACCAATAAGACACGTGTGAGCAGGCAATCTGTGACATCCACTTGAACATTCTCAATTCAGGTTACCGCAAGAGAGATGCAAATCTTTGGTCTCTTTGTTGCCTCTCTGGTTAATGCCCTCCTTGCCCTGTCCGTGAGTTTTAGTGTGTGGCTCTCTCTTGGCAGGTTTGTTGTGGTGTCATATTCTTGCCATTTTTGAATAATGGATTTAATTGTGCTCCATGGGATGTTCAAAGTTTCTGATATTTTTTAATAACCCAACCCTGATCTGTACTTCTCCACGACTTTGTCCCTGACCTGGTTAGAGAGCTCCTTGGTCTTCATGGTGCCCCTTTCTTAGTGGTGTTGCAGACTCTGGGGCCTTTCAGAACAGGTGTGTGTATATATATTGAGATCCTGTGACAGATCATGTGATACTTAAATAAAGTCCACCTGTGTGCAATCTAACTAATTATGTGACTTCTGAAGGTAATTGGTTGCACCAGATCTTATTTAGGGGCTTAGCATAGGGGGTGACTACATATGCACACACCACTTTTCCGTTTTTTATTTTTTTAGAATTTTTTGAAACAAGTTTTTTTTCTTCATTTCACTTCACCAATTTGGACTATTTTGTTTATGTCCACTAAATTAAATCCCCCAAAAAAATCCATTTAAATTACAGGTTGTAATGCAACAAAATAGGAAAACGCCAAGGGGGATGAATAATTTTGCAAGGCACTGTATACTCAATTGTCTGCCTTTATTCATTGTACTTTCAATGATTGGGTCATTCTTGAATTGCGGTGGCATATGGGCAGGCCTTTTGGAAAAAATGAAGTACATTTTTCTATATGCTTTTATTTAAATATATTTGGGTACATCTTCCCATTCTAAATGAATTAATATGGCAGCTCAGTGACTTTAAATAATTTGTACCATTATTATAACATTGTGCCACAGGTAGGACTAGTAACACAAATGGCTTTAGGTTATTGAAGATTTTCTTAAATGGAGGCCACAGATGCTCAAATATAAGGTCATTAACCCTTTAAAAATGATTTACTATAGCAATATGATTAATAATTTAGTTCACAATGTAATTTCCCTTTTATTAAATTGAGTAACATCAAAGACACTATATTTAGACACACCAAATGATCAACCGAATCTGGACCAGCTGCAGCTTAATAAGGTCTTTCTTTGCAGCACTTGACCATATGACTGGACAATAATCAAAAAAAGATCAAACTAGAGCCCGCAGGACTTACTTATGCAGTGTGGTGTCAAAAAAGCTGAGCATCTCTTTATTCCAGCCAGACCTCTCTCCATATTTACAACCATTGAATCTATATGTTTTGACCATGACAGTTTACAAAGTAACACCAAGTAATTTAGTCTCCTCAACTTGTTCAACAGCCACACCATTCATTACCAGATTCAGCCGAGGTCTAGAACATAGGCAATGATATGTAGCAAATACAATGCTCTTAGTTTTAGAATGTTCAGGACCAGTTTATTACTGGCCACCTATTCCAAACCCGACTGCAACTCTTTATTAGCTGTGGATGCTGATGCGTATATGGCTGAATAATCAGCATACATGGACCCTGTGATATACCACAATTTACATGTTTGACATTAGAGAAGCTTCCATTAAAAAAAAAACTCTTGAGTTCTATTAGAAAGATTGTCATATCGTAGATTCAGAGCTGAGGTTGAAAAGTTATGGTCAATATCAAAGTCTGCACTCCCACAATCAAATTAAATCTAATTTTATTTGTCACATACACATGGTTAGTAGATGTTAATGCGAGTGTAGTGAAATGCTTGTGCTTCTAGTTCCGACAATGCAGTAATAACCAACGAGTAATCTAACATAACAATTCCACAACTACTACCTTATACACACAAGTGTAAAGGGATAAAGAGTATGTACATTAAGATATGAGTGAGTGATGGTACAGAACGACATAGGCAAGATACAGTAGATGGTATCGAGTACAGTATATACATATGAGATGAGTAATGTAGGGTATGTAAACATTATATTAAGTGGCATTGTTTAAAGTGGCTAGTGATACATCTTTTACATCAATTTCCATAATTAATGAGGCTGGAGTTGAGTCAGTATGTTGGCAGCAGCCACTTAATGTTAGTGGTGGCTGCTTAACAGTCTGATGGCCTTGAGATAGAAGCTGTTTTTCAGTCTCTCGGTCCCTGCTTTGATGCACCTGTACTGACCTTGCCTTCTGGATGAATGCGGGGTGAACAGGCAGTAGCTCGGGTGGTTGTTGTCCTTGATGATCTTTATGGCCTTCCTGTGACATCGGGTGGTATAGGTGTCCTGGAGGGCAGGTAGTCACTACCCACTACCCTCAGACCTCACTACCCTCTGGAGAGCCTTACGGTTGTGGGCAGAGCAGTTGCACCTTTACTTTGTCTCTAATCTTCTTATTAATAATTTATTTCAACCAATCATCAGTGCAGTACATGTTGAGTGCCCTTCTCTATAAGCATGCTGAAAGTCTGTTGTTAATTTGTTTATAGAGAAATAGCATTGTATTTGGTCAAACACAATTTTCTCCAACAGTTTGCTAGGAGCTGGCAGCAAGCTAATAGGTATGCTGTTAGAACCAGTAGAGGCCGCTTTACCACTCTGGGTAGCGATAAGACTTTGGCTTCTCTCCAGGCCTGAGGACAAAGACTTTCCTCTAGGCTCAGATTAAAAATAAGACAGATAGGAGTGGCTATAGAGTCAGCTACCATCCTCAGTAGCGTTCCATCTAAATTTAATGCCAGGAGGTTTGTCATTATTGATTGATAATCTTTCCATCTCTCCCACACAAACTTTACAAAATTCAAACCTGCAATGCTTTTCTTTCATTATTATTATTTTTTTATGCATGAATACAATTGCTCAGTGTTTATTGTTAGCATTTGCTGCCTACGTTTGCCCACTTTGCCAATGAAATAATCATTAAAATAATTTCGAACATCAAATGATTTTGTGATGAGCCACCTGATTCGATGAAAGATGGAGTTTTTGTCTTTCTCCCCATAGTTTCATTTAAGGCTTCATAACAGTTTCTTCTTTTTGGTGAGTTTAGTCACATAATTTCTCAATTTGCAGAAAGTAAGCTATTCAGATGTGCAGCTAGACTTACTAGCCAATTATGGGAAACCCCATCGCTTTCTACCATAGTTATTCAATTCCTCATCAATCCATGGAGCGCTAACAGTTCTAACAGTCAGTTTCTTAACAGGTGCAATTCAAGTGCAGCGTCAGACCAACAAATATTTTTAACATCATCCACATTAGAGTCACAGCAAAATCCTTTGTATGATCTCTTATGCACTATTTTAGGCCCAGCTGTTAGAACTTTGGCTTTCCTGGATATAGCCACTATATTGTGATCACTGCATCCAATGGGTACGGATACACTTTGAAAACATTTCTGAGTCTCAGAAATGGCTAATATATGAATGTTATCGGATTTTGGCAAGTTGATTTCATGAACTTTATTTCTAAGGCTACATATATTAATATGGGTTATTTTCAGCCCTTTCCTTGGTAGCTTATCAGAGATAGACATAATACTGAAAAGAGCAAAAAAAAAAGCAAAATAATAAAATACACATTCAGCAGTCCAATAATCAATTGGTATGTGTGTGTGAAGCGAAAAAACCATAGGCTTGGCTCCCTCATCCCTTCCAGCCTTCTGGGAGGGAGGGTGGCAGCTTTCATGGCTGGGATCAGTTCTTTCCTCTTCTGGCGCACAGCTTCAGGATAGTCCTCGTTGAGGAAGAGATACGTTTCTCTCAAGTTCTTGGCTCTTTACAGAACAGCTACCTTGTCCTTGAACCTCAGAAACTTGACCACTATCGGCCTATCACCTGGGCCGGGGTTGTGTTTTCCAGTCCTGCAGGCGCGCTCCATCTCGATCTTCCTGTGGTCCAACTCAGAGACCATTTCCCTCACTTTGTCTTCAGATGCCGTCCAGGTCTCATGTGGAGATTCCGCCCACAACCATGTTCTGCCTTGATTGTCCCTCGAGATTTATCTGTCATTGTTATCATGGAGTCACACACAGAACTAATGTCCTCTCTCAATGACTTAGATTGCTGTCATCTTGCCTTCCTCCTGTTTCAAGTCATCGAGCTGACCCTGGGAGAATGTTATACCTGTCACGCCCTGGTCTTAGTATTTTCTTTATTATTTTGGTCAAGCCAGGGTGTGACATGGGTTTATTTATGTGGTGTGTTTTGTCTTGGGGTTTTCGTAGGTATTGGGATTGTGGTTTAGTGGGGTTCTCTAGCAAAGTCTATGCTGTCTGGAGTGGTTCTCAATCAGAGGCAGGTGTTTATCGTTGTCTCTGATTGGGAACCATATTTAGGCAGCCATATTCTTTGAGTGTTTCATGGGTGATTGTTCTTGTCTCTGTGTTTGTTGTCACCAGATAAGCTGTATAGGTTTTCACGTTACGTTTGTTTTAGTATTGTTCGTGTTTTCGTTTTTATTAAATATGTATCAACAATACCACGCTGCATTTTGGTCCGACTCTCCTTCACCTGAAGAAAACCGTAACAATACCTTAGGCCTAGAATGTCACATGGGCAAAGACTAAGCATGTAATCCAGAGGGACAGGGGCAAAACAATGGACAATACATCACTTCTTTACTCACAGCTACATTTAACACATGTATCAGGTGGAATTTCCTGTCCAGCAGCCCCACGTTTGGCAATGATGTCGGTCTAGCCGCTACTCAACTGTGGCTATTTTTAGCTCTGTGTGTTGCATGGGCATTTGTGTGTATGCGAGGAGTAAAAATAGGAGACCCACAACAGTTTTGTTTATACTGTTTGGTATACAACATTCTCATGTACAATCATAATAAAAGCTCTGCTCTTAATGTTCAGTGATAGGCCAGGCTCAGCCCAAGAAATCGTGTTTGTATAAAGAAAGAAAGAGGATACTGCCACCTTTTTTTATCCTATATTCACAAAGTCTCAAATTAAGAGTTGATATAGGATCAGCCAGCCAGCCCCTCTCAATGTAATCTTCTTAATAATTTAAGGGAATCCTTGATCCTAGATCAGCACTCCTACTCGGGGACGCTTGATGAATACAGACCCACGCATAGAACCAGCTGTCTCATTTAAAAAATAAATTAAAAAACTTTAAAATTATACAAAACTTTGTTACATTATAAAAAAGATAAACAAATGCTGTAAAATAATTTTGGAACTTCTATTTATAGAACTTGCGATAGCATTTGGTTGTAGGGTTTGGTTCCCTCAAATATGAGAGTACTTCACACCTTTCTAACTATATTCAATAGGGCACACCGCAACAACCTGTAGCAAAAAGTTTTGCAACACAAATTAGTTTCTTATTGGACAGGTTCAGGTAGTCCCTCCCGTGTCGGTCCGTTTTCTTCAATTTTCTAGTGAATACAACCCAGTCGAAATGTGAAAGCTCTTAACACATTTAGAGGAACTCATGACAAAGCATGTCGAGACAGTGAATTATGGCTTGTGCAGTATAAAAAAAATACATGTCTTTGGTCAGGGAAATATGACAAATTTAGCATATTTTTGGCAGGTGGAAACATGACAGTGGTGGCATTGATAGATATATAGAGCACTAGTGTTGCCCTCCATACCCTGGATGTCTGTAGCAGTCCTCAAACAAATAATTAATTAAAAAGGACTTCAGTAGCCCCTTGTGTAAGAGTAGAGTCATTGCTTTGAGACTGACACAAAAAGCCCAATGCTTGGCTGCTAAAATGGCTGTGGATTGTCAATGTGGTTTCCAGAGAACAATTACGTAACACAGAAAAACACCAGTCTTAGGTCCCAAAGGGTACATTTCTTTTACCATGTGCTCCATTTGAATAAAATGATCTAACCTCCTTGGGTGATGGCCATGTCCATTTCCAAGTAACTCGCTTCCATTGTCTTCAGCAACTTGACAGGAGTCTTATTGTATTTGCATTATGTATATTTTTTTTGTGATTGTAAATGCTTTCATCATGATCTCCTACAACAGCGGTAGGCAACTAGATTCAGCCTTGAGATGATTTTTGCCAGAACATAATAAGGATTACATTGAGACACAATCACATCTTTTTTTATGGAATTCTTGGGAACAGATTTCCTAAAGTCTCCTTTTTTTCTGAAATCCTGGTGATTTCAGTCTTTTTTGACCAAAAACTAAAATCCCTCTAAAAACTCAACTTTGGGGAGCCCCCTCACAACAACCAAAAAAAAAATCACTTGAGGGCCGGTTTTGGCCCATGGGCAACCTGTTGGCAACCCCTGTCCTACACAAGCATGTATGTTACCTGGTGGTGCCAGACCACACCCACATCACTCTCCTGTGTCCGGCATCATGTCAAGCATGGTGTGAATCTCCTCTGCGCTGTATCCCAGAAGGCCGTTCAGGTCGCAGACAAAGCGGTAGACATATCGCTTGCCAGACGTCTTGTGGATTATGTTCTTGTCGTAGTAGTAGCGCAGGCCGCGGCTCAGCTTTTCATAGTTCATCTTGGGCTTGTTCTTCCTCTGGCCCCAGCGCCTAGCCACCTGGAGGGGAGGAGTGAGGACGAAAGGTGGGAGAGAGCGGGAGAGGGTCAAATTATCTTGATCCACCTCATCCCCAATTTCCTATGGCAAGATCAAGCAAACATACTTTTAACTTTGTCTATTCCATTAGGTATTGTCAATGTGAATTAGTAGCTGGATATAGGATGACGTGATGATCAAATCAGGTGTTGCTTGACACTTCCCTGGTTGCCTAAGTGGAAGGGATGTTCTCACCTCATCGGGATTGGTCAATTTGAATTCCCAGCCATCTCCCGTCCAGCTGATGACCGACTGACAGGAAGTGTCGGTCAAGAGCTCCAACAGAAATTGCCACAGCTGGATCGGACCACTTCCTGTGGAAGCACAACCAAGGAACATAAAGTTTATTACTTAAATTACTTGGTATTTAATTGAATCTCAAAGAAACAAATAGTCACCTTTTGAGGTAGTCAGCAATTGTTTTGCATTCTTGGGTTACATAAACACACACACACCTGTGTATCCCGCAAGAGCCGCTGCCGGTATGACAGACTTGTCTTTGGTCAGGTCCATGCGCTCCTTCACATAGTCTTTGAAGGTGCCTTTTGCTGGGTGGTCACGCAGTGTGGCCGGGTAGTCGTCTGAGTCAAAGCTGTCGTAGGAGGGCACGCGGTGCAGACTGCAGAAGTGGGAGTGGCTGCCCCAGGACTGGGTGAGACACTCACAAGCCTCTAGGCTCTCCACACTCTCAAAGGATTCTTGGCCCCCAATTTTACCTGGGATGAAAGAGTGGAACACCACAGCCATGTTCAGTTGGGGGAAAACATTTTGAAACAAAGTGAAGCATGGGGGCACTACCTGAACCAAAATTGTAAAAAAAAATTCTGCTGCAAAATAGTTGCTACTGTGTGCAATACTGAACACCAACCAGGTATTTATAATGAGGATCATAAAACTGAATGTTAATTTGCATCACAGTGAAGAATATCCATCCACACAATGTCCATAATGAGCTCGTTAATGATCTCCTTGCTTAATCTGATTCTACCAGGCTAAAATGTCATACATTCAATGTACGGGAGAATATTATATATAGCAGACAAACATTCTCCCATGATGTCTTCTATAGCATTTAAGGTGGAGGAGAATGTGGTTCAATTGGTAGAACATGGCGTTTGCAACATCAGGGTCGTGGGTTGATTTCCACTTGAGGTCAATAAGATAAATGTATGCATGCATGTATAACTTTCGTAAAACTGACCATCCTACCGATCCTCGACGATGTCGTTTACGAAATTGCATCCAATTTGCTGAGTAGAGTGTTGGAGGCTGTCTATCACAGTGCCATTAATTTTGTCACCAAAGCCCCATACACTACCCACCACTGTGACCTGTACGCTCTTGTTGGCTGGCCCTCGCGGCATACTCGTCGCCAAACCCACTGGCTCCAGGTCATCTACAAGGCTCTGCTAGGTAAAGCCCCGCCTTATCTCAGCTCACTGGTCACCATAGAAGCACCCACCCGTAGCACGCGCTCCAGCAGGTATATCTCACTTGTCACCCCCAAAGCCAATTCCTCTTTTGGCTGCCTCTCCTTCCAGTTCTCTGCTGCCAATGACTGGAACGAACTGCAAAAATCTCTAAAGCTGGAGACTCTTACCTCCCTCACTAGCTTTAAGCACCAGCTGTCAGAGCAGCTCACAGATCACTGAACCTGTACATAGCTCATCTATAAAATAGTCCATCCAAGCTACCTCATCCCCATAGCATATTTTGTATTTATCTTGCTCCTTTTCACCCCAGTATCTCTACTTGCACATTCTAACATTCCAGTGTTTAATTGCTACATTGTAATTACGTCGCCACCATGGCTTATTTATTGCCTTACCTCTCTTATCCTACCTCATTTGCACAAGCTGTATATAGACTTTCTACTGTATGTTTGTTTATTCCATGTGTAACGCTGTTGTTGTATGTGTCGAACTGCTTTGCTTTATCTTGGTCAGGTCGCAGTTGCAAATGAGAACTTGTTCTCAACTAGCCTACCTGGTTAAATAAAGGTGAAAAAATTTACGCACGTAAATATCTTTGGACAAAAGCATCTGCTAAATGGCATATGTTATTATATTACATGACTGGTCTTACCTCGAATGACATGCCCCATGCACAAGTTGTCATGGGAGACCACTTCCTGTTTGATGGTGAGGTAGTCCCCCTGCTTAGGACCCAGTGGGCCAGTAGAATGTCCGTTCTCAGTCTTGATTGACAGCAGGTCCTCACAGGTGGTTGGTAGAAGTGTCTGATTGGACTCTGTGATGAAGCCTGGCTCTGAGTTGTCCGATGGAAGGATGCACTGGGCACGTTCAGTTCCATAGTCTATGGAGAAGAATTGGGGGGGAGAGACATTACATCTCTCTCCCAAAAAAGGGAGTAATGATATTTCTCTCCATTATAAAATGGACAGTGATTTGGACAATAGTTGTCTCGTGTTTTGGGCAGAGGCAGAGAAGCTATACTCACTGGCAAAGTAGTCATAAGTGAACCGGGACTCCTGGAATGTGGGCATCAAGCAATTGACGGGGAAATGCCTCACATCTTCACCAAGAAAGACATGTTAGTTATGATGGTACCCCCCCTCCCCCATCTCTGATTTAACACAAAAATATAAATACAGTGGGGTAAAAAAGTATTTAGTCAGCCACCAATTGTGCAAGTTCTCCCACTTAAAAAGATGAGGCCTGTAATTGTCATCATAGGTACATTTCAACTATGACAGACAAAATTAGAAAAGAAATCCAGAAAATCACATTGTAGGATTTTTTATGAATTTATTTGCAAATTATGGTGCAAAATAAGTATTTGGTCACCTACAAACAAGCAAGATTTCTGGCTCTCACAGACCTGTAACTTCTTAAGAGGCTCCCCTGTCCTCCACTCGTTACCTGTATTAATGGCACCTGTTTGAACATGTTATCAGTATAAAAGACACCTGTCCACAACCTCAAACAGTCACACTCCAAACTCCACTGTGCCCAAGACCAAAGAGCTGTCAAAGGACACCAGAAACAAAATTGTTGACCTGCACCAGGCTGGGAAGACTGAATCTGCAATAGGTAAGCAGCTTGGTTTGAAGAAATCAATTATGGGAGCAATTATTAGGAAATGGAAGACATACAAGACCACTGATAATCTCCCTCGATCTGGGGCTCCACACAAGATCTCACCCCGTGGGGTCAAAATGATCACAAGAACGGTGAGCAAAAATCCCAGAACCACACGGGGGGGACTTAGTGAATGACCTGCAGAGAGCTGGGACCAAAGTAACAAAGCCTACCATCAGTAACACACTACGCCGCCAGGGACTCAAATCCTGCAGTGCCAGACGTGTCCCCCTGCTTAAGCCAGTACATGTCCAGGCCCGTCTGAAGTTTGCTAGAGAGCATTTGGATGATCCAGAAGAAGATTGGGAGAATGTCATATGGTCAGATGAAACCAAAATAGAACTTTTTGGTAAAAACTCAACTCATTGTGTTTGGAGGACAAAGAATGCTAAGTTGCATCCAAAGAACACCATACCTACTGTGAAGCATGGGGGTGGAAAAATCATGCTTTGGGGCTGTTTTTCTGCAAAGGGACCAGGACGACAGATCCGTGTAAAGGAAAGAATGAATGGGGCCATGTATCGTGAGATTTTGAGCGAAAACCTCCATCAGCAAGGGCATTGAAGATGAAACGTGGCTGGGTCTTTCAGCATGACAATGATCCCAAACACACCGCCCGGGCAATGAAGGAGTGGCTTCGTAAGAAGCATTTCACGGTCCTGGAGTGGCCTAGCCAGTCTCAACCCCATAGAAAATCTTTGGAGGGAGTTGAAAGTCCGTGTTGCCCAGCAACAGCCCCAAAACGTCACTGCTCTAGAGGAGATCTGCATGGAGGAATGGGCCAAAATACCAGCAACAGTGTGAAAACCTTGTGAAGACTTACAGAAAACGTTTGACCTCTGTCATTGCCAACAAAGGGTATATAACAAAGTATTGAGATAAACGTTTGATATTGACCAAATACTTATTTTCCACCATCATTTGCAATTAAATTCTTTTTTTTTTAAATCCTACAATGTGATTTTCTGGATTTTTTTTCTCATTTTGTCTGTATTAGTTGAAGTGTACATATGAGGAAAATGACAGGCCTCTCATCTTTTTAAGTGGGAGAACTTGCACAATTGGTGGCTGACTAAATACTTTTTTGCCCCACTGTCTACCAACTAAACAATGCCACAGTAAAGTATCAATGTTTGTGGGATCGGATGCTAACACGTTTTATACAATAGGTTGAGATGTCTGTTAAACTATTTTGCGCTGATGATAGCCGTAGTCTCTCAATAGCCTAGAAATTATGTTAATATACAGTGGGGAGAACATGTATTTGATACACTGCCGATTTTTCAATTTTTCCTACTTACAAAGCATGTAGAGGTCTGTAATTTGTATCATAGGTACACTTCAACTGTGAGAGACGGAATCTTAATCTCAAAAATCCAGAAAATCACATTGTATGATTTGTAAGTAATTAATTTGGATTTTATTGCATGACATAAGTATTTGATACATCAGAAAAGCAGGACTTAATATTTGGTATAGAAACTTTACAGCGATAATTTGTTTCCTGTTGTTCTTGACCAGGTTTGCACACACTGCAGCAGGGATTTTGGCCCACTCCTCCATACAGACTTTCTCCAGATCCTTCAGGTTTCGGGGCTGTCGCTGGGCAATACGGACTTTCAGCTCCCTCCAAAGATTTTCTATTAGGTTCAGGTCTAGAGACTGGCTAGGCCACTCCAGGACCTTGAGATGCTTCTTACGGAGCCACTCCTTAGTTGCCCTGGATGTGTGTTTCTGGTCGTTGTCGTGCTGGAAGAACCAGCCACGACCCATCTTCAATGCTCTTACTGACAGAAGGAGGTTGTTGGCCAAGATCTCGCGATACATGGCCCCATCCATCCTCCCCTCAATACGGTGCAGTCGTACTGTCCCCTTTTCAGAAAAGCATCCGCAAAGAATGATGTTTCCACCTCCATGCTTCATGGTTGGGATGGTGTTCTTGGGGTTGTACTCATCCTTCTTCCTCCAAACACGGTGAGTGGAGTTTAGACCAAAAAGCTCTATTTTTATCTCATCAGACCACATGACCTTCTCCCATTCCTCCTCTGGATCATCCAGATGGTCATTGGCAAACTTCAGACGGGCCTGGACATGCGGTGGCTTGAGCAGGGGGACCTTGCGTGCGCTGCAGGATTTTTATCCATGACGGCGTAGTGTGTTACTAATGGTTCTCTTTGAGACTGTGGTCCCAGCTCTCTTCAGGTCATTGACCAGGTCCTGCCGTTTAGTTCTGGGCTGATATCCTCACCTTCCTCATGATCATTGATACCCCACAAGGTGAGATCTTGCATGGAGCCCCAGGCCGAGGCTGATTTACCGTCATCTTGAACTAATTGCGCCAACAGTTGTTGCCTTCTCACCAAGCTGCTTGCGTATTGTCCTGTAGCCTTGTGCAGGTCTACAATTTTATCCCTGATGTCCTTACACCCTCTCTGGTCTTGGCCATTGTGTAGAGGTTGGAGTCTGTTTGAGAGTGTGGACAGGTGTCTTTCACACAGGCAAAGAGTTCAAACAGGTGCAGTTAATACAGGTAATGAGTGGAGAATAGGAGGGCTTCTTAAAGAAAAACTAACAGGTCTGTGAGAGCCGGAATTCTTACTGGTTGGTAGGTGATCAAATACTTATGTCATGCAATAAAATGCAAATGAATTACTTAAAAATCATACAATGTGATTTTCTGGATTTTTGTTTTAGATTCCGTCTCTCACAGTTGAAGTGTACCTATGATAAAAAATTAGACCTCTACATGATTTGTAAGTAGGAAAACATGCAAAATCGGCAGTGTATCAAATACTTGTTCTCCCCACTGTAACTAGCAATTGTTAATATAGACAAAGTACGCAATAAATGTTGCTGCTGCCATAGTAGTTAAACATCAGCTACTACAGTGAGTGAAATCACAGCGACACTTAAGAGCTGCAGTCAGTTTCAGAATGGTGGCATAAAAGTTAGTCCTAAATATTTCTAAAACTAAAATAATTGTATTTGGGACAAATATTGTAATGAATAATGTGGAAATTGTTTAAGTTGAGGAGACTAAACTGCTTGCAGTAACCCTGGATTGTAAACTGTCATGTCAAAACATGTTGATGGATGCAACATTAGCTAGGAGTCTGTCCATAATAAAGCGCTGCTCTGCCTTAACACTATCAACAAGGCAGGTCATACAGGCCATAGTTTTATCGCACCTGGGCAACTGTCCAGTTGTGTGGTCAGGTGCCAGAAAGAGGAACTTAGGAAAATTAGAATTGGCTCAGAACAGGGCTGGCCCTTAAATATACACAAAGAGATAACATGAATAATATGCATGTCAATCTCTCATGGCTCAAAGTAGAGAGATTGGCTTCAACACTACTTGTTTTTGTAAGAAGTATGGACATGCTGAATGCACCAAGCTGTCAGGTTAACCTTCTAGCACACAGCTCGGACACCCATGCATACCCCACAAGACATGTCACCAGAGGTCTCTTCACAATCCCGAAGTCAAGAACAGACTATAGAGGCGCACAGTACCACATCAGGTATCTGATGCAAGCAGTAGAATCATATTTAACAAAACAACCAGTTCTCATTTACAACTGTGACTTGGCCAAGATAAACCAAAGCAGTGCGACAAAAACAACAGAGGTTACACATGGGATAAACAAAGGTAAAGTCAACACAATAGAAAAAAAATATATATATACAGTGTGTGCAAATGCAGTAAGATTAGGGAGGTAAGGCAATAATAGGCCATAGTGGCAAAATAATTAGTTTAGCATTAACATTGGAGTGAGTTGTGCAAGTAGAGATATTGGGGTGCAAAAGAAAATAACATTGGGATGAGGTAGTTGGGTGGGCTATATACAGATTGGCTGTGTACAAGTACAGTGATCGGTAAGCTGCTCTGACAGCTGATGCTTAAAGTTAGAGAGGGAGATATGGGTCTCCAGCTTTAGAGATTTTTGCAATTCATTCCAGTCATTGGCAGCAGAGAACTGGAAGCAAAGGTGGCCAAAGGAAGGGTTGGATTTGGGGGTGACCAGTGAAATATACCTGCTGGAGTGCATGCTACAGGTGGGTGTTGCTATGGTGACCAGTGAGCTGAGATAAGGCAGGGCTTTACCTAGCATAGACTTCTAGATGACCTGGAGCCAGTGGATTTGGCGACGAATATGTAGTGAGGGCCAGCCAATGAGAGAATACAGGTCGCAGTGGTGGGTAGTATATGGGCTTTGGTGACAAATCAGATGGCACTGTGATAGCAAATTGGATGTAGTCTGAGTAGAGTGTTGGAGGCTATTTTGTAAATGACATCGCCGAAGTCGAGGATAGTCAGATTTACGAGGGTATGTTTGGCAGCATGAGTGAAGGAGGATGTGTTGCATAATAGGAAGCCAATTCTAGATTGGAGATGCTTAATGTGAGTCTGGAAGGAGAATTCACAGTCTAGCCAGACTAGGTATTTGTAGTTGTCCACATATTCAGAACCGTCCAGAGTAGTGATGCTAGTCGGGCGGAAGGGTGCGTGCAGCGATCGGTTGAAGAGCATGCATTTAGTTTTACTTGCATTTAAGAGCAGTTGGAGGCCACGGAAGGAGTGTTGTATGGCATTGAAGCTTGTCTGGAGGTTAGTTAACACAGTGTCCAAAGGGCCAGATGTATACAGAATAGTGTCATCTGCGTAGAGGTGGATCAGAGAATCACCAGCAGCAAGAGCAACATCATTGATATATACAGAAAAAAAAGTGAGAATTGAATCCTGTGGCACACCCATAGAGACTGCCAGGTGAGGACAACAGGCCCTCCCATTTGACACACTGAACTGTCTGAGAAGTAGTTGGTGAACCAGGCGAGGCAGTCATTTGAGAAACCAAGGCTGTCGAGTCTGCCGATAAGATTGTGTTGATTGACATAGTCGAAAGCCTTGGCCAGATCGATGAAGACGGATGCACAGTACTGTCATTTATCGATGGCGGTTATGATATCGTTTAGGACCTTGAGCGTGGCTGAGGTGCACCCATGACCAGCTCGGACACCAGATTGCATGGCGGAGAAGGTACGGTGGGATTTGAAATGGTTGGTGATCTGTTTGTTAACTTGGCTTTTGAATACTTTAGAAAGGCAGGGCAAGATAGATATAGGTCTGTAACAGTTTGGATCTAGAGCGTCTCCCACTTTGAAGAGATGGATGACCATGGCAGCTTTCCAATCTTTGGGGATTTCCAACAATACAAAAGAGGTTGAACAGGCTAGTAATATGGGTTGCAACAATTGCGGTGGATCATTTTAGAAAGAGAGGGTGCAGATTGTCTAGCCCAGCTGATTTGTAGGGGTCCAGATTTTGCAGCTCTTTCAGAACATCAGCTATTAAGTCTGGAGTGAACCAAGGGCTATCTATATCTGTTCTTAGTTCTGTTTTTTTGAATGGGGCATGCTTATTTAAGATGGTGAGGAAAGTACTTAAAGAATAACCAGGCATCCTCTACTGATGGAATGGAGGTCAATATGCTTCCAGGATACCCGGGCCAAATCGATTAGAAAGGCCTGCTCGCTGAAGTGTTTTAGGGAGCATTTGACAGTGATGAGGGGTGGTCGTTTGACCACAGACGCAGGCAATGAGGCAGTGATTGCTGATATCCTGGTTGAAGACAGCAGAGGTGTATTTAGAGGGCAGGTTGGTCAGGATGATATCTAGGAGGGTGCCCGTATTTACAGATTTATGGTTGTACCTGGTAGGCTCCTTGATAATTTGTGTGAGATTGAGGGCATCTAGCTTAGATTGTAGGATGGCCAGGGTGTTAAGCATATCCCAGTTTAGGTCACCTGACAGTACTAACTCTGAAGATAAGTGGGGAACATTCACAGCTGGAATTAACAGCTGGCGGCTGAAGGGGGTCTATAACAAGCAGCAACAGTGAGAGACTTGTTTCTGGAAAGGTGGATTTTTAAAAGTAGAAGCTCAAACTGTTTAGGCACAGACCTGGATATTATGACAGAACTCTGCAGACTAACTCAACCCCCTTTGGCAGTTCTATCTTGGTGGAAAATGTTGTACTTGGAGGGAAATTTCAGAATTTTTGGTGGCCTTCCTAAGCCCGGATTCAGGCACTGCTAGGACATCAGGGTTGGCAGAGTGTGCTAAAGCTGTAAATAAAACAAACTTAGGGAGGAGGCTTCTGATGTTAACATGCATGAAACCAAGGCTTTTACGGTTACAGAAGTCAACAAATGATAGCGCCTGGGGAATGGAACTGGGGGGCTACAGGGCCTGGATTAACCTCTACATCACCAGAGGAAAAGAGGAGTATGATAAGGGTACGGCTAAAGGCTATAAGAACTGGTCGTCCAGTGCGTCGGGAACAGAGAATAAAAGGAGCAGATTTTTAGGCGTGGTAGAATAGATTCAGGGCATAATGTACAGACAATGGTATGGTAGGATGTGAGTACAGTGGAGGTAAACCTAGGCGTTGGGTGACGATGAGAGGTTGTCTCTGGAGGCACCAGTTAAGCCAGGTGAGGTCTCCGCATGTGTGGGGTGGGACAAAAGAGCTATCTAAGGCATGTTGAGCGGGACTGAGGGCTCTACAGTGAAATAAAACAATAAGAACTAGCCGAGACAGCAGTAGACAAGGCATATTGACATTAGAGGCATAAAGCAATCACAGGTGTTGATCGGGAGAGCTAAGACAAAAACAGGTAAATGGCGATGAATGTCATCTAATATTTCAAAATTGTATTTAACCACCCTAATGTTGCAGGACCCCAGGAAGTTTATCTGCTGCCCAAGTGATATTTATTTATAACAACATTTCAACCCTTAGGCCTTCATTAGGCATGGAGCAGCAGTGTGCGGCGTGGAGCAGTAGTGAGGTGTTGTCCATGAGTTTGCTCCAGCACCTGCAGAAAGTACCTGGATGTGCATATGTTCTTCAGCTTTTGACCCTTAATAAATAGTAATCCAGTAAGGTTATGGGCACCATGTTTCTGGGTTAGCAGTGATGCTAATAGCCTTACTAGAAGTTGCTGGGTTAACAATGAAGTTAATAGCCTTAATGGATGTTGTTGGCCTAACATTGATACTAAAAGCCATAGGCTACTACTGTATGCTGCTGGCCTAGCGATGATGCGAATAGCCATAGGCTACTGTATGTTGCTGGTCTAGTAATGATGCTAATAGAAATGTAAAAAGCCATCTGTTGCTATCCTAGCGATGACAGGTGCTACCTACCTCTCTGCATCATCTCCAGGTGTTCCCACAGGATGTCCCCCACAAAGTCAGGTGCCAGGTCCAAGAAGCACTCCTTCCCCAGGGCACAGAGACTTACCCCAGCCATACGGAAGCAGTGCAGGTCCACGCTCTTCAGGCTGAACTCGTTCACTGTCCACAGCAGCCACTGGCCCACCTGGCTCTCTGACCAGTGCCTGGGGTCTGGACACAGAGGAGGAAGGGGTGTAACATCAAAAACAGTCTTCCTTAGTGTGATCCCTGTGTATTCACTGACTATCTGGTTCATATGTCGCTGTGTATGCAGATACGTTGGTTACTTAACAGTGACCCTCTACAGTGTTGGATCAATACAGTATTTCTGCCAAGGGCCAAAACATAGAGCAAGAGGCTGGAACAGTCACAAAATAAAATGTATTTTATTTGTATTATTCATGATAAATTGTGCATCATTCATGAAAATGCATTATCTTTGGAGCAATACTGTACATCCAGTTTTAAACTTGAAATAGCACTTTTTGTACAACACACTAACAGCAACGGTTTGACACTGGGAGCAGGTCAACCTTAATCTGAAATCGCCATAAGTGAAACATTGCCAGCACATGTTTTTGTTGGAGAAACAGGCATCCAGCATTGTGGAAAAAAATATTTGCAGTACATACCTGGTTAAATAAAGGTTAAATAAAAAAACGGTTTTGTTTGAACTAACGCTGTTGCTGTAATATCCTAAAACACATGTAGCCGTTTCACAAATAGGGATTCCGGCTTTAAGTCAGTGGGTGGGACCTTATCCAAAAAATAAAATCTATTCTCAAAACTGTTTGAGGAGCATCATATACACTTGTGTATAGTGTGGTGTTTAGCAGAAGTTATAACCCTCTCGCACCGAATCCCAATCCTTAGACTTTTTGGCAGATAAAGTTCAAACTCCCTGCACCAAAATTCCTCAGCAACTGCCGAGACTCCTAGGCGCTTATTAACAGACACCCCCTAGACGGAGTGACTCACTGTCTATCCACGCCTCACACGTTTGTTTACTCTTAACAGGCTGCTCCTCCAACTCTCCCACCAGGTCACATGGTCTCATGCCTACTCTAAAGAGTGAATGGGTTGTCATGTCGAGGTATATTGCAAGTTGGTTTAACAACCAACCAGTGGTGGAAAAAGTACCCATCGTCCTACTTGAGTAAAAGTAAAGATACCTTAATAGAAAATGACAAGTAAACATGAGTCACCCAGTAAAATACTTAGAGTAAAAGTCTTGGTTTTAATTATACTGAAGTATCAAAACTAAATGTAATTGCTAAAATATACTTAAGTATCAAGAGTAAAAGTACAAGTATAAATCATTTAAAATTCCTTACATTAAGCAAAGCAGACAGACACATTTTCTAGTTTATTTTAAATCCAATCCAACACTAAAAGACATCCTTTACAAATGAAGTATGTGTTTAGTGAGTCCACCAGATCAGAGGCAGTAGGGAAGTACTTTTGGGTGTCAGGGAAAATGTATGAAATAAAAAGTAGATCATTTTCTTTAGGAATGTAGTGAAGTAAAAGTTGTCAAAAATATAAATAGTAAAGTACAGACCACAAAAAAACTTAAGTAGTACTTGAAAGTATTTTTACTTAAGTACTTTACACCACTGCAACCAACTTGGCTTTGACAGACAGCTCCCACCCGCATGTTGTAAACACTGTTGAGGCAGCACATTCCTGCTGGGTCAAAAAAATTTGCCTCGGAGAAAAATAAATAAGGCAGGCTCCGTTTCATCAATCAATAACTTGGATTGACCTGTGTGTGTAAAATGTATACATTTCTATCTGAAATGTTTTGCACAATTTACACGATTCATATACGGTCCCTTCAGAAAGTATTCAGACCCCTTGACTTGCCACATTTTTTTACATTAACCACTAAAATTGATTTTATTTTAATTATTCAAAAACTCAATCTACACAGAATACTCCATAATGACCAAGACACATTTAGAACTGTCTGCAAATTAATAAAAAATAATTAACAGAAATACCTTATTTACATCGGTATTCTGACCCTTTGCTATGAGATTCAAAATTGAGCGCAGGTGCATCCTGTTTCCATTGATCATCCTTGAGATGTTTCTACAACTTGGAGTCCAAGAATTCAATTGGTTGGACATGATTTGGAACCGCACACACAGATCTATATAAAGGTCCCACAATTGACGGTGCATGTCAGAGCAAAAACAAAGCCATGAGGTCAGAGGAATTGTCCATAAAGCTCCGAAACAGGATTGTGTCGAGGCACAGATCTGAGGAAGGGTACCAAAAAATATCTGCAGCATTGAAGGTCCCCAAGAACACAGTGGTCTCCATCAATCTTAAAATGGAAGAAGTGTGGAACCACAAAGACTCTGCCTAGAGCTGGCCTGAATACTTATATAAAATGTGATGCTTCCATTTTTTTATTTGTAATAAAAGAGCAAACATTTATAAACCTGTTTTTGCTTTGGCATTATGAGTATTGTGTGTAGAATGATGAGGGAAAAAAACTTCAACTTTAGAATAAGGCTGTAACAAAATGTGGAAAAGGTCAAGGGGTCAGAATACTTTCCAAAGGCACTGTACTTCATGTACAGACATCTATTCTACACAATTAATTTCTATCTGGGCCCATATTCTTAAAGCGTCTCAAAATAGCAGTGATTTTAGATGCAAACTGATCCGAGATAAGCAATCTAACTCTGAGATGCTTTTTGAATTTGGGCCCTGAACATTTAACATTGTAATGCTCTCCTAAACAGGGCCCTGTTTTATTGGTTTCCACAGGCAGTGCGTTTCTGAATGCTGTATAGGGGGGGGGGGGTGGACTTACCTCTGGGCATGCCCAGTCTCTGTTGCTCCTTGGTGAAGCCGCTAAACGTGGCCCTTAGGGCCTGTGACATCATCTCCCTGCTTCCCGGGGTGAGCAGGGGCACGTCGCTGAAGTCCACATCTGCCAATACGAACAAAAAAGACAACTCAGCCCCAATGCTAGTACCCTTGGTCACCAATCTGATACCATACTGTGAACTGGGTTCCGGGCAACATTAGTATGCAGTGACGGTTCTACTTGTTTAGTATGTCACAACTTCAAGTCTCCTGTCCGCTCCATCGACTCGTTGTGGCCCAAACAGTGGTTTATACCACAAACAGCATGAAAAGGGGCCTTGCCCTGATCACTGCGCCTGCCCCCCCCCCCCAAACCAAAGAGACAGAAGCCCTGTGCCTGTCCAACCCCCGAGAGAGTCAGAAGCACCAACTTGGATATATTTAATGTTGAAGTAATTAAGGGAATATGTACATGTAGGTAAAGTGACTAAGCATAGATAATAAACAGAGTAGCAAGCAGGAATCAGGAGGATAGAGTTATGGTCAGATTAGCCAAATGGAGGGCGAGGGAGAGCTTTGTACGCGTCAGTGTGGAGTAAGGTTTTTTATACTGGTTGCACATGTAACATGCTGGTAAGTTTCCCTGCATTAAAGTCTCCAGCCACTAGGAGCACCACTTCTGGATGAGCATTATTGTTTGTTTATGGCCTTATACAGCTCGTTGAGTGCTGTCTTAGTGCCAACATCGGTTTGAGGTGGTAAATAGACGGCTACGAAAAATATAGATAAACACTTGGTAAATAGTGTGATCTACAGCGTTTCATGAGATACTCTACCTCAGGCAAGCAAAACCTAGAGAGTTCCTTAATATTAGATTTCGTGCACCAGCTGTTATTGTCAAATAGACAGACCGCCACTCCTTGTCTTACCAGAGGCAGCTGTTCTATCTTGCCGATGCACGGAAAACCCACCCAGCTGTAGGTTATCCATATCGTCGTTCAGCCACGACTCTGAAATATAAGATATTACAGTTTTAATGTCCCGTTGGGAGTCTTGATTGGAGCTCATCCAGTTTATTATCCAATGATTGCACGTTGGCTAATAGGACTGATGGTAGAGGCGGATTACCCACTCGCCATCGGATCCTTACAAGGCACCCCGACCTACTTCCACGATATCTCTGTCTCTTCTTCATGCGATTGACAGGGATTTGGACCTTGTCCGGTGTCTGAAGTAAATCCTTTGCGTTCGAATAAAAAAATTACGTATTTTTGTCCAGTACGAGGTGAGTAATCACTGTCCTGATATCCAGAAGCTATTTTCGCTCAAAAGAGACGATGGCAGAAATACCACATATAAAATAAAAAAGTTACAAATAATGCTTTAATAATAATAATAGTTTGTGAGCAGGTTGATTTGTTTCATTGTACTCTCAGCACACTTTATTGTCCTGCCTGATACAGAAAATCCCAATCAAAGCGAATACTACTAAAGCACCCACTATCCAATCCCTCCCTTAATAACTTCCTGTTCTAAAACATGATTTTAAAAAAAGGGCAGCCATCACAAAGCCAGACATGTCACTGGCAAACACTCCAGTCTAGCCTACGATATTCTTTCAGAGAGTTGTGGAAATTTCCTGGAATCTGTGGCAAGGAGAGACAGGGAATGGGAACCACATGTTGGATATCCTGCTATGATGTCTCTGGGATAGTCTGGCCGCCCCTGTTTGCCAACAGCGACACAGGAAGTCACAAGGGCCCAAGTGGGAACCTCAAGTTATGGTGTACAACACATTCCCACTGCACTGTCTGCATAGCCCGGAAATCATTAACAACAATGACCTAATAAGCAGATAGCAACTTATTGGCAATTGAAACTAACTTCATTTAGTTGGTGTGTATTTTTAATTTTGAATGCTACCAGAGATGGTTACTGCTAAAAACATGTAGGTTCATATTGGGACATGGGACGATACCAGTATAAAGATACTAGTTAGTATCGTGGCAAGGAGACAAAACAAGAAGCAGATTTAACTTCTTTTAAAAAACAGCCTTCATGTTGGAAACAAACTTCATTTTATTGTCATCCAGAGTCACATTTATGTACCAAGCTATTGCACACAATATTTTACACACAGGTATTTAAAGGACCAAAGAGTTAGGTCTGCTTCATGTTTTCTTTTTTGCCCTAAAATTGTATTTATTTTTTATGAAAAAATAATTGGGATACTGGCCTTGTCACAGCCCTAGTTTATGTAAGTTTGTCTCACTACTGACACATTCAAACATGCTGTTAATTTGAATTGCCAACTAGCCTAAAGCTTGTGACTTTTGTTCTCTTTGTATGTGTCAAATAAGTTGGGCGATATATCCAGGTTTAGATTATTTAGCCGAGAAACAATTTCTGTTTGAAATTACTGATGTCTGTTTGGATACTGATGAAGAAATAAGATTCACAAATTTTTTAGAGTCAGGGGCATCAAACAACAAAGGTAATGTATTACATTTTGATTAAACATTTCATATAAAAACATTACTTGGGGTCAAAATCTAGTTTCTAAAGATATCCACCTATTCCTCAGGGCATTCTGGGGGGAAAAACTCAAATGAAACAGATCCAAAAGTGCATGAATAAGTGATTAGGGAGATGGAAAAAAAATAAAATAAATAATCACTGAATTAGTTTGACACCCTCTATGACATTGCTGGATTTCGTGGACCAAGAAGCCTGACTCACGCGTGTGTCATCATGTGCTGGGAGAGGAAAACGAGAACACACCCTCACAAAATATGGGCTGAGCAATGATCTCCCATTGCGAGTATTGCTTGAGGAGACAGCCTCCACCACACACACAGCCATGTTACCCCGGTGGTCTGGTTAAAAGATCACACAGAACCATTATGCAGGTTACCAGTCAGCTTGGGTTTCTGTGATTATTCTAAACCCTAATCATTCTCTGGCATGGCTGTCATTCAGCACTGATAATATATCTCAGATTAGGAGTGTGGCTACATCCCAAATCATACCCTATACATTGCAAAGAACCCATAGGGCTTCAGTCAAAAGTAGTGCCCTTTATAGAGATTTGGGTGCTAATTTGGGACGCACACTGTGTTTTATGACTAAGCGTTACAAGGCGGGATGAGGCAGTCCAGTCAGTCCACTGGCATGCCAAGAGAACTACACTGTTTAGAGAAAGCACACCAAGGCCAGGGTGTAAGAGAATGGAATGGAATGCGGCCCCCCTCTTCCACACGACACGTGAATGGCTCACCTAGCCACCCTTGTCAGACAATGCCTCAACCTCCTTCCTGGAACTCCACATCAGTGTGAATAGTTTTTTTTTTTTATATATATATAAAAATATATTTTTTTACATTATTTAAATCAAGTCACTCTCAGTATAATTAACTAGGTCACATGACGAAATCCTACAAATTTTAAAATATAAAAACATTCCCCCGGCCCCCCCGAACCTTTTGACTCTAGCATTCATTACAATACCCAAAGCTGTAGATTCATGGCCATTTCATATTTAACTGCCACCTTTCACAGTAAAACAGATGCCTCACGTGTTCTTACCACAAGAGGAGTTACGCGACTGTCCTAGAATTTCTATACAAGCACTAAGGAAAGCCCCATGAAGTAAACAATACATTGAACACACGTAGGAAAACCTAAAACCAACCTAAAATAGCTCACTTCAATTCAAATCATCTTGCAATAATATCACTCAAGAAGATCTGTGTTTGACTTTGAATTAAACATTTCCAGATCATGTAAAAATTTATGTACATTGGATGGTGCCCTCATTGATCGTGTCCTCGCTTATAAATATCCGGTTATTTGGATTGATGAGTTACTTAAGAAAATTTTATTAGGGCCAATACCAGTATCGCGATACTCATTAATATCGTGGCAAGGAAACAAAACACGAAGCAGATTTAACTTCCTTAGGAAAATAGCCCTAATGTTGGAAACAAACATTATGTTGTCATCCAAAGTCACATTTATTTATTTTCCAAGATAGTAAATAATATTTTACATACAGCAGGTTTTTAAAAGGACCAAGTGTTTTCATTTTTGCCATGGAAAAAAATATTGCGATACTGGTATTTTTATTTACTTAACTAGGCAAGTCAGTTAAGAACACATTTTTATTTACAATGACGGCCTACCGGGAAATAGTGGGTTAGGGTGGCAGGATGACATTTTTACCTTGTCAGCTCGGGGATTCAATCCAGCAACCTTTTGGTTACTGGCCCAACGCTCTAACCACTAGACTACCTACAGCACCTTGTTGTCCCAGTCCTAATTAAAATGGTCTTCTTTTACAGGAATAAGTCATACCTTTCATTAAATAGCAGAAAAAAAATATTCAGTCGACATTCATAAGTGTTACACAGATGTAGTATCTTAATTTGAACCAGTGTGCTAGCGACAGGAAATGTGATTTAGGAAATGTGATTTATAATTCATGGAAATTTTTTGGAGGGGTTGATACATTTTTCATTCGTTCAAATCAAGTCTCACATTTTAAAGTGGAAATAAAAATGTAGAACCCTTTTTAAAGCTTGAATAAAATACAAGTTTGGATTTCTTGCACAAATTCTCAGCAACAAAAGTGATCAAATTAAGATCCTAAAGCTGTAAACTATGGCAATATTATCTTTAAGAGTGCAGCTGCCACTGTTTTGAAAAGTAGGCTGGTTCTCTGAAGTTTCGTAGACCAACGCATTGCATTATTTTTGTCTATAAAGCCCTCCTGGCATAAACTTCCACTGTAACTTAATTGTTTACTTACAGATGTACAAGATTCCAGACCCAGTCTAGGTCTGCACTGAGTTAGGTAAATCTGCTTTTAGTTTTTCTGTACCTTACTTGTGGAATGATATCAAAAGGCTCTCTAGAGTTGTATTAACTGGTGCCTCTAGGGCAATTCAAAAGGCTGATTAAGGAACTTTTTGGTGAAGAATGTGTTTATTTTTCTGTGCTGGTTTTTCTTTTCATATATTGATGTGAATAATGGTGTATGTTGATTAGTATAGTGTATATTGATATGTATACAGGGATCATCTGTGATAGAGACCTTGGTCTCAGCATGAACCCATTATTAAAACAATTGTAACATAACAGTCTAATAATTGTTGCTGTTGATTCAGGGGCATCCTGCCCAAAAAAGTATCTCCACAGGTGTGGCCTGTCCCCTATCCACAGTAGCTGGCTTTATTTTGACAGCTAATGTTTCAGTCATCATGTACCTGGCTGATCGGCTTACTTCAAGCAAAGACGTTCTCCAGAAGTCTAGTGATCACAGGCAGTGATCAGATGGGGACAGATTCCTATCAGTGACTAGTGTACATATCCTAAGTGAGACATCTCCAGGACCGGAGAGGTAACGTGTGTCACTTCAATGCAAAATGGTGGAAAAGGCTGCTCTCTCTAGATGTCCAACACCTGCCAGAACCTCACCAGCCCAACACGCCTTTGAAAGATGTGACAGACTAAACCCATCACAACAAACGTCATTAGACATTTAGGGCTTATAGACATAACATTCAACCTCTAACTCATTTAATAGCGCTTTTTACAATACCATTGTCACTGAGCACAAGTGTAATAAAACAAGTGTACGACCAAAGTATCATGGTTGTGTTACTCAGTGTGGTAGCTCTCCCCCTTGAGTGAAGAGGCTGGTTGTTGGGAGAGTTGGCAGGATGGTGCAAGCTTGTGCAGACAATGCTGTAACTATCAGCACTTTCACGCTCTGCTGATCACTTGAACATTGTGTGTGTGTGTGTGTGTGTGTGTGGTACTCTGTTTTCGCACTTGGATCTTAGTTTAATGTGGTTGACGAATGTGTGAATAGCCTAGTTTCCATGACGTTTTATGTCGTCTGCATTAACACAGCAAGTCTTGAGCAAAAACATCTGAGAAATCATATAGTTTGAATCATATCAATGAAAGTAGAATATGAAACAAATATAAAAAGGGAGCAAGCTACATAATCTGATATTTAAGCATTGGCAACCTATTGACAACTGAGTCTATGGGTGACAAATAGGACAACTATGGCAATGTGAGATATATCATAACACGGATGAGAGAAAACGAACAAGAACATCTAAAAACAGGTAAGAAAGTGTAGACAAGTCAGTAACCTATGCTAAAAAGGGTATCTGAGCCAATAGACGACTTTAGCTAGTGAGGGGATTCGATTATCCGACCCGAGTTGCCCCGGTGGAAGAAGTTTGTCGTCGGACATGTGATAGCATTCGTTTTGGAACGAATGCTACGCCTCTCGCGCGTGAGCAAGGTGAGCTCTGGCCAACAGCAAAGTCGAGCTCTGGCCAACAGCAAAGTCGGCTCAAAACAAAAGTGACATAGGTTAAGCACGGGGTAATGAGCAGGATTCTGTGTTTTCACATGCAAAAATGATTGCTTTTTGATAAAAAAAAAAAAACACTATCTGCATTCCCAATGAAAACTAATTTGAACATATATTTTATAGAAAATAGTTATATTTCTGAACGATGCACCATGATGCCTTGACCTGACCGAACAGCGCAGATTTTACTGTTCGATTTGAGGTCACTCACAGGGATAAACCGGTGCACCGATTAAGAGTGCTGCCATTAATTAATGGATTTTTTTCCTCACAATTTTTTATTTTACCTTTATTTAACCAGGTAGGCTAGTTGAGAACAAGTTCTCATTTACAACTGTGACCTGGCCAAGATAAAGCATAGCAGTGTGAACAGACAACACAGAGTTACACATGGAGTAAACAATAAACAAGTCAATAACACAGTAGAAATAAAAAGTCCATATACATTGTGTGCAAAAGGCATGAGGAGGTAGGCGAATAATTACAATTTTGCAGATTAACACTGGAGTGATAAATGATCAGATGGTCATGTGCAGGTAGAGATACTGGTGTGCAAAAGAGCAGAAAAGTAAATAAATAAAAACAGTATTGGGATGAGGTAGGTAAATTGGGTGGGCTATTTACCGATGTTAACAAAAGGTGTGCACAATTACTGATTCGCGCCTAAATCATCACTTATCTGCATAGCTAGAATACAATTTTGCGTTATAAAAAAATGTATGCATGCATGATAACACAATCGTGTTCTCCATCATTTACATAGACTTAGGCTAAATGGAATAAAAGCTATCAAATGAAACGGCATTTTGATGCTACACATCATATTTATGGCACTCAACATAAATAGTCTGCAATAGGGTTAATATTGGTAGTTGTCTTGTCTGTGTAAACTCAAAGTATGCCTAGATGTCATATCAGTAATACAAATAATTATTAGACAAAGCTACTTACAATCCAATTTTTCGGACTTCATCAAAGTTAACGCTGATTTGATATCAAGAACGGCCGTCATCTCGGCAGCTTCTTCACAACGTTGATCCAATTATCACTTTTGAGTCCCAGCCGCTGCCGATTGATGCGTTATTCAATTGATTGATGTGTAGGCTATTTGAGCTCTGGGCGAATCTTGATTGCGATCCCTTTATTGACAACTTCGAATGGTATTATTCCCCATAATTTTTCTTAAAACATAAAGGTGTGTAATAAGTCCCTCTGAAATGACGTATACGCCACTGAAAGCTACAACAAACACTCATGATGATTATGTTGTACGCTCTTCGCTGAAAGGGGCAGGGTTTGACACATGACGCGTATTAGAGGCGAGGCCACAAACTCTACAGATGCCTGTCAGATTACTAATCATAAACAGAGCAATTTTAGGTAAATAAAACCGTTAAATGGTTTACACTGAGTGTGAGTCCATGCCAAGGTGAGTCATGCACCAATAACTAACTATATGTGTTCTACAAATAGCATTACATTCATGTTAATTTCCCTTCTCAAGCTTGAAAAAGGAGGATGCATTAGTTGAACTTCATAGTAGTTGGTTTGGTTTATGACTGATTAATAACATTGAATAGATGGAATATCCCAGGGTGAAAACGTCTATGTGGATTCCATAGCCTGAGTGAATGCAGACAGATGATCTAATAATTGATTTATTCTGGGAGTCAGTCAAATTCAACTTGTCCATCATCCAGTCAAGGAATGAGGCAACGTGTGTAGAAAATGTTGCACTGTGTCGTTATAGTTTGTTTTTTGCCGTTAATGCTATCCTTCTATGAGTAGATTGAATGTGCCCCTAAGCGCTGATATTGGGTCAGTTTTGCAATTTCCCCACTAATGGTTAAGTAATAGGATTGGGGGAAAGGAAGCTGGTCCTACATCTGTACCTAGGGGAAACTTCACTCTGATTGATTGTTCCATATTAATGAGACCCAGTTATCATTTCCAGTCAGTGGAGAGACACCAAGTCACATTGATTGGAATGTTTCCTTTGGTGACTGATTCTAACCACAAAGCACAAACACACACATACACCTTGTCACTTGCTTGCTCATTGACTCACTCATTCACTCAGGGACGCACACATGCCTGCTCGTTCGCACACACGCACACACATGCACACGCATGCATGCGCACACGCACGCAGACAGACAGACACACACCCTGTCACACACAATGCATCTTGTGTCCTCAGTGCCTTGCCTATCCCAGTCTCCTCTCCTTGTGGTCTGTGGTCTGTGGGGACTCTGTGGAGAGGCAGAGGAGACAGTGTAGTGTGGTCTGTGGGGACTGTGTGGAGAGGCAGAGGGGACAGTGTAGTGTGGTCTGTGGGGCAAGGGTCCAGCAGGGTCTCCCTGTGGGGAAGGAGGGACAGACAAGGGGTCACAGTGAACAAAGCTTTGGCTCATTCTGACCAATTAGCCCAGTCAAAGAGTCAGCTCATCCCGTTACTGCCATCATGTGCCCTCCATCAAATCATAGTGGTCGTAAGTCCATTATCTCCCCCCCCCCCCCCCCCCCCCCCCAGCCTCTATTTGCGCTGTCTCCCCCACTCAATCACATATGGTATAGTGTGTACCAAATGGCAACCTATTCCCTATATAGTGCACTACTTTTGACCAGGGCTCAAAGGGCCTCTCTTAACATTGTCTCCCCCACTCAATCACATAGTTTGCATCCCAAATGGCACCCTATTCCCTATATAGTACACTACTTTTGACCAGGGCCCTATGTAGGTAGGAAAAAGGATACCATTTTGGACGCATTCATTGTCTAGCCTACTGACTGACCAAACGTCTGAGGAGGAATGTGCATTCAGGAATGACTTAATGTACACACAGTGAATGAAGCATTGTGTGGCACAGACAAAGACGACCAATTATTATTACGATATCAATCTTGTTAACAACACATGTATTTTACTGATTCAGAGGGGTTGGATTAAATGCGGAAGACACATTTCAGTTGAATGCGTTCAGTTGTACAACTGACTAGGTATCCCCCTTTCCCTTTCCCATTAAGGGGTGAATCCTAACATCCACTTTAGTAAAATGTTCACTTATTGACATCAATGCATTACATTGACATCAATGCATTACTAAGGGAAAATTCCATTTAAGTGGAAGTTAGTATTCACCCCTAAGTTAGCAAGTCTTTGGGCTCAATACAACATACACGTTTATGACGCATTCAGATTAAATGGAAGAGATGGCGCTTTGCCAATGTTAACTTGGCTAATTGAGAGAGTGAGGTCTTCTATCTCAGTGGTTTATGACAGGATTAAATGTGTTATGAAGCTGATTAGTTTCCTCTTTTCCCAATGCCCCACCTTGTTCACATCTGTTTACATAGAAGAGAAAAGGAAACATGGCTGTACCCCCCACCCAATCCACAAAGTGTCCTTCTGACATCCTCTCACACTAGGCCTGGGATGTGTTCTGTAGAGCACATATTAGTTAAACGCTTTGCAACATCCTGGGACAATTAGTGTTCTTATTGGACAAGTTTAGGTAGTAGCTCCCAGTTTCACTCCACCCTTTTTTCTCCCTGCTGTTTTCTTCCTGTCGTGTCGTTATAGCGTTGGGCCAGTAACCAAAAGGTTGCTGGATCGAATCCCTGAGCTGACAAGGTACAAATCTGTCATTCTGCCCCTGAAGAAGACAGTTAACCCACTGTTCCCCAGAAGACCATCATTATAAATAAGAATTTGTTCTTAACTGACTTAACGAAAACAACATTAGGTTTCCTCTACTGCAACACCCTATGGCCACAACCCAAACATGTATTTTATTTCTCCATATCTACTTTTATGTACAGCTATGAGTTAATTTATGTTCATAGAAGTACATATGCAGTCCATGTGTGTGACTGACTCTCTCAGTGTATTAATTCCTGTGTGCTTTTATGAGTTTGAAAGTATGAATGCGAGTGGGAGTTGTGCAACAAACAAAGGCACACGTCATAGACAGAAGAAGGCAGCAGTCTTCTCAAGCTGTTCACGCACATCTTTGGTGTTGAGGAGGAGACAATCATGCCCACAGGGTATGTGTCGCCCTCTAATGGATACATTAACATTTTACATTTTGATCATTTATCACACTTATTTTATTTTTTATTTTTTTTATTTTTCTGTTTTTGAATTTTACCCCTTTTTCTCCCCAATTTCGTGGTATCCAATTGTTTTTTTTAGTAGCTACTATCTTGTCTCATCGCTACAACTCCCGTACGGGCTCGGGAGAGACGAAGGTTGAAAGTCATGCGTCCTCCGATACATAACCCAACCAAGCCGCACTGCTTCTTAACACAGCACGCATCCAACCCGGAAGCCAGCCACACCAATGTGTCGGAGGAAACACTGTGCACCTGGCAACCTTGGTTAGCGCGCACTGCGCCCGGCCCGCCATAGGGGTCACTGGTGTGCGATGAGACAAGGATATCCCTACCGGCCAAGCCCTCCCTAACACGGACAACACTAGGCCAATTGTGCGTTGCCCCACGGACCTCCCGGTCGCGGCCGGTTACGACAGAACCTAAACGTCAGTTAGTGCTAAACACGACTGCTATAATCTTGACTGGAACCCCAAAATTGTATCATATTACTCCAGTGCTAGCCTCTCTACACTGGCTTCCTGTTAAAGCTAAGGCTGAATTCAAGGTTTTACTGCTAACCTACAAAGCATTACATGGGCTTGCTCCTACCTATCTTTCCGATTTGGTCCTGCAGTACATACCTACATGTACGCTATGGTCACAAGATACAGGCCTCCTTACTGTCCCTAGAATTTCTAAGAAAAAACAGCCGGAGGCATAGTTTTCTCTTATAGAGCTACATTTTTATGGAATGGTCTGCCTATTCATGTGAGAGACGCAGACTCGGTCTCGAACTTTAAGTCTTTATTGAAGACTCATCTCTTCAGTAGGTCCTATGATTGAGTGTAGTCTGGCCCAGGAGTGTGAAGGTGAACGGAAAGGCACTGGAGCAACTAACCCCCTTGCTGTCTGCCTGGCTGGTTCCCCTCTCTCCACTGGGATTCTATGCCTCAAACCCTATTACAGGGGCTGAGTCACTGGCTTACAGGTGCTCTTCCATGCCATCCCTAGGAGGGGTGCGCCACTTGAGTGGGTTGAGTCACTGACATGTTCTTCCTGTCCGGGTTGCCCCCCCCCCTCCCTTGGGTTTGTGCCATAAGGGAGATATTCGTCATGTGTGTTATGTGTCAGGGGCTAGGGTCAGTGTGTTATATCTGGACTATTTCTCCTGTCTTATCCAGTGTCCTGTGTGAATTTAAATATGCTTTCTCTAATTATTTCTCTTTTTCTCCTCTCTCTCTCTCTCTCTCTCTCTCTCTCTCTCTCGGAGGACCTGAGCCATAGGACCATGACTCAGGACTACCTGGCCTGATGACTCCTTGCTGTTCCCAGTCCACCTGGTCGTGCTGCTACTCCAGTTTCAACTGTGCTACCTTGTCCCAGACCTGCTGTTTTCAACTCTCTAGAGACAGCAGGAGCGGTAGAGATACTCTGAATGATCGGCTATGAAAAGCCAACTTGAGGTGCTGACCTGTTGCACCCTCTACAACCACTGTGATTATTATTATTTGACCCTGCTGGTCATCTATGAACATTTGAACATCTTGGACATGTTCTGTTATAATCTCTACCTGGCCACCCCTCATAGCCTGGTTCCTCTCTTGTTTTTTTCCTAGGTTCTGGCCTTTCTAGGGAGTTCTTCCTAGCCACTGTGCTTCTACACCTGCAATGCTTGCTGTGTGGGGTTTTAGGCTGGGTTTCTGTACAGCACTTTGTGACATCACCTGATGTAAGAAGGGCTTTATAAATACATATGATTGATTGTAATGAGCTGTTTTTACCAACACCTTAGCTCCTACCGTGGCTACCTGCTCATCGTCTATCACTCAGTATGAGCCCCTGACCACAAAATTTGCTTTCCGGACTGACAATCTATAGAGAGGACCTGACTACTGTCATAAACAAGAGTTTAACCCACATGTTCCTCCCTGACCCATGTCCCACATCGTGGGGGCTGCTGTCTGTCTGTGGTTTACACTGGTACATTTCCTCCAGCTCACATTTTTGTGACATCCATTGTGTCTTGAATGTCCATCACCTTGAATCCGGGGTTGTCAATACCCAGCGTCTTGTGGTGGTTGTTTTGGTTACTGTTGCATTGGCCTAAATTACTCTGAAAGTAGTGGACAATGTGGGGTAGTCATCGGCACGGTTCTGGAGAAGTTGGAAAATTCCACGCGGTACTTGCCCATCTTGTCGCGGGAGATACAGCAGGAAGCTGTATCCCCATCCTGGGGGATGAAGGAGGCCCATACCTGGCAGGCGGAGCTGGTGGACTCGGCCGTCCAGTCCAGAAAGACCACCAGCTCAAAGTTCTGCTGCTGAAGGGAGTCTGCTGTCATGCCGTAGAACGGACTGGCCTTGTCAATGACATGGTATAATGTCAACGGGCAGACAAAAAACAGGTTGTCCTGGCCAGCGTCCACTGCAAAGTCAATGCCTACCTGGTCCAGAATTATAGTTTCGCTGTCCGGCGTGACAGTTGTCCTAAGCAGCTTGCCGTAGATTTGGCTCCCGGTGAGTAAGGTCTTACGGAGGTTGACCACTTGAATCACCAGGCACAGGCGGTCCTTGTTCAGGCAGATGACCGCTGCATCACTGAAAGTCACTGTCTTTTCACTCTTCTTGGGAAGAGAGATCTTGGCCAGGATCACCCCACACATGAAGCAGTTGATAAAGACCGCAATGAGGGATTGGACGACGATGATGGCCACGGTGCCAGGGCAGTGCCCGGAGAGTGCCCGTCCACCATAACCAATGGTGGTCTGGGTCTCTAAGGAGTACAGGAAAGACATGGTGAGATCATTAACATTGACTATACAGTGGGCATGACTGGCTGTAAAGTTCTGTCCAATTAGATCCCCATTGCTCTTGGCGATCCAGTGCCATAGAAGGCTGAAGATGAACCAGATGCCTGTGAACCAGCTGCCGGAGGCAATGAAGAGGAGGACGGAATACCAGCGGATCTCCACCAGGAAGGCAAAGTGGTTGTGGTACTTGATGTTGCCAAACTTAATGTTGCAGCAGCCATATTTGGTCACCAGCCGGGTCCGGCGGATTCTGTGCTCTGTCAGGTAGTCGTGGTTGGGCCTCTGGACGAACTGAAACATCCTGAGCTCTGGGGAAAGGCCGGGATAAACCGCAATGGAGGAACCACAAAGTGGTCAATTAGCTGACAGACTAGTTTTATTTGGTTATGGAAAATGAACATCAATAAAATGAATATAGAAAAAAGAATAAGAACTTGAGTGTTTATCTCAGATAAACTTTTGAAAAAACGTATCCCCCATTTATATTGTTCACTAACCTTGTTCATAAAACAGCTCGTCAGCAATAGATTTGAAATGTGTCTTTGATATTCCACAAATGTTTCTTCCCGTAACAGGACATATTTTATTTGCCTTAGATACAAGAGATAAAACACAACATGTTGTGTTCTATTATGTTTTCAATGCCTTAGGAGATGAAATAGTTGATAAAAGTTACATTTGATATTTCACAGTTACCCACCCTACAAAGTGGCATGAGTACATTTGTGGTTCTAATTGTTCCCCTGTTATGTAATTGACTAAACAAATCCCTGGCAGCAGTTCCACTGAAGGGAAACCAGACAATAGTGATGCCCTTGCACTTTACGATCTCTGTCTTAAATAACTATGGCAACCTCTCCCCAAGTAACCATTTAACATAAGTCACTCGTCCTCTAATAAAACTCAATGAGGCAACACTGTTTCTGCCCTTAAAAAGACAACAGCCTTTTTTCACAATTTCCTATTCAGCAAACATACACACAAAACTTTGCACTTATAAAAATGTCAATACCACTTAAGACATTGTTGGTCTGTCTATCTAAACAATGGAAAATACACTTCACGTACCTGCTAAGTGAAACCATGGGCCACACTGCAGAGACAGGATCAATTCGGGAACTCCTCCTCTGAGCAAGTTGCCATGAAGGAGTTGCAAAGGTTTTAATCTACAGTGAAATGTCCTAATCCCAGCCACATGTCATGGTGTACACAGCCCTCAAACAGACAGACAAGAGAGGCAGGTTGGAATATTCCAGACAGTGCATCACTATTTTAGCCTTACTAGACCCCTGTCAACACCCCACCACACTCCTCCGGAGTCCCTAGTACAGCCACTCACTCCATCCCAGCCAGGGTGTCGTGGTTGGCTGTGGCTCTCCCTGACATGGTGGCCCATTGCACATGGTCTCCACCACCACCATATGTGAAGCCTCAATTCCATAAATGGAATATTCTGGATTCAGTGGCCGCACAGTTTGCCACACAAGACCTACGACAGGCAGGAGGTGCACCTATTGAAGATGGGACAACGTGACCACTGCAGCATCCATGCTGTTTTGATTTTCAACTGAAACCATTAGTCAATGAAATAGGGAGAAAAAAATACAAAGACATGACTTATTGATGTCTTTTCTTCTCAATTGTTCCTTAAATACAGTAGACGCTTCTAGGAAGGTGCAGTATCATTGGTTTTAGGGACCCTATTCAATCCAACACTTGTTTACTATGATTGTAGCTGTACCACCAAGTGTATGGTACTGTCTTATATCATTTTGATGTCGATTTTTAGATCTGTGTTTAAATACATGTTCAAAACACTTTCATTTTCATAAAATTGGGGCACGTAACCTTACTCAACAATTTAGCCTGACCACACGCACCTGTTTATTTGGTTTACAGAACTATTACTGAGAAATGCCCTAGATAATTTATTTCTTTGCTTTTACCAAATAGATAAAACATGATACTGCCCTGTAAAAGTCTGTATTTTGCAAACAGATTTGAGTGTACATTAAATATAATGTCTTACAATTACACCATGCTTGTATTGGCAATATCAGAGAGGTAGGCTTGTTGTGTAAATCAAATGATACAACCCCCCCCAAAAAAAGTATTTTAAATCAAGTTTGTAAGGCAACAAAATTGGAAAAATGCCAGGGGGGTGAATACTTTCGCAAGCCACTGTACTAGCAACACGCATAACCACCAAACCAGACAGGCAAATTCAGTGCAGCTAAGACAAATCGCCTTAAATGTACAGTTTTATATAGAGCCAATGCTGAATGGAACTCTTTACCAATCCATATTTTTCAGGCAAAAAGTAACTCCACCTTCAAGAAAAAAGAAAAGAACATCTAATGTGATAGACCATATGATTGGACAGCAAATAGAAAGCATCAACTGAATGTTAAATGGGTTAGGGTTAGGGAATGGAGAATGGAGAAAGCAAAGAATGGAGAAAGTCAATGGAGTAGAGAGGAAAAAAATACAAAAACATGACTTATTGATGTCATTTCTTCTGTTCTTTAAATACAGCAGACACTTCTAGGAAGGTACAGTATCATTCGGTTTAGTGACCATATTCAATCCAACTCTTGTTTCCTATGATTGTAGCTGTACCATCCAGTGCAGGGTATTGTAGAACTTTCATTTTCATAAAATTGGGGTATGTAACCTCGCGCATTTGCAGATTTACTCAACACTTTAGCCTGACCACATATACCTTTTTGTTGGGGTTTACAGAAGCATTACTGAGAAATGCCCTAGATCATTTATTTATTTGATTTTACCAAATAGATTTAAACATGATACTGCCCTGTAAAAGTCTGTATTTTGTGAAAAGATTTGAGTGTACATTCAATAAAATGTCTTACAATTACACCATAGTTCATATTGAAACAGAATCTTTTTCTTCTGTATCACATGTTCATTTAAACAAATTTGATCCCTTCATATGATAGAAACTTGATCATTTGATGTTTACTTAAAGTTTGCTGAATGTCATTATAAATGCACGTCTCATTATACTATTAAAACCTGACTGGCTGTGTTAAGTCTATTTTAATTTAACTATTATTTTTATGAGCCGTTATAAGCTATAATGCCGACTACATCTCAAGGACAGTTATGGTACATAAATAAAATTACTTATGTTAATGTATGAAATAGAATTCTGATTGAATGCGCCATGATAAACAATGACATCAGTATATAATAACTTACTCTTAAAATGTAGTTAGGCAACACTAAATGGCTACACTGAATTATCGGCCGATGATGTCGACAAAATTCTCAAATTATCTGTAATTAATAATAACTCAATTGGGAAAACCAAATTATGAACTTACCTCTTTCAGATGAAGAACTTGATGAAACTACCGAGACCAAGGCAGCTCTGCCCAAATATATACATTACCAGTAGGTGTGTCAAAGGTTTGGACACACCTACTCATTCAAGGGTTTTTATTTATTTGTACTATTGTCTACATTGTAGAAAAAATGTGAATACTTCAAACTATGAAATAACACATATGGAATCATGTAGTAACCAAAAAAGTGTTAAACAAATCAAAATATATTACTTCAAAGTAGCCACCCTTTGCCTTGATGACATATTTGCACACTCATGGAATTCTCTTAACCAGCATCATGAGGTAGTCACCTGGAATGCATTTCAATTAACTGGTGTGTCTTGTTAAAAGTTAATATGTGGAATTCTTTCCTTCTTAATGTGTTTGAGCCAATCAGTTGTTGTGACAAGGTAGGGGTGGTATACAGAAGATAGCCCTATTTGGTAAAATACCAAGTCCATATTATGGCAAGAACAGCTTAAATAACCAAAGAGAAATGATTAGTCCATCACTACTTTAAGACATGAAGGTCAGTCAATCCGGAAAATGTCAAGAATTTTGAAAGTTTCTTTAAGTGCAGTCGCAAAACGTATCAAGCGCTATGATGAAACTGTCTCTCATATCGACCGCCACGGGAAAAGAAGACCCAGAGTTACCTCTGCTGCAGAGGATAAGTTCAAGTTACCAGCTTCTGAAATTGCAGCCCTATTAAATGCTTCACAGAGTTCTAGTAACAGACACATCTCAACATCAACTGTTCAGAGAAGACTGTGTGAATCAGGCATTCATGGTCGAATTGCTGTGTACTACTCCCTTCACAGAACAGTGCAAACTGGCTCTAATCAGAATAGAAAGAGGAGTGGGAGGCCCCAGTGCACAACTGAGCAAGAGGACAAGTACATTAGACTGTCTAGTTTGAGAAAAGGAGCCTCACAAGTCCTCAACTGGCAGCATAATTAAATTGTACCCGCAAAACACCAGTTTCAACGTCAACAGTGAAGAGGCAACTCCGGGATGCTGGCCTTCTATGGCAGAGTTCCTCTGTCCAGTGGCTGTGTTCTTTTGCCCATCTTAAACTTTTATTTTTATTGACCAGTCTGAGAAATGGCTTTTTCTTTGACGTTGAGACTGGTGTTTTGTAGGTACTATTTAATGAAGTCACTCTGTGGTCCAACTCATCCCAAACCATCTCAATTGAGTTGAGGTTGGGTGATTGTGGAAGCCAGGTCATCTGATGCAGCACTCTCCACTCTCCTTCTTGGTCAAATAGCCCTTACACAGTCTGTAGGTGTATTGGGACATTGTCCTGTTGAAAAACAAATTATAGTCCCACTAAGCGCAAACCAGATGGGATGGCTTGTCGCTGCAGAATGCTGTGGTAGACATGCTGGTTAAGTGTACCTTGAATTCTAAATAAATGAGTGTCACCAGCAAAACACTCCCACACCATCACCTCCTCCATGCTTCACGGTGGGAACCACACATGCGGAGATCATCTGTTCACCTACTCTGCGGTTTGCAAACCAGTATTTCTACTTGCACATCCACATCTGCACATCTGTCACTCCAGTGTTAATTGCTAAATTGCAATTACTATGGTCTATTTATTGCCTTACTGTAACGGTTTTCTTGCGGTGAAGGAGAGGCGGACCAAAGCGCAGCGTGGTTATTTTGATTCATGTTTAATAAAGCACTTCACAAGAAAAAACTAACAAAAACAAGAAAGTTGAAAACCCAAAACAGTCCTATCTGGTGCAAACACAGAGACAGGAACAATCACCCACCAACACACAGTGAAACCCAGGCTACCTACAGTGCCTTGCGAAAGTATTCGGCCCCCTTGAACTTTGCGACCTTTTGCCACGTTTCAGGCTTCAAACATAAAGATATAAAACTGTATTTTTTTGTGAAGAATCAACAACAAGTGGGACACAATCATGAAGTGGAACGACATTTATTGGATATTTCAAACTTTTTTAACAAATCAAAAACTGAAAAATTGGGCGTGCAAAATTATTCAGCCCCTTTACTTTCAGTGCAGCAAACTCTCTCCAGAAGTTCAGTGAGGATCTCTGAATGATCCAATGTTGACCTAAATGACTAATGATGATAAATACAATCCACCTGTGTGTAATCAAGTCTCCGTATAAATGCACCTGCACTGTGATAGTCTCAGAGGTCCGTTAAAAGCGCAGAGAGCATCATGAAGAACAAGGAACACACCAGGCAGGTCCGAGATACTGTTGTGAAGAAGTTTAAAGCCGGATTTGGATACAAAAAGATTTCCCAAGCTTTAAACATCCCAAGGAGCACTGTGCAAGCGATAATATTGAAATGGAAGGAGTATCAGACCACTGCAAATCTACCAAGACCTGGCCGTCCCTCTAAACTTTCAGCTCATACAAGGAGAAGACTGATCAGAGATGCAGCCCATGAGAAGAGGCCCATGATCACTGGATGAACTGCAGAGATCTACAGCTGAGGTGGGAGACTCTGTCCATAGGACAACAATCAGTTGTATATTGCACAAATCTGGCCTTTATAGAAGAGTGGCAAGAAAGCCATTTCTTAAAGATATCCATAAAAAGTGTCGTTTAAAGTTTGCCACAAGCCACCTGGGAGACACACCAAACATGTGGAAGAAGGTGCTCTGGTCAGATGAAACCAAAATTGAACTTTTTGGCAACAATGCAAAACGTTACACAGCTCATCCCTCTGAACACACCATCCCCACTGTCAAACATGGTGGTGGCAGCATCATGGTTTGGGCCTGCTTTTCTTCAGCAGGGACAGGGAAGATGGTTAAAATTGATGGGAAGATGGATGGAGCCAAATACAGGACCATTCTGGAAGAAAACCTGATGGAGTCTGCAAAAGACCTGAGACTGGGATGGAGATTTGTCTTCCAACAAGACAATGATCCAAAACATAAAGCAAAATCTACAATGGAATGGTTCAAAAATAAACATTTCCAGGTGTTAGAATGGCCAAGTCAAAGTCCAGACCTGAATCCAATCGAGAATCTGTGGAAAGAACTGAAAACTGCTGTTCACAAATGCTCTCCATCCAACCTCACTGAGCTCGAGCTGTTTTGCAAGGAGGAATGGGAAAAAATGTCAGTCTCTCGATGTGCAAAACTGATAGAGACATACCCCAAGCGACTTACAGCTGTAATCGCAGCAAAAGGTGGCGCTACAAAGTATTAACTTAAGGGGGCTGAATAATTTTGCACGCCCAATTTTTCTGTTTTTGATTTGTTAAAAAAGTTTGAAATACCCAATAAATGTCGTTCCACTTCATGATTGTGTCCCACTTGTTGATTCTTCACAAAAAAATACAGTTTTATATCTTTATGTTTGAAGCCTGAAATGTGGCAAAAGGTCGCAAAGTTCAAGGGGGCCGAATACTTTCGCAAGACACTGTAAGTATGATTCTCAATCAGAGACAACTAATGACACCTGCCTCTGATTGAGAACCATACTAGGCCGAAACATAGAAATACCCAAATCATAGAAAAACAAACATAGACTGCCCACCCCAACTCACGCCCTGACCATACTAAATAATGACAAAGGAAATAAAGGTCAGAACGTGACAGTACCCCCCCCCCCCCCCCCCCCTCCGGCCGCAAAACCTTAACCTATAGGGGAGTGTCTTGGTGGGCGTCTGTCCGCGGTGGCGGCTCTGGCGCGGGACGCGGACCCCACTTCATGGGTGGGCTGAGGGGCTCTGGTGCCTCTGGGCTGAGGGGCTCTGGCGCCTCTGGGCTGAGGGGCTCTGGCGCCTCTGGGCTGAGGGGCTCTGGCGCCTCTGGGCTGAGGGGCACCGGCGCCTCTGGGCTGAGGGGCACTGGCGGCCCCTGGTTGACTGGCGGCCCCTGGCTGACTGGCGGCACTGGCGGCCCCTGGCTGACTGGTGGCCCCTGGCTGACTGGTGGCACTGGCGGCGCCGGGCAGACTGGCGGCACTGGCGGCCCCTGGCAGACTGGAGGCACTGGCGGTGCCGGGCAGACTGGCGGCACTGGCGGCTCCGGGCAGACTGGCGGCGCCGGGCAGACGGGCGGCGCCGGGCAGACGGGCGGCTCAGGCGGCGCCGGGCAGACGGGCGGCTCAGGCGGCGCCGGGCAGACGGGCGGCTCAGGCGGCGCCGGGCAGACGGGCGGCTCCGGCGGCGCCGGGCAGACGGGCGGCTCAGGCGGCGCCGGGCAGACGGGCGGCTCAGGCGGCGACGGGTGGCTCAGGCGGCGCTGGGCAGACGGGTAGCTCAGATGGCGCTCAGAAGACTGGTAGCTCAGATGGCGCTGGGCAGACGGGAAGCTCCGGCAACGCTGGAGAGGAAAGCTCTGGTAGCGCCGAACAGGCGGGAGACTCCGGCTGCGCTGGAGAGGAGGAAGGCTCCGGCAGCGCTGGACAGGCGGGAGCACCTGTAGGGATGAGACGGAGAGACAGCCAGGTGCGGGGGGCTGCCACCGGAGGGCTGGTGCGTGGAGGTGGTACCGGATAGACCGGACCGTGCAGACGCACTGGAGCTCTTGAGCACCGACCTGCCCAACCTTACCCGGTTGAATGCTCCCGGTCGCCCTGCCAGTGCGGCGAGGTGGAATAGCCCGCACTGGGCTATGCAGGCGAACCGGGGACACCATGCGCAAGGTTGGTGCCATGTAAGCCGGCCCAAGGAGACGCACTGGAGACCAGATGTGTAGAGCCGGCTTCATGGCACTTGGCTCAATGCTCACTCTAGCCCGGCCGATACGCGGAGCTGGTATGTACCGCACCGTGCGCTCCACAGCATAACACGGTGCCTGCCTGGTCTCTCTCGTCCCCCGGTAAGCACAGGAAGTTGGCGCAGGTCTCCTACCTGGCTTCGCCACACTTCCTGTGTGCCCCCCCCCACAATAAATCTTTGGGGCTGACTCTTGGGCTTCCATCCACGCTGCCGTGCTGCCTCCTCATACGAGCGCCTCTCTGCCTTAGCCGCCTCCAGCTCTTCTTTGGGGCGGCGATATTCTCCAGGCTGTGCCCAGGGTCCTTTTCCGTCCACTTTGTCCTCCCATGTCCATTCCTCCTCGCGCTGCTCCTGCTGCCGCTTCTCCTGCTGTACCTTGGGGCGGCGACACTCCCCTGGTTTTGCCCAGGGTCCTCTCCCGTCGAGGATTTCTTCCCAAGTCCAGAAGTCTTTATTTCGCTGCTCCTGCCCGTTACCACGCCGCTTGGTCCTGTTGTGGTGGGTGATTCTGTAACGGTTTTCTTGCGGTGAAGGAGAGGCGGACCAAAGCGCAGCGTGGTTATTTTGATTAATGTTTAATAAAGCACTTCACATGAACAAACTAACAAGAAACGTGAAAACCCAAAACAGTCCTATCTGGTGCAAACACAGAGACAGGAACAATCACCCATCGACACACAGTGAAACCCAGGCTACCTAAGTATGATTCTCAATCAGAGACAACTAATGACACCTGCCTCTGATTGAGAACCATACTAGGCCGAAACATAGAAATACCCAAATCATAGAAAAACAAACATAGACTGCCCACCCCAACTCACGCCTTGACCATACTAAATAATGACAAAACAAAGGAAATAAAGGTCAGAACGTGACACTTACCTCCTTACTTCATTTGCACACACTGTATACAGATTTTTCTATTGTGTTATTGACTGTACGTTTGTTTATCCCATGTGTAACTCTGTGTTGTTGTTTTGTCGCACTGCTTTGCTTTATCTTGGCCAGGTCACAGTTGTAATTGAGAACTTGTTCTCAACTGGCCAACCTGGTTAAATAAAGGTGAAAAAAAAAATACAAATATGTATCTATTGTAATTCCTAGGATACAACAGTGAATAATGTAGAACAAATAAATAGCATCAAAGGGCACCTTACAACTTACAATAATGAACACCTTGTAAAACAGCTTTGAAAACCAACCTGGCAATGTTTAATATTTTAACACACCTTTGATATTTTTTGGTACAGTTGTGTCATTCATTTATTTTCACATGTTTTGTACACTCACATGACAATCATAGACTAAAATACTGAATTCTGGTATGTGGAAGGTGGTTGCTGTGTGGTTGGGAGGTTCTGCCTGTCATTTGTTCTCAACAGCTAGCCAGTCTCGGAAGGGGGACTTGAAGAGGTAGACTGCTCTCTTTGTTCTGAGTGTTTGCAGTGCTAGTGTTTTTAGTTAATCTGGGTATGTCACATATTATGTGCCCAGTATGATAGAGAAATAAAAGTTTCTTAGCAGATAATGACAACATGACAATAACAGTAGCTGTAGATGATGTAATGAAAAGTTGGAGGGAGGTTGGTAATTGAAGACATCAGGTGGACCCACATCTGGGTGCTGGGCAGAACCCCTAGGTCCTGGAGAACAGGAGCAGAGTTAAAGGGAACAGGGTAGGAGCCAGAGACGTAAACAAGCAAACACGCAGGTTACACTTTACTGTGAGAAATTTTGATGGATTAGTGCAGTGTTATAAATGGGAGTTTTGTACTTTTCAACACTTTTGGAAGGTATAGCCTACATATAGCTAGTCCCCCACCAACTCAGAGCACAGAGAATCAGACTGATCCGAACTCATTGGTTCTGGTAGATGGGATACCTCCTGGGGGGTTTCGGACAGTCGATGGTCCTAAAGTCATGTGGAGAGGTAAATTGAAGAGGTACATTTTTAGCTCAGCATAACTACCATTTCTTGCTTTCTCAAATGTCAACCAAAGCTTAACATACTTTGCGTATTGGGCTTCACCACAGTGTAGGGCGTCAGTGCTTTCAGTGGTCGACCATCCAACTACTCCAACTGGAGAAGATTGTTGGCTTCCACCAAGTGCTAGGGAAACTAACACTAGCTTCAGGTTATTTTGTGTGCACATTGTGTGCTCTCTGATATGACATTCATTGAAATCATAATAATTTCAGATAATATAATGTGATTGATAAACAGAAGGTTAGTTCAATTGCCAAGCTGTCCAACTCCTTGACAATTCCCCGTCAGAAGAAGTCTTGCTGTCTCACTGCTGTCTTTCTCTCTCTGTTTCTCTCTGTCTGTCTTCCACTCTCTTCCCACCTCGCTCCCTCTCTCACTGTCATCCTTTCTCCCCTCCCCTCTGTGTCTGTCTAGCAAAGACACCTGGTTAAGGGCATTTGAAATTACCATAATTGCTTACACCTATCCACTTGATTTATCAGGTTTAACTTATAGCTAGATACCTCAATATGACATATAATTACATGTATAGCTAGCAACATGTAGATTACCAACTAGCTAGATGGAAAATGGTTGTTGAAAAATGGTTGTACATGGCTAAATCCGTCCAGTTCTCTAATAGAAGTTAACTGCTTAACGTTACTCTGAATGTTGTTGGCCTCTGACTAGGCAGGCTGAGGTAAATAAGTACACTAGCTAGCAAAGTCAATCTAAAAACAGCATCAATTATTTCTTCCTATTTAACAATATTTTCTTATATAAAAACAACGACATGGTAAGGAAAAGTGTTCTCTTTCCAGTCTTTTCGCTCCTTTGAGGCAGCAGGTTGTCACTGTCAAAAACACCGTCCTTGGAGAGCAATTCTGAGGTAATAGATTTGCGCGGACTGAGCGAGCGTTTTGAGGTGAAATAGAACAAGAACTGCCCGCGTCCTCCTTCCTTCGTGACCGCTACAAGGTAAAATACAGCCAAGCAACCAGCATAGCAACGGATGCTTTGGTTCATTACGTAATCCGGTCAGAATTTTGCACGTTCTAGCAACAGCCCTAGCAACAGAAACTAGAACTCATCGAATCCCATTGTAACGGAGGGGGGGAACACTTTTTGGCAGGGAGACACTATTTGGCAAGACAGGCCCTAGGTGAGATCTTGCTTGAGGGAAATAAAAAATACTTTCAATTGGGCTCCTGAGTGGCACAGTGGTCTAAGGCACTGCATCTCAGTGCAAGAGGTGGCAGGTAGCCTAGTGGTTAGAGCGTTGGGCTAGTAACCGCAAGGTTGAAAGCTTGAATCCCTGAGCTGACAAGACAAAAATATGTCGTTCTGCCCCTGAACAAAGCAGTTAACCACACTGTTCCTAGGCCATCATTGAAAATAACAATTTGTTCTTTACTGACTTGCCTAGTTAAATTAAGGTTACTTTTTATTTATTTTTAAACACACCTCCTCAGAAATGCTGAAGGATGCCATGCTTTCAACAGGAGAAAGGCACTTCCATTTCATTTATCTCGTTGGGTACATCAAATGTAAATAGTTATTTTCAGATTTTTGGTGGAATGACACACAAAGAAAAATGCAGAGGTGCCCCGTGGCGCCATACCTTCCCTGTGTAAAGACACCCTGTGACAGTTTAAGCGTACACTGTTGTTTTTGCAGCAAGTTACCTGTAAGTTTACAGTAATGTAATGTTAAACCAAAGTTACTTTGTAATTTATGCTAACATACAGTACCTTTTTTACAGTAACTTACAGGTAACTGGCTGCCAGTAATTTACAGTAAAAACTACTATATTTTGTACAGTGTAGTCCTGGACTTTAAACCAAAAATATCCATTGAACATGCTTCTTATTCCAGGACTAAGCTTAATAAAACTGACCCCTCAAGTTCAAGTACTTCACAGCATGCAGGGTTTTGTTGTGAACATCAATAAGTGCATCCAGAGCAAATGTCAAAGGAACTAACCAAAGTCTCTGCAATTTGCAGTGAGGAGCCATAAACCCATAAAAAATCAGTTCAGCTACAGAATCCCGCAGCTCATTATCACTGACATTCAAATCCTCCAACCTAGTTTGGTTTGATCTGATCACTGAGGCCAGACCCTCACAAGCCTTCTCGGTTAGTCTACACCTCTCTAGTCTTCAGAGAGTGGAGATGAGGAGGGAAAAGATAGAGAGAATTTGAAGTGACAGTGCACATCCAAACAATCAGGGCAGTTCACCTTGAAATGAAAATTCTCTCTGGATACCTTTACCCCTACCCAGTCCATGGATGTTGATTTGAGCATCCACAGACAGTGATTTTTGGTCCAGTCCAGCCTGGATTTGGCCTAAAAATAGATGTCTACGATTGGTTCCGATTTGGGCCGGAACGGCCTTCATTTGGCCTAAAAATAGACGTTAATGATTGGTTAGATTTGTTTCGGACCGGCCCAAAAATCAACGTCTGTAGACGTTCAAATCAAGGCAAGGGCAGACCGACCAAATTCGGGCCTTGTTTGGGGGCAGATCTCATCAGAAATATACCCAGTGTGCTTTGCAAGTGTTCGTTTTCACATTTACATTCTGGTAATTTAGCAGACACTTATCCAGAGCGACTTACAGTCTGTGCATTCAACTAAGGTAGATAAACAACCACATATCACAGTCATGGCAAGTCAAATGTTTCCATAGCCATTACTGAGAATGTTGCTGTAGATTGTTAAAGTGTTCTGTTGATTGTGTCAAAAGCCCTAGAAAATGATCACTACCAATTCTGAAGGATATGAAATGGCTAACATAAGTGTGAGTGATATATGGGAGCAATTATACGTTTCTTACTTCAATATCTGTTTTGCTCCAATTAGATTTTTATTTAGTATTTTTTATATCTGACATAATGCTTTCCTCTAACATTATAGGAGTGGCTCTTTTTACTGAATCCTTTGACTCATTCCGTTAATTTGCTTCAGTCATGTCCAGAGTACGCAGTATCCATTACCGGATGACCAATGAACAAAAATCTCAAAATAATCAGAATTCTACCACTCTCTCGTTCACCAACATTGGACTTATAGGAGCTACCACTTGTGACTGAGACGTATAAAAGTGTGCTTCAAACGATGTACATTTGTCATTGCTAGGCATACAAATAAGATTATTTCCTGATAACGTTGAAATGAGGTCCGTTGCATCTGCAACAAGAATAGATTGTCAACAATTCTTGGCGGAATGCAATTGCTTGACTGCTGCAAGGGAGAATAGCACAATATCGTCAGCGAACTGCAGCAGCCAGCCCCCCACATGATTAGTTCTCGAGTTTGTTGAGCAGAGGTAGGCTGTGTATCCATTTTTTTTGTTCTACCAGGCTGCGTCCATGTCCATCAATTATATTCAATAATCAATTCATTACATTAATACTTGCACCATGCGATCAATCAGTTCTAAACATGTAGTTTCCTGCGCATAGGCTACATATTATAGACAGTGGATGGTCGGAACATGTCTGGAGCCGTTGAGCCGGAGGAGCGAATATTGCCCGTAGGATTCATTGCGGCCAGCAGGTCAAATTAACAACTAAAATGAATGAGTTACTCAGAAAAAAATAAATTATGACTCTGGTGTCAGTAAAAAGAGTTGTTTAAAAATAATCGATCGCCAGCTAGACAGTGTTTCCTCCGACACATTGTTGCATCTGGGTTAAGCGAGCAGTGTGTGAAGAAGCAGTGCGGCTTGGCAGGGTCGTGTTTCGGAGGACGCATGGCTCTTGACCTTCGGCACTCCGGAGTCCGGAGGGGAGTTGCAGAGATGGGACAAGACCGTAACTACAAATTGGGGAGAAAAAAAGGTAAAAGTACAAGAAAATGATGAATTGTTTGCGAACTGCACATCACTGACATCTAGATATTATGTGACATTATGTACAGTTGACATTTAAACCATAGAAACGACAAACAAAAAAACAAAACAATTCTTCGTCATTAAAATATGCACTTTCTAACATAGGACAAAGACTGATTTTCAACATCCGCAGAGTTGTCTTTTCAATGTCTATATAAAATATATCATAAGTAGACATAATTGCAAATTATTAAATCCTTCCAATATAATTTTTTAAAACCAATTTAATTAAAAATTTAACTTTAATTAAATTAGTTGACTCTTCACATGAGATGATTTCACCGAACAACAAAAGAAAGGGAATATTGAATGATCCCCAATTATCCATCGCATTTCCAAAAAACGTTTTCAACATACATCTGTAAAATGATAGTTTAGAAACTAAAGCTTTGGTTGTCTTCCTCTCAGGTTTCCATGTCTTCTCCCTGGACCTCCTCAATGTCCACCTCTTCAACATCCGATTGTGAGGCCTCATCTTCACTGTTACTTTTCAACCTTGTTGAGGATGGCTTGTAGTCAGGCTCAAAAAGCCTCAGATTTGCCCGGATGGCCACCAATTTTTCAACCCTTGTATTGGTCAGCCTGTTGCGTGCTTTGGTGTGTGTGTTCCCAAACAAGTGCCAGTTGTGCTCTGAGGTGGCTGATGTTGGTGACTCCGCGCCCTCCAGGAGACTGTCAAACAGGATGACAACACCATCCCGACGTGTGTTGCTGGGCAGCTTCAATGTGGTGCTCTTATTCTTCTCACTTTGCTTGGTGAGGTAGATTGCTGCTATATGACCCTTCACATACCTAACCATTTCCTTGGCTCTCTTGTAGAGTGTATCCATTGTTTTCAGTGCCATGGTGTCTTTGAGGAGCAGATTCAATGCATGAGCAGCACAGTCAATGGGTGTGTTGTGAGGGTAGGACTCCTTCACTTTAGACCAAGCGGCCTTCATGTTCGCAGCATTGTCTGTCACCAGTGCAAATACCTTCTGTGGTCCAAGGTCATTGATGACTACCTTCAGCTCATCTGCAATGTAGAGACCGGTGTGTCTGTTGTCCCTTGTGTCTGCTCTTGTAGAATACTGGTTGAGGGGTGGAGATAATGTAGTTAATTATTCCCAGCCCACGAACATTCGACCACCCATCAGAGATGATTGCAATACAGTCTGCTTTCTCTATGATTTGCTTGACCTTCACTTGAACTCTGTTAAACTCTGCATCCAGCAAATTAATAGATAAAGCATGGCTGATTGGAGGGGTGTATGCTGGCCCGAAGAACATTCAGAAATCTCTTCCAATAGAGGTGAACCAGTTGCATACACAACTCATGCCAGACATTCATCAGCATTTATCTGACTACGTCCCTCCATTGAGTCAAAACAACTTCTGATTCCAGGAGGACCATGAGCTGTTGCTATCGATAAGGTGTCTGATTCATCATTTTCACCTCAAATAGAACATAAGGGACTTTTGTTAGAGGTTGCTTGTTGTGAACACTGAGGGAACTTTATGCACTTGGCCAGATGATTCTGCATCTTTGCTGCATTCTTCACATATGATTTGGCATGGTATTTACAAATGTACACATTTCCTTCTATGTTAGCTGCAATGAAATGTTTCCACACATCAGATAGTGCCCGTGGCATTTTCCTGTAAAGATTAGAAAGGGAATTGTATAAAAAACAACAAATACAATTCCAGGTACATATAAATAGTTAAGCAGTTAGATTAACCAACTCCTTTGTAAGATAAATGTTTTAAAATGAAACATGTATGAAACAGCTTAATTAACACTCCTCAGTTAGCAGTTAGAAATTATTTAAACACACTTTTGTCACGTTCTGACCTTAGTTCTGTTATATTATCTTTGTTTTAGTATGGTCAGGGCGTGAGTTGGGTGGGTTGTCTATGTTCGTTTTTCTATAATTTGGGATTTCTGTGTTCGGCCAAGTATGGTTCTCAATCAGAGGCAGCTGTCAATCGTTGTCCCTGATTGAGAATCATACTTAGGTAGCCTGGTTTCACTTTTGAGTTGTGAGTGTTTATTTTCCGTGTTTGTGCCACATGGGACTGTTCCGTTTGTTTCACGTTGTTATTTTCTGGTGTAGGTTTTTTTTATATTAAAATGGACACATACCACGCTGCAAATTGGTCCGATCTATCTTACTCCTCATCAGAGGAAGACAACGAACATTACAACTTTTCTGTAGGCTACTATTTACTAGTTAACAAAAAATCATGTATGTCTTATAAAATATATTCACCCCACCCAGTATTGTAATCAAAACTTCCCAGAAAGCATGTAGTTCTTGGCTCAGACAGCGTAGTAGTATGGGCTCAATAGCATCTCATTAGTGTGCAAGACTTACAATCAGCTGTACATGTGATGGAAGAGCGCACTGCACATGTGATGTAAGAATGCACTGTGCATGCAGAGGGTTGCAATTCCATTGAATTGGGGATAGTTTAACCAAAATATGCCACAAGACCTATAATTGCCTTGTGTTTATCCCACAAAAAAGGTTCACTGTTATAAGCTAACATTTTTGATGAATTTAAGCTAAATTCCCCAAATTCCAGGGCTTAACTTCCCATGGAAGACTTCCAGAAAAATTCTGGAGATTAACCAGAAAGTTTCCAACCCTTTGCAACGCTACATAGTCTTTAAAACATTAACTTTAACATCAGACTTCTTTTTAACATCATTTCGCTCACTGGGTATGCCTCTCACTTTCGATCTTTATCCCACACCGTACCTGTCTCTCACTGTCACACTTGATCAGGAAACACTGGTGGTCGTATGGTGGGTCAACAACAAACACACCAAGACAGTCGTGAAGAGGGCACGACAAAGCCTTTTCCCCCTCAGGAAACTAAAAAGATTTGGCATGGGTCCTGAGATCCTCAAAAGGTTATACAGCTGCAACATCGAGAGCATCACGACTGTCAAATGACTGGTTGCATCAATGCCTGGTACGGCAATGGCTCAGCCTCCAACCGCAAGGCACTACAGAGGGCAGTGCGTACGGCCCAGTACATCACTGGGGCTAAGCTGCCTGCCATCCAGGACCTTTACACCAGGCGGTGTGAGAGGAAGGCCCTAAAAATTGTCAAAGACCCCAGCCACCCCAGTCATAGACTGTTCTCTCTACTACCACATGGCAAGCGGTACCGGAGTGCCAAGTCTAGGACAAAAAGGCTTCTCAACAGTTTTTACTCCCAAGCCATGAGACTCCTGAACAGTTAATCATTTGAGACTGTTGTTGTTGCTCAGATCCAGTTCTCTGATATAGTTATTGGCACACATTAGAGATAATGCCACAGTTTCAAAGCTGTCTGGTTGAATCCGACAGTGGTCCAACCTGAGAAAAGTGTCAATGAGTGTCAACAGAAGCAAATGAGTGGCATATATCTGTTGAAGGAAGTGCAAACTCAGTTCTGTGAATAAATATCAAACAACATTGCTGTAAGTGAAAATACTCACAGAATTGTATTGTGTAACTTGATGACTGGCAAGCGGTTTGAGTGGCCATGTTGTTCTGCATTGTAGGCTTTCAAGTCAAAGACGTCCAAAGTTCTATCTGATACCATTAGTACACAGGCCAGGGCTAAGGATTGTGGGGCCATCAGTTCCATCACTGACTTCAAGGTGGTCAGAACCCCCTCCTGTGAGCATTATCATGCAGCTCAGCCAGACAGTGAAACAAATTGTTGTGTCTCTCTGAATTGAAATTTGCATTGCTCTTGTCCATAACATACCCACATCCCTTTTGTGTGAGTATCTTCACGGATCTTGCATTTGACATGCTCAATTGTTTCAATGAGGCGGTCAAAAATTCCATCCACTGTTGTGCATCCTCCGAAACACAACCCAACCAAGCCGCACTGCTTCTTGACACAATGCCCATTTAACCCCGAAGCTAGCCGCACCAATGTGTCAGAGGAAACACTGTGCACCTGGCGACCGTGTCAGTGTGCACTTGGCCGGCCTGCCACAGGAGTCGCTAGTGCGAGATGGGACAAGGACATCCCTGCCGGCCAAACCCTACCCTAACCCCTAAGAAATGTCACCATTCACTCTCCGTATCACAGTTGTGTGCTGATCATATAAACTCAATTGCTCAAATATAGATTTGTCAAATACTCCAGCCACCCTAGTCATAGACTGTTCTCGCTACCGCACGACACCGAAGCGCCAGGTACAGGTCCAAAAGGCTTCTTAATAGCTTCTACCCCCAAGCCATAAGATTCCTGAACAGCTAATCAAATGGCTACCCAGACTATTTGCATTGTCCCCCACCCCCTCTTTTACGCTGCTGCTACTCTCTGTTTATTATCTATGCATAGTCACTTTAACTCTACCTACATGTACATATTACCGCAATTACCTCAACTAACCTGTTCCCCCGCACGCACATTGACTCTGTACCGGTACCCACTGTTTATAGCCTCGCTACTGTTATTTTACTGCTGCTCTTTAAATATTTTTATTTTTTACTTATCTATTTTTTACTTAACACTTATTTTTCTTAAAACTGCATTGTTGGTTAAGGGCTTGTAAGTAAGCATTTCACTATAAGGTCTACCTGTTGTTTTCGGTGCATGTGACATGTACAATTTGATTTGATTAGACAGAGACGATTGCTCAAACCCAGACAATGAGCATTTGTTTTGTAATTCAAAAAGAACAGCTGACGTGGAAGAAGCTCAGATTAGAATAGGGCAGGCACAAATGATCAAATGCAGAATACAAATCTCTTATGATAGAATACTTACATTTGAAAGGTAATTTCCCTGACAAATGTTAAAACAAACAGAAAAAATTATTAGTAAATGGAAGAGGCATGAAAGCACAGCCACATGCAATTAGAATGATATAGCTCAACATGCAAAGCAAACAAAGACACCCACATTTAGAAGTGATACTTATGAGAGAAGGAGAGCGTATTGCAACATCCTCTCTGCATTGAGACTGGTCCCTTAAACAATGTACTTACTATACATTGGTACTAGGCCTGATCACCATTGTTTGATCCCTGGCAAGCTGTTCCCCAAAAACCATTGTTCCACTAAAACTGATAAATACAACATTGCAACTCTCTCTCTGCAAATCCTAATGTGGTTCTATAAAAATGGGGCAATGCTTCCAGACAATTTCCTCCGGCTATTGACTGGTTTAATTTGAAATACCAGGTATCAACGTTGCGCTTTAATAATGATGCATCGTAAAGAACCATCACATAATAGAAGCCAAGTATGGTCTTGGTGTTGAATTAAGTTTGACCAAATATAATACATGTGTTTTTGCTTGTATTTCTGTCTGTCTGTGTCTCCCCCTTGCTCTCTGTCAATATCGCTTTTTCTGACAACCTATACATCAGGTTTAGAATATTTCTATGCTTCTGTTGTCAGGTCCTGTAGACGATTTAATGGTACCTCACACCCGAATGAAGGATGCCATAGGACTGGAGTACTACATATAGAGGTGAATAAGTGGGCTTGGCTCACCATCTTGTTGCTGGTATGATGAACATTTGAATGCATGCACTCACTGTCGCTCTGGATAAGAGCATCTACTACAATAATAAAATGTCAAATGTAAATGTTTTACATACATATTTCATATTACTGTATTGAATTATCAAAAAAAGAACCCTGATTAGATCGTGAAAAAAACATTTCTTTACACAATAAAAGCTAATTTATCAATATTTCTGAAAACTCTTAATTTGCTGTTTGTTCTTGTTTTATCTCAGGAGAAATTGTTTTTGTTTGTTTTTGTTTCTGACTAATGTTCAAGAGCTGCAAAAAACTCTCAATCACACACTCTTACTGACACTTGTGGGTGCTTCACGTAATGTGCTGCTACCATGTCATGCTGCTGCCATGTTGTGTCGCTACCGGGCTGTGTTGTTGCCATGCTGTGTTGTTGTCTTAGGTCTCTCTTTATGTAGTGTTGTTTCTCTTGTCGTTATGTGTGTTTTGTCCTACATTTTAGTTTTTAATCCCAGACCCCATCCTCGCAGGAGGCCTTTTGCCTCTTGGTAGGCTGTCATTGTGCATTCGGAAAGTATTCAGACCCTTTGACCTTTCTTCACATTTTGATATGTTACAGCCTTATTCTAAAAATGGATTTGAAAAAAATCCCTCATCAATCTAAACAAAATACCCCATAATGACAGATTTTTAGACATTTTTGCAAATCAAGCCATGGGGTCGAAGGAATTGTCCGTAGAGCGCTGAGACAGGGTTGTGTCGAGGCACAGATCTGGGGAATATTACCCCAAAAAATCTGCAGCATTTAGGGTCCCCAACAACACAGTGGCCTACATCATTCTTAAATGGAAGAAGTTAGGAATCACCAATACTCTTTCTAGAGCTGGCCGCCCAGCCAAACTGAGCAATCAGGGCTTGGTGAGGGAGGTGACCAAGAACCCGATAGTCACTCTGACTGAGCTGGGAGAACCATCCAGAAGGACAACCATCTCTGCAGCACTCCACCAATCAGGCCTTTATGGTAAAGTGGCCAGACGGAAGCCACTCCTCAGAAAAAAGGCACATTACAGCGCAATTGGAGTTTGCCAAAATGCACCTAAAGCACTCTCAGACCATGAGAAACAAGATTCTCTGGTCTGATGAAACAAAAATTGAACTCTTTGGCCTGAATTCCAAGCGTCACATCTGTAGGAAACCTGGCACCATCCCTATGGTGAAGCATGGTGGTGGCTGCATCATGCTGTGGGGATGTTTTTCAGCGGCAGGGACTGGGAGACTAGTCAGGATCGACGGAAAGATGAACGGAGCAAAGTACTGAGAGATCCTTGATGAAAACCTGCTCCAGAGTGCTCAGGACCTCAGACTGGGGCGAATGTCCACCTTACAACATGCCAACGCACACAGCAAACAAGCCCTAAGCACACAGCAAAGACAACGCAGGAATAGCTTCGGGACAAGTCTCTGAATGTCCTTCAGTGGCCCAGCCAGAAACCTGAAAATAGCTTTGCAGCGATGCTCCCCATCAAACCTGACAGAGCTTGAGAAGATCTGCAGAGAAGAAGGGAGAAACTCCTCAAATACAGTTGTGCCAGGCTTGTAGCATCATACCCAAAAAGACTCGAGGCTGTAATCGCTGCCGAAGTACTGAGTAAAGGGTCTGAATACTTATGTAAATGTGATATTCCGTATTTTTATTCTGATAAATTTGAGACGTTTCTAAAAACCTGTTTTTGCTTTGTCATTATGGGGTATTGTGTATAGATTGAAGGGGGGACAAACAAATCCATTTTAGATTAATGTAACAAAATGTGGAAAAATCACGGGGTCTGAATACATTCCGAATGAACTGTAAATAAGAATGTGTATTACAACGTACACATTACAATGTCAGAAGTATTACAATGTAAACTTACTGTCTGCATATTTCAAAAACATGGAATATGAGGGTGTAGTGAGATACATAATGGGCTGAACGATTCTCATCACTCATCTTGAAAAAAACTTATATTAAAAACTTGGAAGTCAATCAATCCGCCATCATTGACACAATGGAAAATGTTTTATTATTGAAATAGGATGGGCAACCGAGAAAAAAACAAATTGGTACAATTTAAGGCAAAGCGGCAAACAGTAATGCAGGCACTAAGGTTGGGGGTGTGAGCATGCGGGTATGAGCAGATGAGATGCAGGCACTAAGGTTGGGGGTGTGAGCATGTGGGTATGAGCAGATGAGATGCAGGCATTGTTTGTGTTTGTCTTTAAGATGTTTTTCGTATGCTTTTGAAGTGCAAAAAAAAGGAATCTAATGAATCTCTCCAATCTTTTACAGGAATGATGTGTTAAGCTCGAAGCTCCTATTTGGACACTGAGGTGCTGTGGGGGTATCGCTTCACACCAGTCCTCTCCCTGGATAAGGGTTTCTATGAGGTGAACTACAACAGCTTCCACAGCATCTATGAGACCAACACGCCTTGCTGTAGTGCCAAATATCTGGCAACCACCACAGCCAAAAAGGTCCACCTCGAATCAGGTCTGGTGGCACTACCAACTTCCAGACAGTCTGTGTCATCAATGTGACAGCCACTTTTCAGCTATTGTGTATTTTCTAAAATTAATATCTTATATTGTCGCATAATTTCCCTACACTATACTCTACCATGTGAATTAATGAATTAACGGCTCTATTCAATCTGTAGATCTGAAAATCCGCTTTATAGTGATTGAGAATTAAAGGCAATGTTTCTGTGGTCCGGGAGACTGCATTCACGGTAAAAGCTGCATATATGTCGGCTCAATCGGAACTTAGTCTACCTTTACATTTTAACACGGATCTTCGGCAATAGGGATTGAATCCAGGCCTAAATAAATGTTATTTAATTTCAAAATTGTACAAAGGTTTCCAGAGTGAAAAGCAATAAGATGCTATGTGCAATGGTCACCTACAGGATAGGGAGGAATGTGTTGGAAATCTGTAGCAATTTTATGAGAACATGGCAAAAACATTAATGTGTCCAGTTTTTTGTGGGTTAGGTAAATATTCCATCAACATCCCATCAAACATACACAGAACGTGGTTGCCATGTTATCAGAATATAAGATATTAATGTTCTAGTCATTTTAGTACTGGCCAATGATTATAAAGATGAATCTGATCCAACCATAAGTTCATGCATTGTGCATCTGGCCTGAGAGGATGGAAGTTCAATATGTAGCTAGGAAGGCAAATGTTAATTAGCTGGCTAATCGTTGCCCATGAACGGAAGTTAGGCTAGCGAGCAAGCATTTTAGCCAGGTAGCCTAGGATAACAAAACTAAAAGTAAGTACTGTAAGACAACATGAAGAGAGGAGGATGGCATTGGCATTTCTCTACAAGTAGGGTGAGTCAACATGTTTTTTCAACTTACACACACACACAAAAATCAGTACCATGGGCAACCACATGATATTTATCTTATGTTGATTGGACTAAATCGTTTTTGGAATCTTTTAGTTGGCACTGTATTAGACTAAGCAGAGGTGATTTGACGATGTTGAAGTTAAAATGGTCCTGGAATGGTGGAGGCAGCTCCTGTTTCTTTGCAACTTGCGTTAACTCTCCGGTGTTCTAAATCAATAGCTTTTTAGTAGTCCAAAAATGTTGGAAGCATTAACTTGATTAACCATGCTGTAGGTCATGTTACATGCAATATGCTTTGTGGACTTCACCGGACAGTTGTTGCTCTCTGGTTTTGTGATGAAAAAAAAATGTGGTTGAATTTATTCTTCCACTGTGTCTTCTTATTGTCTCGGCCTTAGGCCTATATATCACAGTGGCAAGGCAAATGAACTAACACTTTATAGAGACAACACCGCAATTACAACAACACACAAGTCGGAAGTTTACATACACTTAGGTTGGAGTCATTAAAACTCGTTTTTCAACCACTCCACAATTTTTTTCACAAACTATAGTTTTGGCAAGTCGGTTAGGAAATCTACTTTGTGCATGACACAAGTAATTTTTCCAACAATCGTTTACAGACAGATTATTTCACTTATAATGCATTGTATCACAATTCCAGTGGGTCAGAAGTTTAAAAACACTAAGTTGACTGTGCCTTTAAACAGCTTGGAAAATTCCAGAAAATGATGTCATGGCTTTAGAAGCTTCTGATAGGCTAATTGACATCATTTGAGTCAATTGGAGGTGTACCTGTGGATGTATTTCAAGGCCTACCTTCACACTCAGTGCCTCTTTGCTTGACATAATGGGAAAATCAAAAGAAATCAGCCAAGTGCTCAAAAAATAAATTGTAGACCTCCACAAGTCTGGTTCATCCTTGGGAGCAATTTCCAAACGCCTGAAGGTACCACGTTCAACTGTACAAACAATAGTATGCAAGTATAAACACCATGGGACCACGCAGCCGTCATACCTCACAGGAAGGAGACGCGTTCTGTCTCCTAGAGATTAATGTACTTTGGTGCGAAAAGTGCAAATCAATCCCAGAACAACAACCAAAGACCTTGTGAAGATGCTGGAGGGAAACAGGTACAAAAGTATCTATATCCACAGTAAAACGAGTCCTATATCGACATAACCTGAAAGGCTGCTCAGCAAGGAAGAAGCCACTGCTCCAAAACCGCTATAAGAAAGCTACAGTTTGCAACTGCACATGGGGACAAAGACTGTTCTTTTTGGAGAAATGTCCTCTGGTCTGATGAAACAAAAATAGAACTGTTTGGCCATAATGACCATCGTTATGTTTGAAGGAAAAAGGGGGAGGCTTGCAAGCCGAAGAACACCATCCCAACCGTGAAGCACAAGGGTGGCAGCATCATGTTAGGGGGGTGCTTTGCTGCAGGAGGGACTGGTGCACTTCACAAAATAGATAGCATCATGAGGAGAGAAAATTATGTGGATATATTGAAGCAACATCTCAAGAGATCAGTCAGGAAAAAAGCTTGGTCGCAAATGGATCTTCCAAATGGACAATGACCCCAAGCATACTTCCAAAGTTGTGGCAAAATGGCTTAAGGACAACAAAGTCACGGTATTGGAGTGGCCATCACAAAGCCCTGACCTCAATCCTACAGAAAATTTGTGGGCAGAACTGAAAAAGCGTGTGCGAGCAAGGAGGCCTACAAACCTGACTCAGTTACACCAGCTCTGTCAGGAGGAATGGGCCAAGATTCACCCAACTTATTGTGGGAAGATTGTGGAAGGCTACCCAAAACGTTTGACCCAAGTTAAACAATTTAAAGGCAATGCTACCAAGTACTAATTGAGCGTATGTAAACTTCAGACCCCCTTGGAATGTGATGAAAGAAATAAAAGCTGAAATAAATCATTCTCTCTACTATTATTCTGACATTTCACATTCTTAAAATGAAGTGGTGATCCTAACTGACCTAAAGCAGGGAATTTTTACTCCAATTAAATCTCAGGAATTGTGAAAAACTGAGTTTAAATGTATTTGGCTAAGGTGTATGTAAACTTCCGACTTCAACTGTAGGTTGTAATATGGCTTTTTTCTCCTGCCTTGGCTCCCCCAGTGATTTTCCCCACCCACCGCTACTGTGTGGAGAGTGCTCCTGGGACAGTCCCAAGATCCCGGATACCCATGTTAATCCCTAAAACACACTGGATGTTTATCAGATTGTGATAAAGGTGTGTAGGAAAGGATAGTCCTTTTTCAGTGTCCCAACTATCTTCCTTCACTGTGGTCCTGTGTGGCTCAGTTGGTACATTAGTCTGGATCGTGGGTTTGATTCCCGCTGGGGCCACCCATGTGGAAATGTATGCTCATTTTATACCACGGCTGTCAGCCAATCAGCATTCAGGGCTCGAACCACCCAGTTTATAATATATCATATACAATTGTATCATTCACTTGTGCACTACTCTTAGTGTTGCATTGGTCAGGAGTGAGGGTGTAGGTATACAACAGCACCAGAGTCCTCTAGTCGCTTCAGAGCTTTCACCTCATGGGAGAGGTTGTGGTACGAATTCTGTCAGGAAGAGGAGAAATTAACAAATCTATTGATTTTCAAATATGTTAACACACCATGCAAAGTGGTTTGAAATTGTTCATGACAACAGAACGCCAAAGTCACTCCTCTGTATCAATACATTTAATTTGATGTGTCTCCACATATCATATTCAATGTTATTCATTTGTGACTTTGCATAGTGTTTTAGACAAGACAACTGATTGTTGATAGTCCAAGGGCTACATCCCAATTATCTTTCCTTCCTCCCAAAGTGTGCTCTCTTTCACTTGCTTTCACTGATTTGAAAGGAAATGACTGGTTTACAGAATGTGGTGGAAACTCCCTCTGGCCCATGCATCCACCAATCCAATGCTTTTAGATTTGTGGGAAGTAGTGAATGAGTGTACACTTCAGAAGAATGTAGATATTGTTGAAGCACCCCATTTCAATTTCCTCCCTCACCTTCATAGACTTCATGGTGTCATAGCCATAGTAGTGAATGGGGTGCTTCAGGTCTTCAGACTCTGGGTAGCCAAATCCAGCGATGTGGATCACGTCACAGTAGTTAAGGGCCACGTAGATGGCTAGAATGCCAGTTGTAGGGTGCGTTGGGATCTGTGAGGACAAGCGCAAGAGACACATTAGAGATATTATATTTTATTTCACCAGTAGGTGGCAGCACTAGTGTGTGAAAATAACAATGAAAGACGATCAGTCTTCTCCATCACTACAACATCAGTTTTAATATAATAATAATATGATATACACCATTTAGAAACACTTTTATCCAAAGTGATTTACAGTCATGGGTGCACACATTTTACATATGGGTGGCCCCAGGTATCGAATCCACAATCCTGGCATTGCAAGCACCATCGTCTACCAACTGAGCCATAATGCCTAAACACTGTACATACTTACATCCCTCCAGTTTCACACACACAGGTGAAGCCTAGTCCTGGATTAAAAAAATTATCCATTAAAAATACTTTTTAGTCCAGAACTACACTTAAATGGACCTTAGTGTATATACCGTACAATACAGTACCATTTAACTGTACCATATGAGTTACCATCTAACTCATGGGTGTCAAACTCTGGCCCGTGGGCCAAATTTGGCCCGCGGGGTAATTATATTTGGCCCGCGAGACAATACCAAATTACTACTAGAGCTGGCCCGCCGGTATTATACAGCGCATTCACCACTAATACTATGAATCCCATAATGCTCTGCTGTTTTCGCGTGCCAATCAGGACAGGACCCAGAAACGCTCTCTCCTCTGTGACAGTAGTCATAGCAACATAGACGCTACAACTGTCAGCGAGCTAACCCTTCCCAAAAATGGCGAAAAGAAAGGCAGAAAACAGGAGCTTTCTGGACAAGTGGGAGGCAGAATATCTGTTTACATATGTAAAAGACAAACCTGTTTGTCTTGTTTGTGGAGTCAACGTGGCTGTAAGTAAGGAGTACAACATTAGACGACACTATGAAACGAAACACCATGACAAATACAAGGACCTGGACATGACTCAAAGGAGCCAGGAAGTAGAGGAGATGAAAAGAAGTTTGGTTTCACAACAGAATATGTTTAAAAAAGCCACATCACAAAGCGAGGCTGCTGTAAAGGCTAGTTATATAGTGGCAGCAGAGATCGCAAAATCAGCCCGGCCCTTTAATGAGGGAGAGTTGTGGGAGAATCAGATGCTGCAAGGAAACCCTTGCCATTTTCCCTGCTGCCAATCCATAAAAGCGCAGATCTCTACCGCCGTGTTCCCATGCGCACAGTTTGCTGAAAAACTCAGTGTTCTCGCCGCTGAGTTTAGCCGGCGATTTGCCGACTTCGATGCCCAGAAATGCAAGTTTGAACTGCTTAGTAATCCCTTCGCAGTTGATGTGGAAAATGCACCAACCAACATCCAAATGGAGCTGATTGAACTCCAGTGCAACGACACGCTGAAGTCAAAGTATGATGCTGTGGGCGCCGCACAGTTTCCACGGTTCATCCCTGACACAATGCCTCAGCTCCGCACCCAAGCTGCTCAGATGCTCTCCATGTTCGGCAGCACTTATCTATGCGAGCAACTTTTCTCCTCGATGAAGATAACCAAAACAACTCACAGGAGACGTCTGACTGATGAACATCTTCGCTCTATACTGAGGATTTCTTCAGCTCAGAGCTTGAGCCCAGACATTGATGAACTAGCATCCAAGAAGAGATGCCAGGTATCTGGCTTGGGCACATCAGATTAGACCAGTGTGCAATAATTAACGTTTTCTTTATGCACTTTTTCTTGCTACAAGGCATGGGCTTGAATGGTTGATTGATTTATTATCATTTTATTTGTAAAATTATTAGCCAGTGGAAAAAGTTTATTTTGGTATTTAAATCAGAAGGCTGCAAATAGAAAAGAGGCATACAATTTTTATTTAAATGTTATTTATTTAATAAATTAATGCCATTGATGTGTTTTTTCATTTGAAATTCGATTTTGCATGTCTCCACTATTAAATTATATATTGTATGGTAATAAGCGATGCTTGTTCCATATTCAATGTTAAAGCAAAACTTGTTTGGGTCCATATTAAAAGGTTAATTTGTTCAATGTTGGCCCGTGACTTTGTTCAGGTTTTACATTTTGGCCCACTGGGTATTTGAGTTTGACACCCCTGATCTAACTCATTAGGTACAATCTAACTCATTGTTACCAACTAAATCATTAGGTACCATCTAACTCATTGTTACCATCTAACTCACTGTTACCATCTAAATCATTGTTACCTAACTCATTTGGTACCATCTAACTCATTTTGTACCATCTAATAAATGTTCCTTTTTGTATGTGTGCGTGTGTGTGTGTGGGGGGGGGGGGGGGGGGGGGGGTAGATCACCTTTAATATTGCAGATATATTGTAGGTTCTATGAATTTAATTTTGCATAATTTCTAATCCCCCTTATTTTAATTTTCTTTATACTTTTTCCCTCCTACCCTACCATCCCTATCCTGATTGGAGTAAACTAACGGACAGCAATACTGCTACTTACAGCTATTTTCGCTCACATCTACAGTACCCGTAGTTAAATAATTATACGTATATTCCTAATATTCTCTTTCTTCAAGTGCTGGATTTAATCTCACAGTGGCCAATCCCCTAATCATTCCGATTTTAACTCAATCCCTCCAATGTCCACAGATTAACCCATCTTTCCAAGTATAATGATATTTCCTTTTGCAATACATCCCTCCATTTTACTATGATGTCTTATGAGGGTCCAGAATCTCCCTATTTATTACATTTCTACTGATATTGCCCTAAAAATAAATACCTTACCCCAGAGTATAATAATATTTTCCATTAACTGATCGTGGTTTTTCAGATCCCCTAACAATGTTTGCAGGTCCATCTAAACCCTAATATTTTGACATAACAACCGTACCTGGACCTGACTCCAAAAGAGAGCCACAAATGGACAGTACCAGAAAATATGTTCAATTGATTGTTTCCTCAAGACGGACTGTTCAATGCCTTATATATTGAGCATTATTTTTGTAGCAAGTATTTTATATAACAGCTTTAAATTGAAACGAACGGATTGTTTGTTTTATACTGTATGTCAGTTCATAGACCCGATGCCAAGGTATTGGGAAATCAAGAATGGTATTGCTGTCAAAACTTTTAGACTTTAAGCCATCATTTTTGGTGGATTTATAGTAACGATTTTAAGCCATTTATGATTCAATGGTGGTGCTGGTTGGTGGTTTGAAGATACCCCTCTAGTGGTGTGGGGGCTGTGCTTTGGCAAAGTGGGTGGGGTTATATCCTGCCTGGTTGGGGCCACAATGTCTCCCGACCCCTCCTGTCTCAGCCTCCAATATTTATGCTGCAATAGTTTGTGTCGGGGGGCTAGGATCTGTCTGTTATATATGGAGTATTTCTCCTGTCTTATCCGGTGTCCGGTGTGAATTAAAGTATTCTCCCTCTAATTATCACTCTCTCCCTCCCCTCCCGGAGGACCTGAGCCCTTGGACCAAGCCTCAGGACTACCTGGCTTGATGACTCCTTGCTGTCCCCAGTCCACCTGGTCGTGCTGCGGCTCCAGTTTCAACTGTTCTGCCTGCGGCTATGGAACCCTGATCTGTTCACCAGACGTGCTACCTTGTCCCGGACCTGCGGTTTTTGACTCTCTCTACCGCACCTGCGTGCTCTAACTCTGAATGCTTGGCTATGAAAAGCCAATTGACATTTACTCCTGAGGCGCTGACCTGTTGTACCCTCTACAACCACTATCATTATTATTATTATTTGACCCTGCTGGTCATCTATGAACGTTTGAACATCTTGGCCATGTACTGTTATAATCTCAACCCGACACAGCCAGAAGTGGACTGGCCACCCCTCAGAGCCTGGTTCCTCTCTAGGTTCCTGCCTTTCTAGGGAGTTTTTCCTAGCCATCTTGCTTCTACATCTGCATTTCTTGCTGATGGGGTTTTAGGCTGGCTTCCTGTATACCACTTTGTGTCATCTATTGATCTAAAAAAAAAGGCTTGATTGGGTGGCAGACAGACCAATTCTTTAATTTCTTCTTTACTTCATCTTTAAGTCATTGTCTCTTCCAATTTTGTGGCAGAGCCATGGTGAGTTGGTTCTAATTTTGTATTGAGTATACACCTCCATACACTGTTGTTAAATGCTTGTGTGACAATGTTACCGTTCTTGTTTACAATGTCCTTCATAAATATTATACCCTTGTAGTTTTTCCAATAAATATACTTTTTTCTCTTTCAGTACATTGTGGAGTTTAGACATATTATTTGCTGTAATATTAGATCTTCCTTTTCTGGAGGATGAAATTGAAATTGTAGCCAACTCTGTAAGACTTCATTTAAAAAGGAAGATACTTTAAAGAGGGACCCATTGTCAAGGTTTTAATCTGCAAAAAGGCAGAGCCCACTCTTAAACATAGGATGGGGCTCTCTTAGAAGGCTTGCTCGAAAACCAGTTTGGATTTAGATACAATTTCAGTAAAATGGAGGCTTTAAGGGAGAGATTTTATGCCTTAATATTTAATTGTTTTAAACCTCCAAACTCAAATATGCTTGTATAACGTTATCTGGTTTTCCATTCCAAATAAAGTGAAATATGTTTTTCTTTGCATGATTTGAAAAGTCGGTACAGTCGGTAGAGCAATGAATAAATACACTATATATAACACTATATGTGGATTCTGACAAAAAAATGTGGATTCAGCTATTTCAGCCACACCTGTTGCTGATAGGTGTATACAATTCAGCACACAGCCATGCAATGTCCATAGACAAATATTGGCAGTAGAATGTCCTTACTGAAGAGCTCACTGACTTTCAACGTGGCACCGTCATTTTTTTATTTGACCTTTATTTAACCAGATAGGCTTGTTGAGAACAAGTTCTCATTTACAACTGTGACCTGGCCAAGATTAAGCAAAGCAGTTCAACACATACAACACATACAGTGGGGCAAAAAAGTATTTAGTCAGCCACCAATTGTGCAAGTTCTCCCACTTAAAAAGATGAGAGAGGCCTGTAATTTTCATCATAGGTACACTTCAACTATGACAGACAAAATGAGAAAAGAAAATCCAGAAAATCGCATTGTAGGATTTTTAATGAATTTATTTGCAAATTATTGTAGAAAATAAGTATTTGGTCACCTACAAACAAGCAAGATTTCTGGCTCTCACAGACCTGTAACTTAATCTTTAAGAGGCTCCTCTGTCCTCCACTCGTTACCTGTATTAATGGCACCTGTTTGAACTTGTTATCAGTATAAAAGACACCTGTCCACAACCTCAAACAGTCACACTCCAAACTCCACTACGGCCAAGACCAAAGAGCTGTCAAAGGACATCAGAAACAAAATTGTAGGCCTGCACCAGGCTGGGAAGACTGAATCTGCAATAGGTAAGCAGCTTGGTTTGAAGAAATCAACTGTGGGAGCAATTATTAGGAAATGGAAGACATACAAGACCACTGATAATCTCCCTCGATCTGGGGCTCCACGCAAGATCTCACCCCGTGGGGTCAAAATGATCACAAGAACGGTGAGCAAAAGTCCCAGAACCACACAGGGGGACCTAGTGAATGACCTGCAGAGAGCTGGGACCAAAGTAACAAAGCCTACCATCAGTAACACACTACGCCACCAGGGACTCAAATCCTGCAGTGCCAGACGTGTCCCCCTGCTTAAGCCAGTACATGTCCAGGCCCGTCTGAAGCTAGAGAGCATTTGGATGATCCAGAAGAAGATTGGGAGAATGTCATATGGTCAGATGAAACCAAAATATAACTTTTTGGTAAAAACTAAACTCGTTGTGTTTGGAGGACAAAGAATGCTGAGTTGCATCCAAAGAACACTATAGCTACTGTGAAGCATGGGGTGGAAACATCATGCTTTGGGGCTGTTTTTCTGCAAAGGGACCAGGACGACTGATCCGTGTAAAAGAAAGAATGAATGGGGCCATGTATTGTGAGATTTTGAGTGAAAACCTCCTTCCATCAGCAAGGGCAATGAAGATGAAACGTGGCTGGGTCTTTCAGCATGACAATGATCCCAAACACACCGCCCGGGCAACGAAGGAGTGGCTTCGTAAGAAGCATTTCAAGGTCCTGGAGTGGCCTAGCCAGTCTCCAGATCTCAACCCCATAGAAAATCTTTGGAGGGAGTTGAAAGTCTGTGTTGCCCAGCAACAGCCCAAAAACATCACTGCTCTAGAGGAGATCTGCATGGAGGAATGGGCTAAAATACCAGCAACTGTGTGTGAAAACCTTGTGAAGACTTTGTGAAAACGTTTGACCTATGTCATTGCCAACAAAGGGTATATAACAAAGTATTGAGATAAACTTTTGTTATTGACCAAATATTTATTTTCCACCATAATTTGCAAATAAATTAATAAAAAATCCTACAATGTGATTTTCTGGATTTTTTTTCTAATTTTATCTGTCATATTTGAAGTGTACCTATGATGAAAATTACAGGCCTCTCTCATCTTTTTAAGTGGGAGAATTTGCACAATTGGTGGCTGACTAAATACTTTTATGCCACACTGTAGTTACACATGGAATAAACAAACATACTGTCAATAATAAAGTAGAAAAAGTATATATACAGTGTGTGCAAATGAGTTAAGATAAGGGAGGTAAGGCAATAAATAGGCCATGGTGGCGAAGAAATTACAATATACCAATTAAACACTGGAGTGATAGATGTGCAGAAGATGAATGTGCAAGTAGAGATACTGGTGTTCAAAGGAGCGACTGCTGAAGCACGTAGGGAGAAAAAAAAGGTCTGTTCTCGGTTAAAACACTCACTACCGAGTTCCAAACTGCCTCTGGAAGCAACATTAGCACAATAACTGTTAGTCGGGAGCTTAATGAAATGGGTTTCCATGGCCGAGCAGCAGCACACAATCCTAAAATCACCATGTGCAATGCCAAGCGTCGGCTGGAGTGGTGTAAAGCTCGGCGCCATGGAACTCTGGAGAAGTGGAAACGCGTTCTCTGGGGTCATGAATCACACTTCACCATCTGGCAGTCCCACGGATGAATCGGGGTTTAGAAGATGGCAGGCCAGGAGAACGTAATATACCCAAATGCATAGTGCCAACTGTAAAGTTTGGTGGAGGAGGAATAATGGTCTGGGGCTTTCATTGTTCAGGCTAGGCCCCATAGTTCCAGTAAAGGGAAACCTTAAAACTACAGCCTACAATTACATTCTAGATGATTCTGTGCTTCCAACTTTGTGGCAACAGTTTGGGGAAGGACCTTTCCTGTTTCAGCATGACAATGTCCCCATGCACAAAGCGAGGTCTCTACATAAATGGTTTGTTGAGATTGGTGTGGAAGAACTTGACTGGCCTGCACAGAGCCCTGACCTCAATCCCATTGAACACCTTTACGATGGATTGGAACACTGACTGCGAGCAAGGCCTAATCGCCTAACATCAGTGCCTGACCTCACTAATGCTCTTGTGGCTGAATGGAAGTAAGTCCCAGTAGCAATGTTCCAACAGCTAGTGGAAATCTTTCCAGAGGAGTGGAGGCTGTTATAGCAGCAATTGTGGGACCAACTCCATATTAATGCCCATGATTTTGGAATAAGATGTTCGACAAGCAGGTGTCCACATACTTTTGGTCATGTGGTCATGTATGTAAACTGAGAATTCACTAGAAAATGAATTAGGGTAATCTTCTCGTAAATGGAGAGGTGTTCTCAGAGAAGTAACTGTTATCTATTATTTTACATAAAGGTTTTTGAACAATACTTTTACCCATCTTAAGTTGAAAAAAAAAACAGGCACTAAACAGATTCTAGACGTACTGTATCAAATGCTTTCTCAAGATCTGCTATAACGGTTATACATGGTTTACCTGCATTCTCATAGTTTTCCATTATTTGTAGTAGTTGTCTAACGTTGTCTCCAGTATATCTTCCCTCTAAGATCCCGTCTGATTGTGATGAATAACGTCCAGAAATACCTTTTTTAGTCTATGAGCAATACATTTGGCCAATATTTTTGCATCACAACACTAAAGGGTCTAACTCATTGTTACCATCTAACTCATTAGTTACAAAGGACAACTAGTAACCCCAAGGACCAAAGTTCAGACACCAAGGTCTGTAGGTTCCAAAACATAGATGACTCTCCACCCTTTCAGTCATTTCCCTTACAAAACAAGGCTTGTTTTCTTAGTCACGCCTTCCAGAGAAAGAAGGAGACGAGAGAGGAAGGATAGCATCAGTGACCCAACTCCTAGCTGTGACTAATGGGAGGAGCGCCATTCCCTAAAGTGACCTCATCAAGAGTGGCCATGTCACAGTCATTAAATAATTTAATCAAGTTTACAAGACACAGGCTAAGCTCTACTATTTTTTTAAAAATGTTTTTTATATTGAACAGATAGAACAGTAGAGAGGAGACAGGAAAGATTGGAGGAGATAGAGCCAAAGGGCAGTGGGCGAATGCAAACCCATGCCAACTCTGTCACTAGTGCAGTGGGTCAGTGGCGAAACCACTGGACCACACAGAAAATGCATCCTCCTGCCTTCCCTTCTTTGAGCTAGTCATTGATCAGTATGTGATTGTATAGTTGAAAGCAAAGGTCCTATAACATACCTTTCACCAATCCGGCAAGCGGTACAAGAGCGCCAATTCTAGGTCCAAGAGGCTTCTAAACAGCTTCTACCCCCAAGCCATAAGAATCCTGAACAGCTAATCAATTGGCTACCCAGACTATTTGCATTGCAGCTCTCACCTGGTTGGTCTTTGGAGGTGTGTTGAGAGGCAAGCGGAGCAGGCGGCTGGCCGTTTGCTGCAGGAAGTAGGGGTCCAGGATGCGGATGTGGCTGGTTTTACCCAACCAGATCTCAGGAGGGGGTTTCCAGAAGCCCTTTCTGATCTGAAGCCACAGATAGGGTGAATAGAGTGAGTCTAGTTAGAAAGAGTCCTGGGTGGTCCGTATGTATCAAGCGTCTCAGATTAAGTGTGCTGATCTAGGATCAGGTCCACTTGTCCATCTATTCTTATTCATTATGAAGGCAAAACTGATCCTAGATCAGGACTCCTACTCTGAGACGCTTGATAAATACGGCTTCTGGTTAAAACAGCTTCACCAGTAGGTTTACGTTCCACACCAGCACACTACTTAGTAGGGCCAATATCCACACCAGCACACTACTTAGAATCAGACCTGGATTCAAGTACTATTTGAAATAATTTCAAATACTTTCGCTCGGTTTGATTGAGCTAGCAAGGCGCAATGGAATTGTTGCAAAAGTGCAAACCCTACCCATCTAGGACTGCAGGCAGACTACACCAAACACTAGAAGTATTTGAAAAATGTCAAATTGTATTTGAACCCAGGTTTGCTTAGGATGCATTCCCAATACATTGCTGAATTTTAAAGTGCCGTAAAAAAGTATTTGCCCCCTTTCTGATTTTCTGTATTTTTGATATTGACTGTTATCAGATCTTCAACCAAAACCTAATATTAGATAAAAGCAACCTGAGTTTACAAATAACAAAACAAATTATACTTATTTAATTTCTTTAATTAGCAAATTTATGCAACACCCAATTCCCCCGTGTGAAAAAGTGATTGCCCCCTTACTCTTATTAACTGGTTGTGCCACCATTAGCTGCAATGACTGTAACCAAATGCTTCCTGTAGTTGAATTGGATATTGCATAACTTTTAAATAAATAAAATAAGTATAATTTTTGGGGGTTATTTGCAAACTCAGGTTCCCTTTATCTAATATTAGGTTTTGGTTGAAAATCTAATAACATTCAGTATGAAAAATGTAGAAAATCAGAAAGGGGGCAAATACTTTTTCACAGCACTGTATGTGCTAAACTAGCATGGAAATTACAACAGAGCCTAGATCTAAGTATTAACTCCTGCCCAGTCATTGGTTGATCACACTTGCCTTCTCGTCCCTCTTAGAATTAGATTACTGTGTAAATGAGGGTGGCATGACCCTACACCCCAAGGCCGTTCCTTTCAACATTATTATTAGACACTGCTCCAACACAACCTACTAACAGAGCCTCAGGGTAGGAAGATAGGGTGGGAAATACAATGTTCCAGCAGGTGAGGGTGATCATGTTTAAACAGACAGGGTGTTTTAATGTGGCATTGGGGAGAGAAGAGTGTGTGTATGGATGTATGTGTGTGTGTGTGTATGAAACAGAAAGAGGTAGACTAGACTAACTAGAAAGAGTAATCAGTTGTATAATCCCCTGTCCTCCATTCATGTTTTTTACCTCATATATGATACTGTATGCCCTGTAATCAATTTAAAGTTACAAGGCACATTTCTGTATAAACAGACAATAAAACCTTACTTCATCTATTCATATGTTGTCTTAAAGGTATATGGGGAGTAATGGGCATCCCTGTCTTTGTGTTGAAAATATCACATCCAGTATAGTACCCTCTTCTCATTGTACAGGATCTCTTTGAGCCAGCGCACGTCCTGCTGCTTGAAAGGCACGAGGACCATGAGGGTGTCAGGGTCATTGTGGATGCTGGGGTTGTAGGAAGCCGACTCAGGGTAAAAGAGGCGCATGGTAGTCTTGTTCCCCACGTCGTCCTCATACCCCCGAACTGGTGCATCGTTCAATCTGGGTATGACCAATAAGACATTGCATGAACCATAGTCACACAGCCTACATACTGCTGTTAGAACCATGACATAATGTGAAATAAATGTGACATAGCAAGACATAAAGCACTCAGTCTCTTTACCTGATCACTATGTCATACTTGTTAATGGCACTTCCTAACGAGGTGTTCTTGATCGCGAACCCATTTCCAACCACCATGCAGGTTTTGCAAGGCAAACTGAGGGCAGGAAGAGGACAAAACAGTACAGCTCAACCAAGGTATCATGGTAGACCTTTAAAAAACATGAATTGTCCATCAGGAATGTGTCAACTGTCAGCTGAATAAAATATTAACATCAATAGATTCATAAACTAGATTGTAATCTGATGCAAACAATGACTAGTTTCTACAGTAGCGTCATTGTCAGGGATGAGATATACTTTGACCTAACTGTTTTATCGTCTCAGGCATGTCATAGCTAGCCATGGCTGCCAATGCTTTCATGAGAAAAAGCTCTGGAAAACAGAAAATTAACATAAGCATCTCACACAAGAAATGTAAACATGAGACACAGACATGGTTAATGCAGATAACACTAGTAACATTGATGCTTGCTATTACATGTCAGTAATAACACTGTCATAAGAATAACATAACATGCACTAGTCGAGTCCAAAAGCATAATTCAAATAAAAGCACACTGAAAAGTACCTTGAACAGAATATGCATTTTGTATGAAGTACCCAGAGGAGGCTGGTGAAGGGGACGACGGCTCATAGAAATGGATTGAATGGAATGGTGTCAAACACGTGTTTGATGTGTTTGATACCGTTCCATGAATTCCGTGCCAGCCATTACAATAAGCCTGCCATTCTATTTAAAATGCCACCAGCCACCACTGGAAATACCCTTTGAAGTGGAGGATGGTGACAACATACCACTGCCCTTAACACCATAAGGCAAGGCTGACGTGGACAAGTAGCGTCGCCAGAAGAAATCCTCCAGCTTCAAGAAAAGTTGAGCATTCCTGCTTACACTGGTAGGACAAAAACACAGGTAGAAATACATACACCTGCTGATAAGAAATATTAAATCAATGTGGCATAGACTTATTTAAATGCCATCAATGTGGCATAGACTTACATAGACTCACTTAAAATAACTATGATTTTGGAAGGAAGATGTTATATACTTTCTTCGAAGCCTGATTTAGATACGAATTTGTTAAGAATTACACTTGTGTTGAGAAACAAACCCAAACTCATTGTATCATTGCAAAACCAAATTAGTTTGTTAACGGTCTAAAATTTAAAAAAAAAACTTCTGTTACCATGGCAAAACATGACACACCTAACTGGTCACATTTCCAAGAAAGCACAAAGTTAAAAAAAAAAACAGAAGAGACAAACATGCACATGTTTTGAATTTGTGATATTGTTGTCACTACCAAAGTTGCAGATGTATTTTTTTTTTCCTTCTATGCTATATTTACATTAATTATTCAAATAGAGCCTATGACCCAAATATTTGGCAGTTGAGAAAGGAAAGCTTCATCTTATCTGCAGCAGAGGGTGAGAGAGAGAAAGAAAGGGATAAAGAATGAGAGAATGAGAGTGAAAGAGGGACAAAGAAAGAATAAAAACAAATCAACTCCCCCCTCCTCTCCTCCATGTTTCTTATCAAGTAGACTTTATTACTCACTTGAAGTTGAGTCTCTCCCACTTCTGAGAGATATTCCAGCTGTCACAGAGGGCCTTACTGAAAGCCCTTTCACTACTGAAAGACACAGAACATGGAAACGAAACAGAAACACTCAATTGAAATAGAGACTCGACTGAAACACACACAGTATGGGGTCTCTGGGATGGTTAAAGGTCTCAACTGGGAACCAACAGCTGGGGACATAACGTCGGTTTCCACTGTGGATATCTGTGGTAGAAATTAGCCACCTGTGGTAAACTGTGGGGTGTTGGGTTGAGCGTGCAGAGATTGACACAGAGACAGAGAGGCTTTAGTCCGCAAAAACAACTTTACTAAGACAAAAAATAAATATATCAAAGAAATAACTTAGGTTTTGCTCAGTCTTCCTTCTCTCTCTTAACTGGTGTCCGTCTCTCTCCCTTCTCTCCCGCGGTGTGCCATCGTGCTCCTTTTATTTAGCCTCCACAACTGGTTGGCACTTTCCTCTAATTACCTTCACTTAGCTGTCCGTGTCGGGGTGCCCAGCTCACGTATTCCCAGCAGAGGGAGCCAACATCGCCTCAAGTACCTCCCTTCTATTACCATCCCCCGGGGTAGACCTCCTGGGATGCCACCCCACCCCCTTGGCCCTGACTAGGAGGGAGGCATGCTCAGGGCTAGGTTTGCATCCCTCCTGGATAGGGCGTCCGCATTGCCGTGCTGGGACCCCGACCTGTGGATGATAGAGAAAGAGAATCGCTGTAAGGACAGGAACCAGCGGGTGACAGGGTCATTCGTGTCCTCACCTCGTGCCATCCACATGAGGGGGGCATGGTCAGTAATCAGGGTGAACTTCCTCCCGAGGAGGTAATACTTGAGGGTGGCGAGGGCCCACTTCACGGCGAAGCAGTCCTTCTCGACAATTGAGTATTCTTTCTCCCTCGGGAGAAGCTTCCTGCTGACATACATGATGGGGTGCTCCTCGCCTTCCTGCTCTTGGGACAAAAAGGCCCCTACCCCGGTGTCAGACGCATCTGTCTGGACCAGGAGTTTTTTTGAGAAGTCCGGGGTGACTTGTACCGGGTGCGAACATAGCACATCCTTCAGGGCCTTGAACGCCGCCTCTGTGTCCTCCGCCCATCTCACCGTCTGGGGTAGTCGTGCCTTGGATAAATCTGTGAGGGGAGAAGCTATTGCGGCAAAGTTAGGTACAAATCTAATAGCAAATTGTTTTTCTTGTGGTTTCAAATTTCCCCTCCCGATCTGATATCCCAGATACTCCACTTCGGCGTAGCCCAGCTTGCACTGTTACGCACAGCGCCTTGCGTGGGTGCCATTTCTTCAGTAAATTCACATGGTAAAACTGGTGGGGTTTCTCTGCACTGGTTGGCGGACCTTATAATTGACGTCGCCTACCCGCTCAATGATGTCGTAGGGTAATACCCCATACAGTGGGGAGGACAAGTATTTGATACACTGCCGATTTTGCAGGTTTTCCTACTTACAAAGCATGTAGAGGTCTGTAATAATTATCATAGGTACACTTCAACTGTGAGAGACGGAATCTAAAACAACAAATCCAGAAAATCACATTGTATGATTTTTAAGTAGTTAATTTGCATTTTATTGCATGACATAAGTATTTGATGCATCACACAAGCAGAACTTAATATTTGGTACAGAAACCTTTGTTTGCAATTACAGAGATCATATGTTTCCTGTAGTTCTGGACCAGGTTTGCACACACTGCAGCAGGGATTTTCACCCACTCCTCCATACAGACCTTCTCCATATCCTTCAGGTTTCGGGGCTGTCGCTGGGCAATACGGACTTTCAGCTCCCTCCAAAGATTTTCTAATGGGTTCAGGTCTGGAGACAGGCTAGGCCACTCCAGGACCTTGAGATGCTTCTTACGGAGCCACTCCTTAGTTGCCCTGGCTGTGTGTTTCTGGTCGTTGTCATTCTGGAAGGACCAGCCACGACTCATCTTCAATGCTCTTACTGACGGAAGGAGGTTGTTGGCCAAGATCTCGCGATACAAGGCCCCATCCATCCTCCCCTCAATACGGTGCAGTCGTACTGTCCCCTTTTCAGAAAAGCATCTGCAAAGAATGATGTTTCCACCTCCATGCTTCATGGTTGGGATGGTGTTCTTGGGGTTGTACTCATCCTTCTTCTTCCTCCAAACACGGCAAGTGGTGTTTAGACCAAAAAGCTTTATTTTTGTCTCATCAGACCATATGACCTTCTCCCATTCCTCCTCTGGATCATCCAGATGGTCATTGGCAAACTTCAGACGGGCCTGGACATGCGCTGGCTTGAGCAGGGGGACCTTGCGTGCGCTGCAGGATTTTAATCCATGACGGCGTAGTGTGTTACTAATGGTTTTCTGTGGTCCCAGTTCTCTTCAGGTCATTGACCAGGTCCTGCCGTGTAGTTCTGGGCTGATCCCTCACCTTCCTCATGATCATTGATGCCCCACGAGGTGAGATCTTGCATGGAGCCCCAGACTGAGGGTGATTGATCGTCATCTTGAACTTCTTCCATTTTCTAATAATTGCGCCAACAGTTGTTGCCTTCTCACCAATCTGCTTGAGTATTGTCCTGTAGCCCATCCCAGCCTTGTGCAAGTCGAATTCAAACAGGTGCAGTTAATACAGGAAATGAGAGGAATACAGGAGGGAATCTTAAAGAAAAACTAACAGGTCTGTGGGAGCCGGAATTCTTACTGGTTAGTAGGTGATCAAATACTTATGTCATGCAATAAAATGCCAATTAATTACTTAAAAATCAGACAATATGTTTTTCCGGATATTTGTTTTAGATTCCGTCTCTCACAGTTGAAGTGTATCTATGATAAAAATTACAGACCTCTACATGCTTTGTAAGTAGGAAAACCTGCAAAATCGGCAGTGCATCAAATACAGTGGGGCAAAAAAGTATTTAGTCAGCCACCAATTGTGCAAGTTCTCCCACTTAAAAGGATGAGAGAGGCCTGTAATTGTCATCATAGGTACACTTCAACTATGACAGACAAAATGAGAAAAAAAAATCCAGAAAATCATATTGTAGGATTTTTAATGAATTTATTTGCAAATTATGGTGGAAAATAAGTATTTGGTCACCTACAAACAAGCA